>NC_138198.1:129769660-129832160 GCF_964194105.1 Spermophilus citellus
CCATCTCGTCACCCAGGACGCTCCATGGAGCTCCAGACACATGTGGATGTGAGGCCCACGAGCCGGCAGGCAGGAGGTCCCCACGATGGCCACCACAGTTCTTTGCTGCCTGGACTGAGCTCCAGCCTGAAGGGTGGGATGTACAGTCCTGATGCTGGATTCTGATGGGATCGAGGGGAACGAGGCTCTGGCATCCTGGTGGTCCAGTCCGGGGCTGTGTGTCCTGCCCGGGGCAGACAGAGACCCTTGTGGAAGTGTTGCGAGAGGGCTGGGGGCTGTGCAGGGACAGCTGCCCATGAAGGGGAGAGAACTGCACCCCACCCCAGGTCCTGGGTCCTGGAGGCTGCCCCTCAACGCAGCTGACCTTCAGTTTCTCACGGGTTAACCCCACGGGACAGATTCTAGACAAAAGAAATCACCCTGCAGAGAGGAAAGCAGGACAGGAAGCTGACGTGTGGTTCACCCTGTCGAACGTCTCCACCGGTGACCGGAGCTGTGGGTCGTGAGCAGTGTGTGGCCCTGATGCTCTCTCCCCTGATCTCTCCTCAGGAAACTCACTGATATTCAGAGCCTCAGCTACCTCCCGAGAAGGACACGCTTGTGCCTGCAGCCTGAAATCCTGCACCCTGCCACCCATCTGTGCAGCATGGACCCAGAGTTCCCCCCAGCAGTGTCAGCCATGTCCAGCGCAGGCCAGCCCCGCCTGACCCTGGCCTCCCTCTGACATTGAGTTCTCTGCTAGGGTCCCATCTCAGTGCCAGGGTCAATGGTGAGGGAACAGTGCATGGAGAGGGACAGAGGAAGGTGTGAGGCTTCAGAGCTAGTGCCACCCCCGTCCTTGAGCGCGGTGCTGTCCCTGTGCGCTCCAGTGTGACTCCACGTGCTGTGCAGTGCTCCTAGGGACATGGCCATCAGCAGGAAGGGCCAGAGACACAGGAAGCAAACACACCGTCACCTCCTGCTGAAGCCAGGGTCACGGCCGGGCCTGGCAGGAGCGCCGGAGCCCACCCGAAGCCCAGCAGCACAGCTCTGAGAGAGAAGACGTCACCATGGGGCTCGCAGGAAGGGCTCCCGGTGCTGCCCTCGGCGCCTCGTGTTCTCCTGGGGGCATAATGGAGAATGTGGGGTCTCTGGGAGGCAGCGATGGTGCAGAGGACTCTCTGAGAAGGTGGGGATCCGTGGTGGAGAGGGTCCGGCTCTAGGGCACAAGGAAAGAAGGTCCCTGGAGAGGAGACCACAGGTGCCGTGTAGCAGGTGCCCAGGCCAGCGCTGAAGTGCCCTGTGGGTCTCAGCACAGCACAGGAGAAACCTCCCTGCCCACCACAGCCCTGCACTCCCACGTCCCACCACACGTCAGGCACTGTGGTGTGCTCACCAGGACACGCAGGCACCGCTTCCCTGGGGTCACAGTGGTCACGTTGACAAGCACCGCTGGGCCTACCTGATGTGCCTTCCACCCAGAAACACACCCAAAGACCACAGCCACGTATGTGCCGTCACACACCCTGGCCAGTGCCTGAGTCCCTCGGAGAGCTTCCGGTTTCCCCCGGGTCTCTAGAAAACAATTGGCCTGAAGCATGTTCTCAGTACACTGCAAGCTGGAGGGGCCTGGATGCCATCCGCAGAGCCTGGAGTCTGGGCTCTACAGGGCCTGATGTCCTGCCCAACGTCCTCCAAGTTCTGAAAGCTACTTCCACACTAGAGGCTGCACACGTGGCCTCAAGCCCATGGCTCCTGGGCACGTCAATGACGCTGCTCCCACGTTCCAGAAGAAGCAGGTCTCAGAGCATAAGTGATTGGAAGTCACATTACTAAGTGCAGATCTTTGGTTTCAAACTTCTTCCTTTACAGGTCTCAGCTCAGCCTACATGGAAGCACCCACCTCCAGGTGGCCACAGAGCAGAGAGCTCACTTCTGTCACAAAGCTCCCCACAAATCATTAGCATGTGAACCCAGCCTGTCACCTCCCCGAGGCCCACATCTGCCCTGGGCCAGCTGTGACACCAATGTTTGGCTGCCAGGACACTGTGTTAGTATCTTCGTGCTAGCTGTGTTGGGCTTCCCAAATTAAAAAACAAAACAAAACAAAACAAAAAAAATACTTAATGATTTCTCACAGAACTTGGGATTTACCCAAATGGTTGCAATAAAACTAGGATTAAATAAGTAAGGATTGATACGGAGTGTGTGACCACGGCCAGCCAACTGCTGTCCAGGAGCATTGAGATGTATTTATTAGCAAGTCCTGGGCTGGGAAGGCAGTGTGGCGGCAGGAACAGGCCCTGGGCTCCGGCCCGTGGACTCATTCCCTGTGTGGGGCTTGGCCATGGCCTGGCATGGGCAGGAGGCCCAGGCTGGGACCAGGCCTGAGTCTGGTTCCATGTCCTCTGTCCATTTCCACATGGGATCTGAGAAGGCTCTCCCTTGGTTTATTCTGGTGTTCCTTGTTTTTAAAGAACTGGGACGTGAGGAAAGAGATGGAAATGCACACAATCCAGGCGTCAGGTCCCAGCAAGCCAGACTCCCACGGTGGCAGCAGCCCAGTCCCTCTGGTGATCTCCCAGTTGTTGAGAATCTTCTTGCATTCGCTGTTCCCAGAGCACAAGCCTGTGAGAGTTCAGAGTGCTCAGTGTCTCCCTGCTCTGAACCCCAGAGCCAAAGTAACGCTCGGCTCACCTGACTCCCATGGAGGTGGGGAAGGAGCGGGAGTATCCCTGGAACACCATCCTCCATCCCTCTGCCCCGGGGTTTAGCAGGCCGAGCCTCGCCCTGGGATGATACCCTGGGGAGCTGAGCTCTCCAGCAAGGGGCCTTCAGCCTGGGGTCCCCGTGACCCAGGTCTGCGTGCCCCAGGGTTTCCTCTCCAACCAGAGCAGGATTCAGCGTGGCTGCAGTGAGGTTGGCCCTGGTGAGAGAGTGAGGGAAGGCACCCTGGAGGCCACCTGGTGCCCACACCACCCGTTCCTGAGGCATGAACCTCCTCAAAGCCTCCACTGGAGACCCCTCTGGATCTCTGTGGAGCAGCCCAGGGAGCGTGTCGGCCTCTGTCCCACAGCAGCAGAATGTCCAGTGCATGAAGGACGCCCTTCTGCTGGGAAAATATTGTGAACTCATCTCTGGGTGGAAGTGACCTCACCTTGCAATTGCTGTTCTTAGCGTTCAGAAAAGGAAATAATCGACTGCACCACTGTGAAGCTCTTGTTTCTTTTGTTTAGAAACAAAACAACTTACATAATTAAAAAATATCCATGTGCACGTACCTAGCTCCACATACAGAGACCAATTCCAATGGCATAAATAGGTGAGAAATATTAATAGTTTTAAGAGAAAGGTTTCTAAATGTGGGCTAGTGAGCACATAAGGAGAAGAACAATTACTTTCCAAATGACCCTTTAAACACTGGATGTGAAAGCCAGCCACAAGACAGTGTTCTCCAGCACAGCAGCCAGTCCGCACACGCTGATTGCTCATTTATTCACAAGGCAGGGCTTGTTATCTCCACCAACATTTAAGAATTATTTACAATATTCTATTGCACGGTGCCTTAATAACGTATTCCTTGCAGTTAACTTCAGAACGGTTGGCAGTTTCTGCATTGTTTTCTCAATGTCTATTGATTTTTTATAATTTCCAGTCTTAGCAATAATTTGCAGAGTGGGAGAGTTGTGAGTCCCTGGGAACCTTGCCCTCCTGCTCAGCTCCACGTCCCCCCTGTGGCCTGCCCTCCTGCTCAGCTCCACGTCCCCCCTGTGGCCTGCCCTCCTGCTCAGCTCCACGTCCCCCCTGTGGCCTGCCCTCCTGCTCAGCTCCACGTCCCCCCTTCTCCCCACAGGTGGAGGGTGTCGGTTCCTTCCAAAGCTCAGATCCATGATACCAGGACAACCACTCAGGATCACGCTTTGGAGTGTACATTCTAGAACATTCCAGCTTCCTTACTGCTCGTTCATGACACGCTTTGATTTTCCAAGTGCTATGCTAACTCCTGAAGAGAAGGAGGAAGAGCCAGGGGATAGTTTTGCAGAGGAGGTTCCCAGGACCACCAGCAGTGGACACTTCCACATCATCTGCTCAGCAGAGCGCCACGGTGTTGGGGGGCATGGTCACATGGGGGGGACCCAAGGGGCAGGCCCATGGGGTCAAGGTGCACAGTGGCCAGTGCTGTGGTAAGATGACCACTCCACCTCTGCCCTGGGCTTTCTCCCCATGGAGAGCAGGTCAGGACCCTTCCCTGGCAAGGGTGGACCTCAGGGCAGTGAAACCATGTTCCTCTCAACCCACACGGGAACCGTCACATCCCATAGAGATGGATTTCACTCAGGTTTGCCCCAGGAGGCCAGGGCAGAGAGCAGGTAGGGCAGCAGGAGCTAACACCACACTGCAAAGCATGCCTCCAGGTGGCCTGGGCCGTGTCTCCTGCTCCTTCACCTGTCAGAGGTCATGTGTGACCACATGCCCTGACTCTGGCTGAATGCACCGCTGTGTCCGTCCAGGCCTTATTTCACAGGGCAGGTTTCAGGTTCCTATTGTGCAAGCTTTACTTTGAGGTCAGCAAAATACAATTTCATTGTGCTGTGCACTACCACCACACAGCCCTTGGGTTGTGGAAAGACACAACGTACCTGGCCCAGTATTTACCAGGATAATCTATTATCTAAAGCATATCTCTTTCTCAAACAGCTGTGCATTGCTGGAAAGAAACAGACATTCTGGACCTGGACTCACTGAAGCAAACAACAGAATAAAGGCAGATTAGGAAAACTTTATTGAATTTAAATAACAACAAAACCTTTCTCAAGGGCACTGACCACAGTCCATCCCGGCTCCCGGGAAAGCCATGGCTATTGACACCAAGACGACAGAGGATCCATACGGGGAAAAAAAACTGCTCCAATTATTGGCTGCCTTTGTAATTAGAAGCAGAAAGTATCAAACCATTTGTTCAGATTGATAGACAGGGAATGTATAATGCAGAGAGATAAAGGTTACTGTCATATCCGCAGAGCCGAAGGAAAGCAGGTCACCTGCTCACCAGGCACCCGGTCAGACATCCGGGGGGTGCCCTGGATGGGACTGCGCCTGACGGTTCCTTGTAGGAACCAGAAGAGTCACTTCTCAGGTCCTGGATGTGTGGACGAAACCTCTTACTCAACGATGGGCACTATCAGCTCCGGGAGCGCTGGCATCTCCACCAGGCACACGTGACACTATCTACGTGACAGCCATCGCCTTTGCAGTGCTTATGGGGTTTTCATAGCACAAGTGCTGCCACTTTCTCTCTGGGGATGCTTCCTGTGTGACTGCAGCCACTCACAGACGGTGTCCCTGCCACAGGCCCATGACACAGGAGGGGGCTCCACCGTCGTCTGGATCTCAGATTATGGCACGAGCTTTGTAATTTCAGAGAGGCCACCAAGAGCCTTGTGTGCTTTCACTTGATAAAACAATAAAAGCTCTTCTAAAAGCCTGGCTGAGCAGCAGTCACCAGCTCTGGAGTGTTCTGGAGGCAAGATTTATTCAAAGATGTCAAAACAATTAAAATTATTTTGGGGGGTGGGTGTGAAGCTCACACCTGCCCAGGTCTAGCATTGGCCCAGACTTGCTCTGGCTCAGGTCTGGTGCTCGGTCCCCTGGGGACCTGTGCCTGGGCCGAGGACCCTGACTTTATGGTCTGCCCGTGTGCAAGTCCTCCCTGTGAGCTGAGGGTGTCTGAGGGTGTGCAAGTCCTCCAGGTGTGTGCTGAGGGTGTCTCGGGCTCTGCGTCCCCTAGTCTTGTCACGCCCTGTCCTGCTCATCTGGGCCCATGGTAGGTTGTGCCACTAGCCACCACAGCTGTGGCACAACTGCCCGCGGGCACTTGCTCTTACGGAGTGCACTGACCATGATCTCCCGCTGTGGGCTGGCCAAGCTCCTGTGCCCTCCTGGCAGTGCCCTCCCCCGGTTGGTCCCCACCCCATCTCTAGGGGACAGGTAAGGTCAGAGGCACCGAGTCCTGATTAGTGGCTTGTGAGGAGACCAGCGCTCTCTGCCTGTGTCCCCAGGAGGCCTCGAGAAGACGCACCAGGAAGAGAGACTGTGGCCATGCGACCAGGCCTCGGCCTCCAGAACTGAGCAGCCACGTCTGAGCAGCCCAGCCGCGGTGTCTCTTCACCAGCCCGACTGATGGGAACACGTTTCCAGACCATGTTGCATCTCAGAAATCCTAGCTTGGGACATTCTGTGCAGCCCCTCCTGCCCTGGCACGCTGGCCTCACTCTCCCTTGTCCTGCCAGGCCCAGCCTGGGCCCAGGGATCACACTCAGGCCTGGAGCAAACCCCTGCCCCATGCAGACTCAGGGAGGCAGAGACTGAGTCCTGTTCCCATGACAGATCTCAGAACGGGACTCAGTGAAGAGTCTGATAGCCAGGATCCAGGATCCCGCCAGGGAGCCCAGAAAGAGGAAGTGCCCCATCACAACCCCAGGCCATGTCGCCGGTCCAGAGGACAGCCCCATCCCTGTCTCCTTCCCATGGCTTCCTCTGAGTCACCGAGCTGCTCCCTGCCCGACTCTGTAGCCTCTGGTCTCTGGGCACATGGGCCACGTTCCCCTGGTCCTCCTCCCTCCAGGGCTCACTGGATCGTACATTGTACCCTCCTGCGGGTCAGTGGCTTCCACCGCCATTCCTGCTGTGACGGGAGGTGGGGGAATTGTCGGCTCTGGGCTGCTTCTTTCTTTCCTTCATATGTGGTCACCTTGAAATGTGGGCTGCTCCATCAGCCTGGGTCCACAAGTGGCCTTAATGGCAGTTTGTAGTAAGGCAAAAATCCAAAATGGCTCTGGCAGTTTCAAGGCCTAGAGATGGGAATTGCTGTTACAGTGCATAGCCTGCCCTGCTGACTGACAGATGGCATGGACGGACTTCCTCTCCGTGGACATGGCACTGTACCTGGTGGTAGCCATGGGCCTTCTCTTTAACTCTGTCTTGGAGCTCTCACAGACAGGATGTCACAGTACTCCCTGGACAAACGTGCCTTGAGATACCCAGACTCTGAGGACGTTCTGACTTAGCTCAGCACACCTGGGGATCAGGGGCTCTCCTCACATGCGCCAAGTGGAGAACCGTTCCGTGGCTTCGTTCCTCTTGATGCAGTTCAATAGCCAAGATGATGGCTTAACACTTGGCTAATGCTGTAGAACCAAAGCCAGAGGAATTCCAGAGGGCATGGAAAGTCGTCTGGTCCTGTCCCACATCTGACTCCGAGACTTCTAACCCAGAGAGCGGCCATCCTCGTCACACCTGCTCCGGGTGGCTTCAGCCACAACTGCTGGCCCACTTTCTGCTCATTCCTTCAGAAAGCATTTGCTCAGAGTCCATTAAGCATCAAACATACAACAATACAGAAGACAGGACTTGGTTGAACCACAAGCTTGTGATTCAGCTGAGCAGGAAGATGTCTTAGGGATAGGAACAAGGAAGCTCCTTCTTAGGGGGAAAGCAGGAGCTTGCAGGAAGGAAGTGGGGAGGAAACTGACCGTACATGTCCAGGAAAAGCCTGGCAAGTGCACTCATGGGAGGGTGAGCCCAGCTCCTTGCCTGAGCCTGTCCTGTCCCTCACCTGGCCCACACCCTGCCCTGCCCCTCACCTGGCCCACACCCTGACTCCCTTTACCCAGCCCACTTCTGCCCCCTCACCTGGCCCACACCCTGCCCCTCACCTGGCCCACACCCTGGCTCCCTTTACCCAGCCCACTTCTGCCCCCTCACCTGGCCCACACCCTGGCTCCCTTTACCCACACCCTGCCCTGCCCCTCACCTGGCCCACACCCTGGCTCCCTTTACCCACACCCTGCCCTGCCCCTCACCTGGCCCACACCCTGTCCTGCCCCCTCACTGGCCCACACCCTGCCCTGCCCCTTACCTGGCCCACACCCTGTCCTGCCCCCTCACCTGGCACACACCCTGCCCTGCCCCTCACCTGGCCCACACCCTGTCCTGCCCCCTCACTGGCCCACACCCTGACCCTCACCTGGCCCACACCCTGCCCTGCCCCTCACCTGGCCCACACCCTGTCCTGCCCCTCACCTGGCCCACACCCTGTCCTGACCCTCACCTGGCCCACACCCTGCCCTGCCCCTCACCTGGCCCACACCCTGCCCTGCCCCTCACCTGGCCCACACCCTGCCCTGCCCCTCACCTGGCCCACACCCTGTCCTGCCCCTCACCTGGCCCACACCCTGTCCTGCCCCCTCACTGGCCCACACCCTGCCCTGACCCTCACCTGGCCCACACCCTGTCCTGCCCCCTCACCTGGCACACACCCTGCCCTGCCCCCTCACCTGGCCCACACCCTGTCCTGACCCTTACCTGGCCCACACCCTGCCCTGACCCTCACCTGGCCCACACCCTGTCCTGCCCCTCACCTGGCCCACACCCTGTCCTGCCCCTTACCTGGCCCACACCCTGTCCTGACCCTCACCTGGCCCACACCCTGCCCTGACCCTCACCTGGCCCACACCCTGTCCTGCCCCTCACCTGGCCCACACCCTGTCCTGCCCCTTACCTGGCCCACACCCTGTCCTGACCCTCACCTGGCCCACACCCTGTCCTGACCCTCACCTGGCCCACACCCTGCCCTGCCCCTCACCTGGCCCACACCCTGCCCTGCCCCTCACCTGGCCCACACCCTGCCCTGCCCCTCACCTGGCCCACACCCTGTCCTGCCCCTCACCTGGCCCACACCCTGTCCTGCCCCCTCACTGGCCCACACCCTGCCCTGACCCTCACCTGGCCCACACCCTGTCCTGCCCCCTCACCTGGCACACACCCTGCCCTGCCCCCTCACCTGGCCCACACCCTGTCCTGACCCTTACCTGGCCCACACCCTGCCCTGACCCTCACCTGGCCCACACCCTGTCCTGCCCCTCACCTGGCCCACACCCTGTCCTGCCCCTTACCTGGCCCACACCCTGTCCTGACCCTCACCTGGCCCACACCCTGCCCTGACCCTCACCTGGCCCACACCCTGTCCTGCCCCTCACCTGGCCCACACCCTGTCCTGACCCTCACCTGGCCCACACCCTGCCCTGACCCTCACCTGGCCCACACCCTGTCCTGACCCTCACCTGGCCCACACCCTGCCCTGCCCCTCACCTGGCCCACACCCTGCCCCCTCACCTGGCCCACACCCTGTCCTGACCCTCACCTGGCCCACACCCTGCCCTGCCCCTCACCTGGCCCACACCCTGCCCTGACCCTCACCTGGCCCACACCCTGCCCTGCCCCCTCACCTGGCCCACACCCTGCCCTGCCCCTCACCTGGCCCACACCCTGCCCTGACCCTCACCTGGCCCACACCCTGTCCTGACCCTCACCTGGCCCACACCCTGCCCTGACCCTCACCTGGCCCACACCCTGTCCTGACCCTCACCTGGCCCACACCCTGCCCTGACCCTCACCTGGCCCACACCCTGTCCTGCCCCCTCACCTGGCCCACACCCTGCCCCCTCACCTGGCCCACACCCTGCCCTGCCCCTCACCTGGCCCACACCCTGCCCTGCCCCTCACCTGGCCCACACCCTGCCCTGCCCCTCACCTGGCCCACACCCTGCCCTGCTCCTTACCTGGCCCACACCCTGCCCTGCTCCTTACCTGGCCCACACCCTGCCCTGCCCCTCACCTGGCCCACACCCTGCCCCCTCACTGGCCCACACCCTGCCCTGCCCCTCACCTGGCCCACACCTTGCCCTGCCCCCCACCTGGCCCACACCCTGTCCTGCCCCTTACCTGGCCCACACCCTTCCCTGCCCCCTCACCTGGCCCACACCCTGTCCTGCCCCCCACCTGGCCCACACCCTTCCCTGCCCCTCACCTGGCCCACACCCTTCCCTGCCCTTTCACCTGGCCCACACCCTGTCCTGCCCCTTACCTGGCCCACACCCTGTCCTGCCCCCTCACCTGGCCCACACCCTTCCCTGCCCCCCACCTGGCCCACACCCTGCCCCCCACCCCTGCCTCCCTTTACCCAGCCCACCCCTGCCTCTCCAGGCTCCTCTCCACCTAGGTGTCATGTACCACACCAAATAATTTATTGTCCTCAAAGAGAGGAAACACCACAAAAAACACAATCTATCTGCAAGGTACATCTGTGCCTAGGAAGCCAGTGTGCTGGCCTTCCTCTGTGAGTGCTCCCCCAGAGTCCTGGCCAGGCCACCCAGATGCAAAGGGAGAGTCCAAACAGACTGGCCACATTGCTCATAGCACACAGACCCTTTTGGTGGCTCTAGAAATGCGCCTTGCTCTTGGAGAGTATGAATCAGGTTTCTGGTGGATTTTAATGGAAGGATTTATAAGGTGATTTTATTGGGGATGGGCTTCCTGGCACTTTAAATCCTGGGCAGGACATCAGCACAGAGAGGCAGGGACTCCAGTGTGGGCCAGGACCAGGTGAGCTAATCTTCCTGCTAGCCCCATGTTCTTCTCCAAAACCACAGGACAAGCCAGAGAGGGAACGGGGGACCCTCACAACCCCTCCACCAGACAGGAGCACCCTTGGCCCACAACCAGTCAGCCCAGAGAGGGGGCGGTTGGATCAGCCCCGGGCCTGGGGACATGTCTGCGACCTCAGGAGAACCTGCCACACTTTATTGCCTACAATTTAACCCGAATCCATAGGACCTCTAGGTGTTTCCTTCTAGAAATAGGGGGTGCTCTTCCCTGCCTTATGGAGGCTGGACGCACAGCGTGGCTCTCCGGGTTCACGGGGCCTCCACAGGGCTGTGTTACACACACCAGGTCACACGAGGCTTGTGGCCCAGCCCCTGGCACTGACCTCTGAAAGCTGACAACAGCGTCTGCAGATTTTAATTTTCAGATGAGAGCATTGCCACCTTTACACTTAGGCCACATTTGCAGATTTGGGATGTTGACGAACAATGGAGAAACGTCTAGCTCCATAAGAGCAGAGCTGGGGACTGCCGCACAACTTAGGTCCTGAAGTGTGTGATTCATAGGTCTGTGCTGAAGGCCCGAGGAGTGGTTGCACTGTCATAAAACGTGCGGTATAAAATGACAAACCCGTTCTGATAGAGGCAGGGAAGGTGGCGCCTGGTCAAGGAGAGGGCAGGTAGATTTTAGACTCTCCATAGCTCACTGTCTGCCCCCACTCCCACTGAGGGGTGACAAACAGCCAGGCTGCCCTACACAGGGCCTCATGCCCAAGACACACAGAAAGCCAAGGCGAGCCCATGACCGGTGGGGGGGCACACGGCGGATCAGCCCCAGGGCCTGGGAACATGTCATCCATCTGCCCCCCTGTCTACCTAGCCATACCCCTGCCTCCCCACCTGTCGTCCGCGTGTGGCACATAAACACACATCATCTATGGAGACTGAGTCAGCTTCCCAGTGGGCTTCTCGTAGCCCCCAAAGCCTCCAGCAGCGCGACTTCCACATCCTGAAGCCAAGCCCTGGGTCACCTTCTTCATTCAGTCCTGCCTCCAGAGCAAGAACTCAGACCCTGTGAAGTGGGGCTGCCATCCTGGTGGTGTGGTGTTCCCAAGAACGTGCATGGCCGGCGAAGGCTCCCGACGCCCTCTTCCCTGGTGGACAGGGAGGGCTTTTTCTCCCACAAGTGTACTGTAGACAGCGCGACAGAAGTACACTGCCACTTCAGTTAATGGATTTATCAAATACCTTATTTCATGCTTTCTGCTTTTGATTTATGAATTTTGATCCTGGAGACAAGGACCCTGTGAGTATTGATTGTGGAAAATGTCAGACTAACAGAAGTTAATTTCACTCGTGCATGTGGAAGTCTCCGATTCTCTGACAGCGCTGTCTACCGAGGATCAGCTGCCAGGAGTCCAAGTGACAGGGTGCTGTCACCATGGACAGCCGTCCCGCCAGCAGACCTGAGTCTCACTGTGCCGTGGATTGACAAGACACACAAATATGTATCTGGACGTGGGAAGCACGTGGCGCAGCTCTGGATATGGGGGAGATGGGAAGTGCTGCAGCCCACCAGGGGAGGGCTGTGGGGCCCACGGGCACCCTGCCCACCGAGGCTTCACGCTTTTGACTGCAGTACGCCTGACAGGATAATGGAATGTCATTCTGCCAGCTCTGGAGCTGGTTAGGGACAGTTTATTTATTGATTGACTTTCTTTGTAAATTATCAATCTTTTTTATACTGCAGTCAACGAGTCATTGCTTATGCAATAATGCACTAATGTGGTGCCAGGCCGCAGGTGCGTCTGCAATCCAGGCTGTGAGTCTTGGAGGGCAAAGGCTGGGAACGGAACGGATTCCAAGCTGCAGCCTGGAGATGGTTGGTGTGGGCAGAGCTGCAAGGCAGGGGTCCTGGAGACCCACTGTGCATGGTGCTCATGCCATACACAGGCCAGGCCTAATGTGAGCACAGACAGCCCCGGGTTGCCAGGCAGAGCAGCAGCGGCCAAAGGTGTGCATAGCAAATATTCTTCCACTTTCCAGGGTGATGATGGTGAGCTCACTAAATCTTAACGCTCCAGGACCTTCAGTCAGTAGCCTTCTTATTCTTGGCAAAAGTATCTGAGTCTGAAGGATAAATATTAGAAAGTTGAAGTGTTCACAGAATAAAGCCCATAAGATTCCAAGTTCCCCGAAGATAAGAACGCTTTGGTGGTCACATGCCACTCCTCAGGACTTGGTCTTGAGCTCTGTACCCAGGAGCCACAAAGGACATATCAGTCCCCTCAGAGTTCCAAGTCCCCCCATGGACCAACGAAGCAAGTGGAGAGCAACACCCAGCAGGTGGCTTCAGTCAGTCACCAGCCGGGTCCTGCAGCCAGGCGCTCCCGCAAGCTTCCGACTGCAGAGACGGCAATTTTCCTGAGCGCTGTCCTTCACAGTCCCGTGTTAGCCCCGCCATGGGGTTGCATTTTGCCAGAGTTTCTTGAGATCATTTGTATCCTGGGGAGCTTGGTTTGTGGCTTCATGTGAAGTCTCTTTCTGATTCGAGGGCCGGAGCAAAGCCTGCGTGAAGGGACCTCCCTCCTCCACTCTGCAGAGGGGTACGTGAGGAGCTCCTCCGTGAGGGTCTCTTCCCAGCCCACCAGTGAAGCTACCAACCCGGGTCTCCATGTGGGAAAGACTTTTGCCATTGATTCCGACACTTTAAGCAGCAGGGGGTGACTCAGGCTCCTGTCGCCCCAGTGAGCTGGGGGATTGGCGCCTCTGCTGTGCCTGTCTGTCAGGCCCCGACGTGGGCTGTCAGATTTATTGGCACGAAGTTGTTCACGCCATTTCCTTCCTTCGATATCTGTAGAATCTTTAGTGATGTCATCTCTCTCATTCCTGTTATTGATAAATTGTCTTCTCTTTTTATTGATCATTCTGTCTAGAGATTTATCAATTTTATTGATCTCCTTAAAAAACGGGTTTTAGGTTTCACTGATTTTTCTCTGTTGCGTTTCTGCTTTCTGTTCCACGGGTGCCTGCACTCACCTCTGTGATGTCTTGTCTCCTGCTCCTTTGAATCCTTTGCTCCTCTTCCTCTGCTTTCCTGGCAGAAGCTGAGGTTAGCTGGTGGAGCCCTCTCTTCTTCCCAGTCCCTGCCTCTCACCCTGTGGGCCTCAGCCTGGATTCCTGCGCCCTGCCTCAACAGCATCTTGGCCGACTGTTTTCTATTTGATTTCTCCTTTAACTCGTGGTTGTTTGCTAGTTTGTTTGTATTTTCATTTTTTACAAATATGTTGCTTTGCTTCTAGATATTTGGAGTTCCCCAGGCTGTTTTATGGTTTAGCATAATGTCTATATTGATAAATTATTTGTGAGGAATGGAGATAAATGAGCATCCTGCTGTGGTTGGGTGGGCTGTTCTATTAATATCAACAAGGGCAATAGGTCAACAGTGTTGGTCTACTCTGATTCTCTGTGTAATTCTTTTAGAAACTATAGGATAAGAATATTGAAACCCCTGAACATAGTATCGATTATTTCTCCTTGCAGAACTACATATTTCTGCCTCATGTATGTTGAAGCTATGTTATTAGGCACATAAATGTTCAGAATTGGTACATTCTGTCCATTTGAAATTTTGTCATTATGAAATGAGTTCTTATCTTCAAACTTATTTCTACACTGGATACGCATCAGCTCTCTTCCCTAAGTGTAGGCTTTCATATCATTTTCCAACCTTTTGATTTTAATTGTGTTTTATGTTTGAAGTGTCCGTGTGTGTGCTGTGAGTCCTGCTTTGCTCCTCCGTCCTGGTTGGTTTCATGAGCTGGGGAGTGAACCCAGGGCCCCCTGAACGCTGAGCCAGCCCTGAGTGAACCCACCGCCACGGAGCCACACTTCTAGGTCTCCTCTTTCTTCCTTCCTGCGTCTGCCTTTTTTTCCTTTGGAGACAGGGTCTCCTAGGTGAACAAGCTGGCCTTGAGCTTGTGATCCTTGTTCCTCAGTGTCCTGAGTAGCTGAGCTCAGAGGTGTGACCGCCACACCTGGCTGAGGCCTTGCTGTCTTCCAACCATTAGGAAGATTCCTGCCCTCTCTAGGGTGGCCTTTCATCTCTCCTGCACAGGTCCTGCCTCTTTGTCACCCACTTGCTGGCTTTTCTGACTCTCTCTGAATACAGGGGACACACTGATGATCCTGTCGGCTCTTCCTTGACTCACTCCAGAACTCTGCTGCCATGAAAGTGGCTTAAGTTCTATAGCACGGGTGGCGACAGGCAGACTCCTGGTCTCGGAAGGCAGCGTGCTGTAAGCCCTCTGTGTGGACACGCATGCGACTCAGCAGATGGGGCTGGACACAGCTCTGTGGTGGAGAGCTCGCCCTGCCCCCCGTGAGGCCTGCGGAGTCTTCCTCCTTCCACCAGACCGTGTGCCATCAGAGGCAGGAGAGGGTCGCCACAGAAGTAAATCTGAGACTGCCCAGGGTTGATTTGCTCCTCTGCTGACCTGGGACAGAGGATTTAGAATGCTCTAGGCAGACACAGAAGCCCAGTGAGCCCCCGCTGCTGGCGGTGCACGGCCATGAGGTGTGGGGGCCCTAAGTGCTTTGAGCCCGTTTCCTCACATTGGCTTTTTACACAGGGGTCCTGTAAGGAGCCACTCAGGACCATAAACCACTTAGAAATGTGAAGTAAGACATAAATTCTACGCCTCAGCAGGATCGATCCCACCCTTTGCCGGGCCCTCACAGCGTGGCCAGTGCGTGCGGGTGAGGGGCTTGGGAGTTTCTAGCTGTACCTCGATATTCAGGGGCCTTTTTGAGTGTCGTTGGATTTTACAAGGAGACTCTCCACCCGCAGGTCACTGGCTTCCTCTTTCAGAGATGGTGAAGATCAAGGTAGCGGGAACTCCTGCAATTCCTAAGCGACTTCAGTCCACACAGTTCATCACAGGCTGCACCACAAGCAGCCTCCTTCCTGGGAGCAGGTGCCCTGCTCTGCGCCTCGCCCTGCCACCCCCCACCCAGCAGACCCCCTGTCCCACTCCAGCAGGGCCTGGCCTCCGTGCTCTGGGAAGAGTGTCCTTTCTGGACGAGTTGCTCCCCCTGTGCTTCGGGCGCTTGGTGGCATGCGGCCACCTCTCCCCAGCAATGGCTGACGACTGTGGAGTCTTCCTCCTTCCACCAGACTGTGTGCCATCAGAGTGTGAGGGGGTGGAGGCTGAGCTCCGGTGGGCACACCATAGCTGCTGGAATTTGAGAGCCGAGTGAATAGATGAATGAACAGATGCAGACGAGGGCTTGGGGCGGCAGAGGATGCAGGATGACCGTGTGAGATGTCTGAGGGCTCACTACTTGTGGTTTGACACTGTGGCGCTGTAAGCTGAGCTGAAACGTGCAAGTCTCGGTGTGACCTGAAGGGGATCAGCTGAGTGTTGGCCTGAGCTGGCAGCCAGGGTCGTGAACATGACATTGTTCTGGGTCCCAGGGAGGACCAACACGTCAGCCTGGCTGTCCCCAGAACCCAGGGTGGGCTGCAGGCTGTGCACACTTGGTTGTGTTTACCACTTGCCTCGTCCTTGGTGTATAGTCTTGAGGATGGTCCCTCTTCCACAGCTGCAGTTCACACTAGGACTGTCACCACTCTGCATGCTCCAGGGAGACAGCTCACCAGCTTCAGTGCAGTGAGTTTGAGCTTGCACGCTGGTCTCCTCACTGGGCTGGGAGCAGCTTGAGGCCTTGTTTATCCTGTGTCTGCTGAGAAGCTTGACACCAAACAGGCCCTCCATAAACAGCCTCTAATGGTAAAGAAGTAAGTGCATGAAAGAAACAATGAATACATTCTTTGCCAGGGCAGCTCTGCTGTAGCAGGGAGAGGACCTGGGCTGACTTCAGGTTAGACTCCAAAGCCAAAGCCCTATGTATCAGAAGCACATCCTACCTACAATGATCAGATTGTAAAATGCTAGGCATTTCCAATCCACTGGTACATGCACACAGTTAGGTCAGCAGCATACAACTTGTCAGAATATCTGCAAATTGTGGGTGTTTCTGCGGGTTACTGTGGCACCCCCTTCTAATCACTTAGAATCACGTGTCCTAACGTGACAACAACAGGTGGGGCTAGTCTCCTTAAGAACTCTGTTTGTCCAGATGAAATATATGGAAATGTGGGAAAGCTTCTAGAATTGGATGAGCTGAGCCGTGTCGTGGGCTGGCTTCGTCTTGCAGCTGCAGGTGACTGCTCACCAGCACACTGTCCTCGTAGCCACGTCTGTTAACGTTTGTCATGTGACATGTATTGACATGGCGTTTATTATATGTCACTATTACATGTCCCTGACATGTGTTTACAATGTCATCTATTGTATCATACTACTTCTTTCCACCTAAAGACTGGACAGAGAAGAGGACAGGAAATAAACCACCACTGTGTCACCAGGAGCAGAGCCACCGCACAGTCAGGAGAGGAACCATCTGATCTTCTTGTGGTGCAGGGAATTCAGCAAGCCGTCCATGGCTGTGACGTCAATGCTCTCGCTGCGTACCCGGGCCTTCCCCAGATTGTGGGAAGCGTGGTTCCAATATCTCTGTCTTCCTGATGGCCAAGAGACCCACGACGGTTTTGTAAATGGTTTTATAGAACATGGCTGTGCTCGCCACCACCCTCCGTGCCGCTTCTGCAGCCCAGGCACACAGCACAGGCCACATGGTCTGCCGAGCCTTCACGTCCAGTACCTGGAGCCTCGGGGAGACATTAGTTGGCCCCACTTTAGAGAACAAAGTCCATCCACAGGACTGCTTTCCCTGTGAGCCAGGAAATGGCTGAGGAAAGAGCTGCCGCCCTGACCTTGCCGGGTGACAGAGCCTAGGGACAGCCAGGAGGGCGGCAGGGGGACGAGCTAGTAGGGCAGCCGGGCCCCCGCCCCTCCTAACGCGGCCGTGCGCGGAGTCATTTCAGTGGGCCCCAGGGAGCCAGGGCAGGCTGGCAGACGGAGGACTCCGGCATCCTGTGTTTTCATTGAGGGCTGGTGTCTGGGTCAAGAAAACCACAGCCACAGGGTTGTCTGGGCCTCGTGTGGCACCACAGAGGAGTCTCCTGCAACGGGAACCACGGGGCTTTCTCCAAGGCATCTGGACAGACATCTGCTCCAGTGGGGTCCCCACCTTCTGCTCTGCCAGATCAGCCTGGGAGCCACGGGAGTGGGTTGGCCTGCCGGGCAGAGGGAGAGAGGGTGGACAGCATCGGGGGCAGGGGCCCACCTGGAGGACACGACATGGAGAGGGAGGGCAGTGGATGCACCCATGCACAGGTGGCACCTACAGCAGCCCCACCTCCTCCCGGATGGCGGTCTGGGAAAGGCGGGAGGTGCTCAGAGTCCCATGGCCACATGGTCAGAGACCTAGAGCTGTGCCCAGGGCACAGGGATACCAGGGCTAGAAGGAGAGTGAGGGGCTGGCATGAACATGGAGGGGAAGGGCAGGGAGAGGCATGGTCTTCATGCATGTGGCCAGGCCTGCCCCCTGCCATGGCTCCTCGAGGACACCCAGAGCAGCCCTCAGCATGTCTGGGAGGCCTCAGGTGTGGAACTCAGAGGTGGACAGACACGTGTCACCCACTTTGAGGTACACAGGGCCTCAGAACACCTGCAGCAGCTGGACACTTGGTCCAATGCAGTGTCCCCTAAAGAGTGTTCGGGGCAAGTGACCTCAGATCCCCCAAACGCCTCAAGGCACAGAAGCCAGCCAACTGAGAACTGGGAACCAGAGTCTCCAGGCAGGGCCAGGATCTGCCCTGTGGTACGTTTCCTGGGCTGGTACCATGGGCCCAGCCGGAAGCCCTCTGTGGGAGGGTCTGGGGGCCTGGCCAGGGGCCACTCTGGGAGTGACCCGAACAGTTCCCCCTTCTCCAGCCTCAGCTTCCAGCAGAGAGGGCCCTGCATTTGTCTTCCTGGCGGCTTTGCTGGCCTGCTCTTTCCCTCCACGCGGGATGGCCATCTGAGGGTCTGGCTCCTGGACGGCAGCTTCCCCTCTTTGAGGGGAAACCTGGGCCTGGGAGCAGAGAGCACCTGGCGAGCAGAGCAGGTTCGAGTACGGAAGCCATCCTTCCACCTGGCTGTGGCTCCCGGCCTCTAGCAGGACAGGAGAGTGCAGGCTTCGCCCAGGACCAGGTGGTGGCCGGCCAGCCTTTGCAGCCACCTCTCAGCATATGGAATTCTGGTCAAGTCTGGTCACTTGTTGTCATTAGTTGGTTAAAAAATAAAACCTAATGCTGGTTACTCTTAAGGAGCCTAGGGAAGAACTCTCGCACAGCTCTCTCAGGGTAACCGGCGATCACACGTCACAGTGACCTCTGAATGATTTCTGAGAGGTGAAGGCATGTTGCTGTTATCAGAGAGAGGTACTGGCTACGAGTGATCACACTTCACACACCCTTGAGTTGGCTGCAGTCATGGCGAGGTCCCCAGAGAGTGTTTTGCAGACGTAGAAATTGGAGACCTGAGCATACCACCCCTGAAGGGTTTGAGGGACAACAAGGTGAGCGAGTCGTGGGGAACAAAGCCTTGGCCCTGGGTCCTGGGCGTGTGTGAGTGAGGATGTCCGTGAGTGCACGCGGGCGTATCCACACATGGTGTTAGCTTGGGTGTGCACGTGGGTGTGTCTCCACTGCCCAAGTTACTTTGTCCACTCTACAATAAAAGGCCCAAATGACTCGGGCTTGCTGAGGACCCCGATCTGAAGGGGCTCTGTGGCTCGAGCCCGGCCCGCTCCTTCCTCGGGCTCCGACAGCTTGCGGGGTGGGCCTGGTTAACAAGCCCTACAGCTGGCAGATCTGTGAAGACATAATTGCACATGAGTGGCGGGGGAGCTGGGGAACCAAGGAAGAAATAAAATAGATAACAAGCGAAGGGAAGGAGTAGCACTGTAAACAAGCAGCATATTTCCCCTCCGCAGAGCGAGCTGTGGCTGGAGGCGGTGTCTGTGTGCAACTCCACTCCCAATCCATATCGCAAACAGCTTCCAGATGCTTCCAGCCCCAACCTACTCGGGAATCCTGCCCTTCACAGATGCCTCTCCATGAGGGGGGTCTGTCTATAAGTAAAATGGGGTGGATCTTACTAATCATTCATTTCCAATCTTCCTGACGGAGACTTTTATTAATAAACTCGTTTCATCTGTCTCCTTGATTAGGAAGAGTTTAATCGCTTAGTCATGTGAGGGGAGGAGAGAAGGCCGGGGTGGCTTGCAGTTGTGGGGGTGTGTTTGTGTCTCCTGCTCTTTGTTGACATGCTGGAGTGGAAGGAACGCATGCAAATGCAGAACAGCCTAAGTGGTTCCAGTCCAGCCTGGGCAGCCGCAGGAGCATAAAAGGGAGCCCTGGCTCACTGCCCTGGGGGCAGAGGGACCCCTGATCCTGCTCTGCCTGGGCCCCGCGTGTCTGGGGAGCAGAAAGGGGGCCCCGGCTGGTGGCTCTCCAGCAGGGCCCGTCCACCTGAGGCCCAGCTGGGGAGGTCTCTGCAGGCCTGCCTCTCATCCAGGCTCTGTGCGTCGGCCAGAGCAGGAGAAAGCCTTCAGGTGCCCTCCGGTCTGCTCTCCCTGCCTTTTCCAGGGCCCCTGTTCTCCAGCATGCCAGGGCTGGCGTGGAGCTTGTGAAACTGGAAGGGAGAGACCATGGCACTGACTCTCTACTGCGAACTGAGCTGCCCTGTCCGTGCTGTCCCCTCGGGGGACACCGCTCACCTTTCTCTGGGGACACCGCTCACCTTTCTCTGGGCGGATCCCTTCCCTTCTCATGCCCTGATCCCAGCTTCCACCCTGCACACTCGGCAGCTGGCACAGCCGCCTGGTTCCAAGCTCAGAGGAGGACTCCTGGCTTCTCCTCTCTCGGCCTGGGCTCCCTCTTGCCGTCAGGCTCTGGGGAGACCCTGCTGGCCCTCCTCCTCATGCCTGCCTGCCCCCAGTTTCTCCTCTCCTAGCTCCCTCCCTCTTCTAAGCCAGCGCCAGCCCAGGACTCCAGGCCTCCCCTTGCAGAGCTGACCTCTGACCTCTCAACAGCCCGAGAGTCGAAGCAAGTAAACTTGGTCCCCACCCGGTGTCTCTCCATTCCAGAGGAGACTGTTGTAACACAGAGACCCCCAGCCTCCCCTTCCTGGGGCTGCTCATGCCCAGACAGCCATGCTGCAGGTGGGCCTCACAGCTAGCGGGTCCCACGGCCACTCGGGCCACCTCTGCAGGCCTGGCCTTCACTCCTGCTCACTCTGCAGCAGAGCACTCTTCACCTCCACGCTGGGCCAGGCACACCCTCCTCTTCCGAACTGCTGTGCCACATGGCCCCCCTTGGTCCTTCCTTGTGCTTGAGTGTGACCCACCCTCTGCAGCCTGCATGCCTGCTCTCAGGGCCTCACCCTGCATTCCTTCACTCTCACAGGCTGAGCCAGGCCTTGTGCCGAGTGGCAGAGCCTTTGCACAGTGCATGGAACTTGGAAATGAATATTTGTTCACAATTTTCCCTGACAACTCTGGGTGTCGATGGGGTGGTCTCTGCCTTGCTGGGTGGAGGTGTAAGGCCAGGCCTGAGCCTGGGCCTCCTCAGGGTCATGGCCCTCCTCGCTCTGTGCTGCTGTTCACCCTCCAGGCTCAGGCCTGGGCACCCTCCTGCCTGGCTGAAGAACAGAGCTGCCGTCAGCAGACAGCTTCATCTTTCAGAGCTAGTCTCCACCCCAACGTCTTTCTGTTAATGAATTCCTGTATTATCAGGTTGCAGTGTTTAAATAGTGTCCCCCAAAACTCGTTCCCAGCACCTCACAGTGTGACTGCATTTGGAATAGTGCCTTCACAGTCAGAGTCACGTTAATACGAGGCCACACTGGATTTGGTTGGACCCTGATCCAACAACTGGTGTCCTTTCAAGAAGAGAGATCTGAACAAAGAGGCAAATGTCATGCAAAGACAGACAATAGAGGCTGAAGCCACAGGAGACAGGTGGCTCAGACTCATGTCCACCTGCCAAGTGTTGCAGGAGCCTGCAGACCCTGGAAGGTGCCAGAAAGCCCCCTCCCCTGGAGCCGGCAGAAGAAGCAGGGCCTAGACCTTGATTTTGAACTCCTAGCCTACAAGAGAGGAGCCCTGCTGTCTCAAGCCCTGGGTTTGGAGCACCTTGCTGCTACAGCCTTAGGGAGCTAACACAATTCAATTACCTCAGGTGGTGACATAATCACCACTTCTGAGGCTCTTTCCACAGTATATGTATCTTTTTTTACATCCCAAACTCATCTCAAATCCACACTCCAAATCCCAGCAGGAACTACTGAGGTTAGTGCTGTTGGACGTGGAGACAGAGTGCTCAGGTCTGGTCAGTGCCTGAGGTCTGCAGGCTTCGGGTGAAGCTGTGTATTTCTGCTGGTCCTGGAGCCGAGGGGCACCCAGGTCCAGGCCCTCATGGAGCCAGGAGCCACCTCGTCCTACAGCTGGGGTGGACAGGTATTGGCCGATCGTTCCTGCAACACTGACTAGGCCGTATGAGGACATCCGGGGCTCTGGAGGAGCACCTGCGATCTCTTTGGGATGGCTGATTTTGGGAAACACATTTTGCTCTTGCCTTGGATCACAGAAGTCCTGAGGTAAACCCACAACTCATGGAGATGACCGTGTCTTCTCCCAGGTGAGCACCAGTTTCCCTTCTTTCCTGGGGGCTTCCCGACTCCCTTCCTGGTTCAGGTACATTTTAGAAGGTTAATCAAACCCTTGCAGGAGGAGGTGGGCTATGAGCACAGATCTCAAAGGCTACAAGCATGGACTTAGAAGCAGAGAAGACCTGGCTGTACAGATTGACTCTGGAGGACCTTCAGACCCAGGGCTCAGGGTAGAGCATGCATGGTGCCCGGTGTGATGCCGGAGTGGCGAGAGCCAACCTTGAGCAGAGAGGAGACGTCCTTGGGGGACGCGGGCCTGGCTGCAGCGGGGCCTGCGTGGTCGTGCGTGGAGGCTGAGGCTGTAGAGGTGAGAGCCTGGGCTGGGCAGGCCCCTGAGGCTCTCTGTTTGGAGGAGGCCTGGAGGGTGGCATCCTTGTGGGGAATCTTCTGGATCCCTGGAGTGGGCAGCCTTCCCTCGGGCTGCCAGGGGCTGCTGCCCTGCAAGCCCAGGGCTTATGCTAAGCCAACCAAAGAGATAATGCCTGGCCATCCCCTGGCTGCCCAGGTCTGCCTTTGAATCTTGATCTGTCACTTCTTATTCCCCACAAAAAGTTACAGATAAAAGAGAAACAAGCAAGGTAAAATAAGCTAAAAAAATTACTCAATAAAAAGGCAAAGATAAAGTAGTAAAAATAAGTGGCCGCAGCACAAACAGAAATGCCCAGCCAGGCAAAACTATCAGAGAAGGCCAGGCAGGGTCTCCAGTCCAGATGAGAAGCAAATAAAGCTGTAAAGCATGTCCTTGTGGTGCGTCTGAGTTCCTGGAACTGGGCTGCAGGCAGGTCGCAGGTGAAGGTCTCCAGAGGTGGATGTCCCACAGGGTCCTTTCGTCCTGCTGATATGGTGAGCAGCTTGTGCTGACCACTGTTAAGTGGCCAAGGGGCGGCAAGCCCCAGCCAGAAGTCCCACTGCGTCCCCACATCTGGACCCCTCTGGAAAGCAGAGGGAGAACAGCCTTGGGCTTGATTCCTTCCCTCTGTCAACCCCAGAGCTTCCTGGGTGGCTCTGGAAGGCAGAGGGCTCTGCACTCCTGGGACTCGACAGTGTGTTGTCAGAAATCATTCTGCTTCCTCTCACCTGGCCCCGGCTTGAACTCAAGCAGGTAACGTCTTTTGCTTCAATCATTTATCTGTCACAGTGGACTATTACAGAGACTTACATCAAAATGTCTCTGGGACAATGAAATGAAAGTCATAACTTCATAACCAACTCTTGCATGACACTAACACAAGGCCACACCGAGTAAATAACAGGGGATTCCATGCTCTGAAGTATCCCCTGTGCAGAAAACGCTGAGGGGCATGTGGTGGGTGACAGAAGGAAAAGGCTTTCAGGGGAGTCCCTTTGAACCTTGACTCACCATCGAGTCGAGATGGGACCTCTTGGAGCCTCAGCTTCCGCATGGTCAGTGAAGTACCTACAGAATACCTCAGTGCACCTGCTGGACAAAGTCCATGGCAGGCACCTTCCAGGAACTCAGAGCTCACCAAGGCTCCCTGCTCTCTGCAAACCCTCCACAGAGCAGTGTGTGGGGGATCGCTCACCAGCGGCAGGTCCCCCAGAGCTTTTCCCCTGTTTTTAAAATATAGAGTTCTACATAAACTGCGACATCCATCTTTGGAGTTGCAGCTCAAATACTCAAAGTATTGCATGCTTGCAGACTTGCGTCTGGACTGAGATGTGAGTGTGTGTGTGTGTGTGATGTAAAAGTGAACAGAATGTGCCTAACCTGAAATACTTCTCTTCTTGGGAGTCTGTAACTATGATTGAAACCCCAGGCCCCTGCCATGACCCAGAGTTAAGTGGCTGACACTGTCATGAAGTGTCTCCAACCTCAAGAGGCATGTGGCCTGGGGAGGGGACTGCAGACAGACACCTATGCACCTATGTGCCCTTGTATGAATGCAACAACAGATGTCACCAGTGAGCTCTTGGAAGGGTTCCAGAGAAGGACATCCCTGAATTAGACAGAAGGAAATGCAGCGTGAGTAGAGGGCTGGGTGTTCTTTCTAATCAATTGTCTGTCCACGTGCCTGGGCCAGGGGTGTCCAGGTAGCTGGTGAAGCTTTGCCCTGGGTGGGTCTGTGAGGTGTTTCTAAAGAGGGCGGCAGTGAGTGAGTGGACCAAGGAGAGCCTCTCCCGCCCAGCCCCAGTCCTCCAGGGTCTGAGTGGAGCCACAGGGTCAGAGCTCAGGTTTGCTCTTGGTCTGCCCTGCAGGGACACCCTCAGACCTTCGGGCTCTGGTGGACGTGGCGGCCCTCTCCCCTGGGTAGCGCAGCTCTGCCTGTCCTGGGCCCACTGTTGGCCTCTGTGGAGAACGCTGGCTACTGCCCCAGGTCAGGGGAAGGGGTGCAGGAGGTGGAGAGGGGACACACTCCTAGGACACAGGGCCAAGTCTGTATACAAGACCCTGAACTCATGTGTGAACTCCAGCCCGAGGGGAGGCGCTGGGAGTTGAGGCTCTGGGGGGAGATGAGGGTGTGGAGCTCACCATGGGAGATGCATCATCCAGGAGAGGCAGCGGGACACGTCCTCCTGAATCTGCACAGGTGAAAGGCCACCGCTCGGGCACTCGGGGCAGCTGAGTGCCAGAGCCCTGCCCTGAGACCTATGAGGACTAGCCTAGTTCACAAGCAGCCCAGCCCTGGAGCTCCATTAGGGCAGCCCACCCAGGCGGAGCTGGAGATGAAGCCCGCACCAGCGGAGGGCGGGGGCCCAGGTGAAGTCCAGGTGGAGCACGGGACCCTCCACTGTGAGCCAGGAGGGCATGGAGGGCCTCCATGGGGGTTGCCAGTCTACTAGCCACGTGAGTGAAGCACAGGGTGGAGCGGGCAGCACGAGCCCCAGAAGGGTCTGCAGGGGCCTGGACAGGCCAGTGGGAAGGGGACAGAGGGGAGGGGAGGGCAGGAGGGAGCTCAGGAGGGAGGAAACCTGGGATGGAGCTCACTAGAGGAGAGGCGGGCATTTTGGCAGCCCCAGTGTGCTGGGCGGCCTCCCCTGAGTGGGAGAAGGCAGCTGTGGGTGCCCAGCTGCGGGGCCCTGAGCGGGAAGAGTCAGCTCAGGTCCCTGCTCGAGCTGTGGGACTCGGGCACGGACATGCACCTGTGGGTGCCTCTGCAGAAGGGGACCAAAGAACTGTGCCTTGCCTCTCCCTCTTTGATCTTTGAGAGTTCCGATGTGGAAGTGGACACTCTCCACCTGGGAAGAGCCTGATGGCCACGTGCCGTCCACCGTCCTGGGTCTCTCCCTCTGCCCTGGGCGACACCTCAGCCTACTCCCCTCGGAGCCCCTCTTGGTTCGCAGCACTTCCAACCATGGGGGACCTGGTGACAGGTCCTGTGCTGGGTCCCTCCTCAAAACAGAGCTGGAGGCCTCCTGCCCATCTGCCTCCTGCTCAACGGAGTCTGAATGGCAGGTCTCCTCGGGCACCCAAGCAGGCCGTTCCTCTGAAGTGCCCATCCTCCTGCTGGAGGCACTTCTCTGCGGTCCCCTGCTCCTGAGGCTGGGGCCACTGCTGCCAGGAGCCCTCCCAGCCCCAGTGTCCAAGCCAGGGCGCCCACCGCTGCTGCCTGGGCGCCGTCCTCTCAGAGACAGGAGCCCTCAGAAGAATCCACAGCAAGGGCTTGCAGCCCAGGAACATTTTCCGTGAGTCGATATTTTTAAATCATGGATCCCAGCCACCTGAGCCCCCACTTCCTAATCACTGTCACCTGGTCAAGGCCACCTTCCTGTTGCTGCTCTTCTCTTTCATGGAAACATACGGTGGAGACTATGCTATCTGCCCATTTGAAGAAGAAAGCCCTCAGTGTCCACTCACCTGTGAATGGGGTTTGGGCTGCCCTTGCCTCCACAGTGCCAGGCTGAGCTGAGTGCATATCAAAAGCCACAAGTGGAAACTGGGGACATCTGTACCAGATGGCCCCAGCACAGAGCCACCATGAAAGGCTATTCAGAACCATTAACTCTGATTCATGCTAAGCAGAAGTAAACAATCGCCCATTCAAGTGGGAATTAGTTCCACTATCTTTATTAGAGTCATCAAAGCAAAGTTCTCAGAGTTGGGAGTTGGGATACCTCCTCCTGGCCCTTCCCGCCAGGCCCACAGGCTCACGTGGAAGCCCAGGCCCAGATAACTTGACATTGGCATTACTAACTGCTCTCTTCCAAAACATGTTGACACTTGGGGTGGCTTTGAGTGGACCTCTAAGTGGCTCTCCAGCCCTCAGCAGGCCATCTCACCAGCTGCACACAGGGCTCCATCATCACGGGCTTCTCTGCGTACAGAGGGGCAGACAGAGGGGAACAGCCCTGCTGCCCACCCTCTCCCCTCCACTGGGGAGCTGCGGGCACCCTGAGCCACACAGCCACAGGAGCCTGCCTTCCCTGTGCAGCCTCCAAGCTCCCTCCTGACTCTCCCCTACCCCCAGGCCCAGTGGGGACGCTGCAGCCCTCTTCTCCCTAACCCTCCTGGCTAAGGAGGTGCTTTGGCCAAGCAGCCACTCTGCTTTGTCCTCGTGCTCACCACAAGACTCAGGTTTGAATGGTCTGAAAATTCAGATGAGCTTGGTCCATGCAAACCAGTGCATAATTAATTAAATGGCTGGATTTACACTGTTCCTCTCCTCTTCAGAGTTCAATGCTCAGGAAAAAAGGAGCTTGGATGTGTAGCAACCAGCATCACAAATTTGAATAAATGGACACTAGTGGAAGGGGAGGAAGGGTCGCAAGCGGCAGGCACTGAGCGGCGGGGCCCCTGCTCTGCTGCAGCTGACAGCCAGTGCCAGGCCTCTGCCAGGCTGGCCACTCCGGGGATGGGGCTGGTGAAGAATCCCTCCACCTAGACCAAACTGCCTTGGCTGCAGAAGGCAACCCCCAGCACACGCTCCGACTTCATCTGTTTTCTAGGCCTGTTCATAATCTGTATTTTTGCCCTGCTTAATGCATTCTTCCCCACCATTGCCAGATCTCCAGTGGTGACACAGTGAATAACAGGAGGACAGGGACAAACCCAGCATTAGATGGCAATTACCAACAAGACACACTTTCCAAGCACAGCCGTGGAGGCTGCCCTCCTTTCTCCCCATCCTCTGCCCTGCAGATGCTTTCCTCTGAGTCGCTTCTGTCCTACAAGCCCCCATGGCACTCAGGAGGCTCACATGCCCCATCATCACACCTCTCCTGGTCCCAGTGGATGACCTCTGTGTGCCAGTGACACAGGACTACTGTGGTGCCTGGCAGGAGCTGGCTACAGTCTCACCCTCCCTCTCACCGCCAGACTGGAAGCTCGTCCAGAGCCTGACCCCTGGACCTGCACTTCCTAGGTGCTCAGTGAAGGCTCTTGGAGGACATGCCTTCCTGCTACCCTTCTGCCTCAGTTTGGTGCCACAAGATCTGCTTCACTTGTCTTTCCATTTCTGTCCCTTTAAGTTAAGGTGCAATTGCCACCTCCCAAGACAGAAGTAGGCAAGGCCTGCGTCCCCCAAAACACGTTTTCAAATGGTTAGGCTGCGAAACGTCGACTCTGTGAAATGACCTGACCAGTTACATCTCACGGCGTACTCTCAAAGTACTTAAAAAGCTCCTTGAAGACTAGACAGAGTTCAAAACTGCTAAGTCACTGTGACTTTCCTGAATTTGGGTATTCATTATCTGTCCCACTGAGTGGAAAAAACTCATTCCAATGCTGGAAAGAAGGAGACTCCTATTCTATTCAGTCACTAATGAGATGTGGATGTGACAGTTTTCACAACTCTCATCGTTGTTACCTCTGCTAATAGTGCTGGGCCACTCCCAGGACCTTTTTAGAAGAAATCAGGAAAAAAGTGGCAGAAATTTTGGGTATAAACCAAGGTAGGCCAAGAAAGCAAATAGCCTCGATAGGACCTGTACCGTGACCAGTATGCCCACTGACCAGTGTCCCTCACAGCAGGTCTGCAAGGGCTTCCGTCTAAAGGAGCTGATTCATAATTAGATGCAAATTATGCTGTTTGCTATATTATGCTTGATTAAAGAAGGAGCAAGTGGTGACAACTGGCAGGACCGTCCTGTGGCACCTGCTCAGGATCTGCTATGGGCTGAGAAGGGGTGTGAAGGCAGCACCCGACTTTGAAAGGCACTGACTACACAGGGTGTGTTCCTCTCTTCAGCCCACTTCCTTAAGCCAGCAGAGCAGGAATGGCTTCTTCAGGCTGTAGACCTTCCGGTAACTACACGGGGCCTGAGCAGGTACCTCCTGACCTTCTGGAGGGGGACAATCACAGCATCTTCATGTCTTCATATTTGCCAACAAACCGAAGAAGCTTCTTGTCTCTTATCAGATATCAAATTGCCTGATTTCAGTGCCCCACTATATAAAAACCTTAAGTGTTACATATTTTAATATTATTTTCAGTATTATTTATTATTCAAAAGAAAACTGTACTGCAAAATCATGAGCAATGAGTTATGGTAATTGGAAAATATCTGTATTCATATAAATAAAGGGCATTTACTTTACAACCAAAGGGAGCAGGTGGGCGGTGCCTGTTTTCTAGCTGAAGGGAAGCCATGCATGTACCTGCACACACACCCCTACCTGGTGCACCTGTACCTGCACACACACCCTACCTGGTGCACCTGGGTACTTATCAAGACTGTGTCTTCTCAAAAGCGACATCTACACCATCAAGGTAACAAAATAATTTGAAAACCGTTATGCTATACATGAACTGTGTGATTTCACAGTGCTGTACACGGTGTATGAGAGGTCACAGATGTAAGCGTGCATATTTAGCAATCAGAAGAAGAAAGAAAACAAAACAGCTAAGAGTAGGGAAGATGAACCACCCTGGAGAATATTGTGGGAATCAAATGTGACCAAAGCTAGAGATAATATTCTGCACTTAAGAATCAAATGATATGCAAAAACCCACTCCCTTCATTTGAAACAAATGTTGTAATATGTCATTTTAAAAGAGTTGCACCTACCTAACAAAGACAGGATGGGGGAGCAGATTGCTGAACTCACTGCATTCCACACCACATTTCCAGTCTAGGTAGGGTCAGACAGGGCTACTGAGTCACGCCCATGTGCTTGTTGCTGTGGGGCCATGCAGACTTCAGACAAGGGCCACGCCCAGCTGAAAGCTCTCCAGGAGCAGGAGAGGGTGTGGAATCCCTCTTTCTACTTAGCTACTATTGTCAACCGAATGACATGTTTTCCCAAGTTAGGTTTTATACCATATTTTGTTTTATCATTATATTAATGTAACACAAAGAACATAGATAATCTAATTCATGGCTTGTTACATTAGCGAGATGCTCGTTTTAAGTAATCTGAAGTCATGGAAGCTATTTCATTATACTCTTTTAATCAACAGAGCTTGAATTCTTATCAGTGCATTTTGCATTATGATGGAAGACATTGATTAAGTTGTGCCTAATGGATTATCAGATATTATCTTCTGAGCAATTTGTAAAGAATTAAGTTAATAATTTTCCAATCTTAAGGTCCAGAAAATTTGGTTTCTTTAATAGGGCATGATTTATTACTTGTAAAATGATTAGTTGAGATGGTGAATGGCAATTAAGTTTAGGGAAGTAGCTCGGCCACCTAAGAGAACAAACACACAAGACTGAATACTATCCATGAGAAATGTCTCCCAGTCAGTGTTTTTATTGCTATGAAATAAATGTGCTTCCAGTGAGACAACAGGCAGCCAGCTTTCCAGAAAGACACTGCTGCTAAAAGCCACCAAGAAACATGTGTATAACCTGTGAGCATTTCAAAATGACTTATTAGGGCATCTAATGAGGTGATAAATAATATTAAATAGACACAGGCCTCTTCCTGGATTAGTAGAGCAATACAATCAACTAATCTAATGCGCTTAAAAGAAATAGAAAGAAAACCTAAAGCCCTATTGAAGAAAAAAATCATCAAACTATGCCAGGTAGAATTTCACTTCAGAAGTATTAAAACACTTTTTAATTGTGGCAGAGAAATTTGAAATTTTTAAAATGGGAACTATAATGCATTTCTCAGATCTACAAAGATTCAATCTACTTTTAATGTCAACTATTGCTTTTTTCCCAATTACTTTCTTTCCCCCTTAATCCTGCCTCATTTCTTCTAAAATTATCTCTGCATTATTGCCTCCTGAAAATATAGGAACGATCTTTGTATATGTGCAGAGTTTCTTGTCCTGTTGTTCTTTCTAACTGAATGCTTCGTTATTTCTACCCTCAGTCCACTCCAGCTCATGGCCAGCCTGACGGTTGACTTTGGAATAGCCGACCATCGTGACGTTAAGGACTGGCCACACTTCTTGTGACCAAGCTCCTGATGACCAGTGATAGAGTTCCGTGGGCTGGGAATAGCTGAGGAAAAGTAAGGAATCCAGACCTTCTGTGACAAGATGAGCCTCTAGGTCTGAGTGGCTCACTGTGGATAGGTCCGTCTTCTGGACAATTCAATGTTCTATTTTCCATCTGCATAGTGATTACTTACTTTGAGATTTAAATATTCTGTGAAAGTAAAAACTGGTTTTGTTGAAGCTCATGTATCAGTTCTCCATGTGTTTTTGTGTAGTTGGTGCTTATATGGGAGAATTTATTAAAAAAAGAAAAGAGAGTGGATAGAGGAAGTTTCTTCCTGGAAAGTGTGACTACTCTGGCAGCGATTCTGGGCTAAACATCTGAACCACTCTGAGCAGAGACAGCTGCATTTGGGTAAATACATCAAATATACAGAAATATATAAAACTTAATCATGTCATTTATAGTGTGGCTGTTAAGCTGCAAATTGCATTGGAAAGCGTTAAAAAAAAAATAAGGGAGTCACCTCTACAATCTGCCCACACAGCTCTTTTACATTAAGCTGGAAACTCATTCTGCCTTAGCGTGAAATGGATTGGATGTGGTTGGCGGCCGGCACTTGAGCGTTACTTAGTTCTTACCCATGGCTCGCATAGCTTCGAGGAAGCACCAGCCTGAGATCTGGAGCTGGGGGGAGAACTGGCTTCTGCAGTGCACTGGTAGAAGGGAGACCCCCACCCTGCCTGATGATCTGGAACCTGGGAGAGACCCCAGAGTAGACACTTGGTGTACAGGTAGGTAATGCATGAGGTCGTCATCCCAACGTAGCACACACACACCCTGGTCACGTGACCTTCTGCCTGAATTTCCAGGTTTAGCATCAGAGTGACGGACTGGCTTTCCTGTTCCCTCATGAACAGCTAGGTTAGCTACCTGTAGCCACATTCACATGGCCAGCAGCACAGGACACTCGTCCAATAGCTGTGAATTCTCCCACTAATGTGAGTGTTCTTCTCACACCCTTGACCTCCCTGATCTACTGCCTCTTCTTCCTGCAGCAGAACCAGGTGTGAGGGTCCCTCAACCAGGAGGAAGCCCAGGCAGTGCAGAGGAAGAGGGGCACCCCTCAGACGTTCCCATCCAGAAACCTGCCAATGAGACACTGCATCTCGGTCGAGTTTGTGACTTTGACAGTTGGGAAAGAGTTGTCTCTCTCTAGCTGGCAATAAATTCATTTCATGTCTGTGGGACAATGTTTGAAGACCACAACACCAGTATGGGTCTGTAGGTCAAACCTAGCCAACGTTTTAGGTCCTATAAGGCTGAATCCAAGATTTCACTAAGTGTAAATTTGAAAATTGTTTATTTCCTAATGCAAGGATGTAATAAGTACCAATCTGCCTCTGCTATGACAGGGGCTCACGTTTTGTGGTCTTGTGATTGCCAGGTGCTGTCTGCATGCTGGGAGGTGACAATCCTTTTGCAGCACTCAGGAGACCCATGCTTTACACTTAACTGACCTGGACTAAGATCCAGGGAGGCTGAGGACAGGCCTGCTTTGGTGCAAACAGGGGTGGGGCAGAAAGAGGCCACGCAGCCTCTCCTAGTGGCCACTGCTGCTGTACACTATCACCTCCAGGTCACACTCCAAGTGTGACTGGTGCCCCATCCAAAAGTCTTGTGCCACACGGAACCAAGGGCATGCCCTGGGAAATGGGCAATCCAGGCGTGCCCACCAAAACCTGACGCCGCACGTGTATCTTTTGGGCCAAACTCAGTTCACATGTCTGAGTACTGAGGATCCGTAGGTTTCCCCACAAAAATTGTGGACTGACTCGGCTTCTGTAAATGCCCACTCCCCTGAAATGTCAGGCCATGGAGGGCCACCCAGGTGTGCTCTATGAAGTACTCATGGCAACTGCCCGATGAGTTGGGAAAGAGCCTCCCTTTGTGCCCCACAATCAAGTCAGGGTCCTCGAAGTCTCTGTGGTTCTCCTTGGCCCAGCTGCCAGGACTTCACCACTGACATCCAGTGCCACTGGAACAGAAATGTCCCCAAAGTGCTGGGGCAGACAGTGGGAACAACAACAAAAGCCCCCAACCCGAGCTGCAAACACAAACAGCGCCCACCATGCAGAAATCGCCTTGGCGTGCGGGTCCTTGGTGATTTCATTTGTAAGTAATGTTTTGATTGTCACAGATTATATGTTGCTCTCCTCCCCTGACATTTGTTGTACAGCGGGATTGATTTTTGTGCTCCAGTATGAAAAGGTCACTTTGATCAATGCAGTGTAATTGGCACTAAATTAGGATCATATCAGGTTATTTTGCTATTTAATGATGAAATATTAAAGAAAAGCATGGGTAGATTGCAGGCACTAACATGCACTTTAAACCTGCTGTAATGACGCTTTATTTTCTAAGAAAAATGGAGAGAAAAACAACTAAAGTGCCGAAAATGACTGTGATGTATTGGAAGAGTGGCCCGGAATTATATATTTTCGTTCGAGATAGACTGAAAGCCCCAGACACAAAACACCAAGCCCAGCAGTCAGTCCTGCTCGGCTGCACAGAGAGAAGCCTTATAAGGAAGCCTATTGATGGCCGCGCTCATTACCTGCTAGTTAGAAGTGTTAAGCCTTTTCATTCTGCATATAGTAATTACGTTGAAAAACATTTGTGTGCTCTGCATCCACTTATTAGGCAAACCTCAGCTTTTGAAAATCTGCAACTTGGTTATGGCCCCCTGTTCAAATGCTCTCCTGCTTCCGGAGGGTGTTCCAGGCCCCGCCTGGCGTTCCAGGTTTGCACCTAAAGTAATTATAAACATCGTAAGGAGTGTTAAATACTGAGTGTTATTTTCTCCATTGTAAATTATTATTCTGAAATGTTGTTGAGCAAGAAAAAGCTGCATAAGATCATACTTTTAAATGCAGCTAATGTTGCAGGAAATGTGTGTGGAGCGTGCTGCCGTGAAGCACGTTATCCGCTGCTGCGTGGACTTAGACGGCAATAGAAGATGTTAACCTTTTTAACAGCTAGAAATATGGAACCAGGCTATCGATGAAACAGCTTAGGGTGGGTCTCAGCAGAGCAGAGAAGAAGTGGCTGGGTCGTACCAGAAGTGGCAGAAGGAAGTGACATTCGGGACCCTGGGGCCCAGGCAAAGGGCTCAGGGGCACTCCCCACGGCAGCCTTAGTGCTGAAGGCCACTTCTCAGTTTTCAGGAGCTGGCCAGGCAATAGTTCTGAGTGTCCATTTTTGGCCTGAAGGATAAAGAAGGGTGGGACTGGTCAAGAGAGGGTTTTGCGTGACTTTGGACACCTGCCCCAGGCCAGCCCCGTTTTCTTCTGAAATGAAATAGCAGCCATTGTTTCAGGGCTAGTAAGTGCTTTCATTTGTACTAGCATTTGCTGGGGGTTGGACTTTGTCCCCAGCCAAAGTATGCTGGAGTCCTGGCCTCTGTGTGTGTGACCTCCCTCGCTTGGGAATAGGGTTCTGCAGGTGGGATCGGGTTAAGGCCCTGTTCCTATAGGAGAAAGCCCAGGGAGTCTTGGACATACACATGGAGGAGGCCGAGGAGAAGGCCCCAGAAACGGAGGCCAAGGGAGGAGGACGCATCTCTACCTGCACCACCTCCTCCTGAAGGACCTTCTCCTGGCACCTTGGAGGGAAGGTGGCCCTGCTGACACATTGGTTTTGGGCTTCTGGCCTCCAGAACCGTGAGAAGTCAATCTCTATTGCTTTGAGCTACCCCACCCGTGGCACTTGTAGAGCATCACACATGGATCATAGTCAAAGAAGACAAGAAGTGTCCCCTTCTCCCAGACCCATCTGGCGTCATCTCTGGTCACTGTTGACATTGATAGGAATTAGAATGGGGGGTGCTACGAATTGCACACGGATGCTGAGGAGTGATGTCTGAGCGTCTCTACACGATTCAGCTCCCATGATTCAGCACCTACTCATGGAAATCTCTGTGCTAGGCGCCTGCTCTTGCTGGCACTGGACGACCTCTTCACGCTCACCCTGAAGCCGACAGAGAGAAGTTTCGCACACTGAGATGCATTCTTGAGGCAGAAGGCTTGACAAAGAAAGCAGGCTGTGCAGGGCACTCCATCCTGACCAGTGGCCCCGAGCTTCTTCTAAGACAGGAGCAGTTCTCCATGACAGGGGCCTTGGGTGGGCACTTGAATCTCCAACCCATCTCCCAGAGGCTCCACAGAGCACAGGATCCATCCCACCAACAAAGCGTCTGCCAGCTCGCATGGTCTGGGGCCTGTGGAGACACGACAAGGTTGAGTGGCTGCCCCTAGGTGCTGCACCCATCCCCTTGGCTGGTCATCCGTGCCCCTAGGTGCCTCACCCATGTGTTCCCCAGAGCACGTACTTCAGGTTACGTGATTGCATGGTGTCCACTCTGCATCCCCTGCTCGATTGGTACAGTGTGAGCCATTCTAGATAATTCTGAATCCCACAGGACTGCAGACCCTCCACCTTGGGCTTCGCCAAGCACAGTGTGTTTGAAGTAGGCCACCATTAACCAGCCCAGGTCTGCTAGGACCAAGATGCCATCTGAGTCCTGAAACTTCTTCCAGGCTTGAGAAGAAATAAGAAAGTCTGAGGGGGGAGGGAAGCCAAATCCAGGGACCAAAAACTTTCAAGGAGCAAAGCAGGGATCACTTTAGCAGAGCAAGCACCTGACGAGGTAAGAGTGGCTCTAGCAGCCCGTGGCCACCCTGCCAGCCTGCCCTGTGCTCCTCTAGGCTTGGATACTGCCTTAATTTACTCAGGCCACTAAACCAAATACTTGAGACTGATACTTGATAACTAATAGAAATTTACTTCGCACAGTTCTGGGGGCTGGGAAATCTGAGCTCCAGACTCCAGCGGCCGGGGTGCCTGGCATGGGCCGCTCTGCTCCACAGACACAAGCTCAGCCTGCATCCTTACCCGCAGGGGGCTGCAGGGCTGCAGAGCCCTCCCTCAAGCTCTCTCGGGGGTCAGGAGTTCTCCTGCATGACTTGGTCACCTCCTGGCACCCGCTGTTCACCATCATCACATCAGGGTCAGGCCTCAGCAGGCGGATTTTGAAGGGACCCGGTCAGACCAGAGAAGTCACCAGGCCCTACCTAAACTGACTACTGTGAAGACTGGAAGCTCCAGGGGTCCGAGGGGGAAGCAGGTAAGAGCCCCATTCCTTCCCACTGAGCAACCCCCAGCCAGCCCAGACCCAGCGGCCGCCGGGACATGGAGAACCCTACCACAGCTAGGACAAGAAAACCAGGGCCCTTGGCTTCCCAGAAGATGATCCTGTTCTGGAGAAAGCAGTGTTGTCATCATCTACAAAATTAAAATGATCCTGGGTGGAGAAGTAAGGCGTACACTGTGGCAGTGCAGCCTCTCATCTCACCCGGCTACTCACCAGCTCTGCCTTTGCCTTGGACTTGGAAGCTGCCTTAATCCACCAGGAGCCACCATCTGGCAGAACAGCCTGATGCTGGTGGGGAGGGGGCCCCGAGAGTCTCAGCACAGACACGGACACGGCTGAGCCTCTGCGGTTTCTGAGAGCACTGCCCCACCTGGCTCCTTGGCCTGGAGAAGCCGCACTCCACCTGGCCATTTGGGTCACCATTCCCACTTCCTGAGATGATGCCACCTGACCCATGCTGCCCACCATTTGGTGAATAAGTCCCCCTGTGTGACAAGTCTTGGAAGATCCCGGAGGGCGACAGACATGGGGTTAAACCCAGTTGTCACAAATTACAAACTGTGCCATTGTGGCTGGATTTCTTCAGCACCACCAACTGTGTCCCTTTGCAAAAGTAGAAATGGGAACTCCGGCCTCCAAGGAAGCGGCATCCTGTGGATGCCTGGTAGAGTCTTCCTGCAGAGATTTACATCTGGATCAGCTTTTCTTCCTTTCTTTCTGTGGCCAGAAGAGGGTGGGTCCCATCAGTAATAAACTTGTAAAATAATCCTTACAGGGTCTGCGTTACCGTGGCCTGCCGCTGGGCATTCATGAGCGTCGGGCAGGGAGATCTGACATTTTACAATCTTCTGGTCTGCTGGGGATGTGTAGGATGACCTTGCCACAGCTGGGAGCTGCAAAATCAGTACCAGCTGCACACGCACAGCCAGCTCCTTCCCCCTTCTCCTGCAGAGGGTGGAGGACAAGGCTCCATCCATCCCACCATTCGGGGCTTCATCCCCAACTGTCCACCTGTGCGTTGTCCACTTGTGCATTCAAATCAGCCTCTGTCTCTGTGACCAGAGAGGACAAGGAGGAATCTGGTCCCTGGCCTCCCCAGACCCTGGCAGGTGGAATTCGGAGCCCCCCTCCCTCTACCTGCCCACACTGGGCTTTCCTCTGCATGCGGGGGGGGGGGGGGGCGGTGGGGGGATCCTTTCCTAAAAACTTCAGGTTCATATCTGTCCTTATCCTCCAAGGAGGGAAATTTGATAAATACAAAAAAGAAAAGAAAAAAAAAGATACACAAAACAACGTGTTCACTTTCCAACCCATCGCCAGCTCCTCGAGGCTCCGTGAATCTGCTGCTGGTGTGAGGGAGGGACTCTGGCTTCCCTTTGGGCATCTTTCCCGGGGTCAGTCTGCTCTTTTCTGAAGTCAGCAAGTTTTGATTTACCGGGCATTTTCTCCCTCTGTCTCTGCTCAGGGTCCAAGTTCTAGGATTAGCCAAGGCAGTCACTCGTAACCCCGGCACTTCTGTCCTAAGATCCTGGTATATAAAGGGACTGTAATACATTTTATTATGGGAAATGCATTTCCTCTAAAACTGGTGTATGTCTGAGATATTCGATCCCTTTATTGTGGGTTTGCCAAGCACCTTCAAAGTTGAAGCAGAAAACTTCAGGGAATTCCAAATGTGTGCTTTGATGTTGGTGGACATGAAGTACAAATAAAGGCACATTATAATTATGGTTATTTAAGGTCTGTCTTCTGAACTCTTACCATTGATGTTGACCCACAGTGTGTTATAAACAAATTAGAAACAAACAGGCGATTTTCCAAGTGGAGATTCTGTTTACCTAGTTTATGGTCCATGCACTCTCAGGGTTTTGACTTTTTAATACACATACGCACACAAATCATTTTTTAGAAATCATACAGTTTGACCTCTCCAGGGTGTAGTGTTACAAAAACTAGAGTCAACCAGTGACGATTTGATATCAAAACTAAAATACCTATAAAAATGTATTCTTTAAGTTGAATTATTTTTACAGAAGTGTACTTGTATCAAGAGTTTGCTACACAGAATTTACATGTCAATTATTATTTAGTTCTGCAGTTTATACTGAAACACTAAAATGAATCTAGTTTAGCCACTTAAAAGAATAATAAACTAGAACACAGACGCACTGAAGAAACTGGCCTATCTAAATGCAAATAGACGGCTGGACCTTGCCCAACCCAGACAGGTCATTTATGACCACCAGAACTTCTCGAAAAGGAATGCTAGGATTAGATTAAGGATATCAGAGACTCACACGTCACGATTTTTGACTTACAGGAGGAAATGTGGTGATGGAGTCTTAATTTTCCATCGCTGTGACCAAAATACTGGACAAGAATGAGGTAGAGGAGGAAACTTCCTTGGTTCAGGTTCCAGAGGTCTCAGGCCACCACTGGCTGGCTCAGCTGCCCTGGGCCAAGCTGGGAAGCAGACAGAGGGACGTGGGAAAAGACCACCCTTCCAGCCTTCCCCCTGGCCCGGGAGCCCACGCAGCCATCAGTGGATGGCCTCAAGTGGATGGAACCACTGAAGAGGTCAGAGTCCTCACCATCCAGGCCTTCCTTAAAGCCTCACCTGTGACCCTCGCTGCTCTGGGGACCAGGCTTCCAAAATGAGACCTTGGGGGCACATTCTAGATGCAGAGCATCAACATATGGCCATACCTGGGGCTGTTCCAGATGTGGGGCCCCCTCTCCCTACACACCCTCTAAGAATTGTCAGAGAAATGTGTGTATTGTAGAAATCAAGTCATATCACACAGAGCATTTCAAAGTTAATATGTAGAATGGCAAAAGAAGTCAGACGGGCATATATTGTAACTCAGTTTCCCAGAATAACCACGATTCATATTCCGTTTTATTAAGTAAATTTAATATATTTTATTACAAGCCTACATGCCACTTAGTTCTTGTAATTTTTAGAAGTGACTTATGTTCATTAATTAGGATGCACATAATTGTAAAATAGTTCTTCTAGGGTCGTTAAGAAAAACACGCCTGACCATGTCCCTGCTGCCTCAGCTCTCACGGCTGACCCTGTATTACCTGCCCCCCATCTCCACACCCATGGCTGTCACAGCTGTCACAGCTGGATTCTGGGTCTAGGGTTCTCGGTTCCTCTGCTCAGTTGAACCAGATTTTAGATGGCTACACTTCCAGACTTCATTATTACCACAAATTATTATGGTGTAAGAGTTACGTCACATGACGTTGAACAGTATTATATTTCCTTTTGCAAAATCCTTTTAGCCCCCAAAGTCACCCAGGGAAAGGAACTAAAGAGAAATGAATTCCAACTTTTAAACAATCGACCTTCATAACTTTAACCATTTTTTGGTTTGGGGATGCAGTTCTACGAGGTCTCACTGTCGCAGGGACTGGCATGGCGGAGTCACAGGCCAGCCAGGCCCAGAGCTGCCTTTCCCAGATGCCATAGAAGTGCAGTGGGGGTGCCTGGGCTGTAACGGCTCCCCTCCACCTGGTGTTTTCGGTGCTTCTTGTTTGAACTGCCCTGTCTTGTGATGTCACCAGGCACGCAGCCTGGTCAGGTGAGCTCTTCTCCTTGACTCACTTCCTATACTTACCACCTACTGTGATGGGAGTGTTCAAAGTCTACCTTGTTGGTGACTTTCCAGAGTCTGATCTGCTGTCATTGACCCTATCGCCATGTGATATGACTGGCCCACACCTCCCAAGCCATCCCCTGCCAGCCCTGGCGGTCACTCCTCTCTCTGCAGCACACCTGTGAGTTGCGTGCTTGTCCGGGAGGGCATCCACATTGCCTGTCCTCTTGCTAAGGAGTGTTGCATCATCATCTACCATATGTGGGAGGAGTTTGGAGTGTTTCCCGTTTGGGACAATTAAAACCAAACCTCTGTAAACATGATTGGCAGGTTTTGGGGTGAGCTTTCACTGAAGGCAGTGATTCAGCACCTAGGCGTGGCGTGGTGGTGCACAATGCAGGCCTGGTGCCTGTTTCCACGTGACTGAGCCATTGTGCATTCCCCAGCTTGGCAGGGACCGCAAGTCCTCCGTGTCCTCAGCAGACAGTGCGTCCTGCTTTGCCTGGTTCTGATGTGCACTCCTCTCAGCGACTGTGGTTTAATTAAATAGCTCAACTCCCCAACAAGGTGGTCCCGCTCAGCTGCCGGTATACTGAGAGTAAGAATTACAGAGGGCACAACCTCAGCCGCCGGATCTCCAGTTCAGGAGTCATTAGTGAGTGGCAGCTGGGCATCTTATCCATGGCCCATCACCTGATGTCTCTGGAATCTGCAGGTGACTCGTCTCCTCAGACCTCTCATTCACTTTTAACAATCAACTTTAGTTTGATTTTTCACTAATGATTATTTTTCAATTTCATTGGTTTCTTCTCTTATCTGTAATATTTTTTCTTCCACTTGTTTTTGGTTTATTAAACTCTACTTTTTTTCTTTTTAGTTTCATATGGCAGAAGCTTGCATTATTGATTTAAGATAATATCAGCATATAATGCTATGAATATTCCTCTGGTTTCTGCTTTAGTTGCAACCCATAGAGTTTGTTTTTTATGTTTTCACTCAGTTCAAAATATTTTCTAAATTTTCTCCACTTTGACCCATGAGCTATTTGGAAATGTATTGTCTCATTTCTAAATATTGAGTCTTTTTTAGTTATCTTTCTGTTATTGATAGTTTAATTTTATTGTGGTCAGAATAAACTTGTTATAATTTCAATTATGTTTAATTTGCTAAGGTTTGTCTGTGACAGAAAATATGATTTGTCTTGGTGACTGTTCCATATGCATTTGAAAATTATATGTATTCTACTGTAGTTGGTTGGAGTGTCCTACAAAAGTTAATCGATGCTGGGGCTGGGGTTGCAACTTAGTGGTAGAGCATTTGCCTAGTGGTAGAGCATTTGCCTAGCATGTGAAAAACCCGGGTTCAATCCTCAGTGCACACAAGCACACACACAAAATAATAATAATAATTAAGCCAAATTATTTGATAGTGTTTTTTGATTATCCATATTGATTTCCATACTGATTTTTCTGTCTACTCCTGTGGATTTAGAAGAGAGGTCTGTTAATATCTCACCAGCTGTATTTGTGGATTTGTTCATTTCTCAATGGTTTCATAAGTTTTTCTTTATGTATTTAAGATGAGTATATTTTTAAGTAAATTGAAACTATCACCTTTGATAAAACCTTGCTTTTGCTCGCTATTCTGAAGTCTACTTTTTCTAAATTATTAAAATCATATTGGTTTTCTTTTGAAAAAAAAAAAACAAGTCTCCATGTAGTATATGGCTTCATGGCGTATATATGTGTGTGTGTGTGTGTGTGTGTGTGTGTGTGTGTGTGTGTATAAAGGGATACCAAATATATATTTAGACGAGGTCTTGCTAAGTTTCCCAGGCTGACTTTAAACTTGCAGTCCTCCTGCCTCGGCTTCCTGAGTTGCTGGGATTACAGCATGCTCCGTTGCACCCAGCTCTGTCCATTCACTATTTTTTTTTTTTTTTTTTGGTGGGGATACCAGGGCTTGAACTCAGGGCCACTCAACCCGGGAGCCACATCCCCAGCCTTATTTTGTTTTTTATTTAGAGACAGGGTCTCACTGAGTTGCTTAGCGCCTCACCATTACTGAGCCTGGCTTTGAACTCACGATTCTCCTTGTCTCAGCTCCTGAGCCACTGGGATTACAAAGACGTGCACCACCACGCCTGGCCATTTACTTTTTAAAATTGTTCCCTTTAGATATACATGACAGTACAGAGCATTTTTACATATTATACATACATGGAGTGTAACTTATTCTAATTAACATCATTGTACACACAGGGAGTACAACTTTAGTTCCTATTTTTGCAGTCATACATGTTGTGGAGTTTCACAGGTCGTGTATTCATACATAAACATAGGAAAGTTAGGATATGTGGATGCTGCCACACAGTGAGGAGGTAGGGAGAATAGAAGTACTTTGAATTAGACAAAGGGGAAGGAAGGGAAGGAGGATGGTATTAGGGAAGACAGTAGAATGAAGTGGATATAACTTTCCTATGTGAGTTTATAATACATGACCAGTGAAATTCCATCCATTTACCTTTATTATTTAAAAGTAACTATTATTTTTGAAGGAGGTTTATTAATAGCATAGAGTTGGATTTTTTAAAATCCAGTATGACAATTTACAAACTCAGTTGGTCTGCTTAAATGTTTTCCATTTACACTGATTACTCGTATGTTTGTGTTTAAGTCTATTTTTATTATCTTTGTCTTCTCTGCTTTCTTTCTCCTCCTCCGTTTCTGCCTCCCTTTGTGCCTTATGAAGGTGTGTAGTTTAGTCTATTAATGTGTCTATTGAGTTATTGATAAACCCACTTTGAATGCTTCACACAGAGTGAAGTTTCTCAGCATTTATCAAGAAACTGCACAAGGGCCACCGTGTTTTGGGAAAGATTGTTTAGTTTGACTTACTGTCAATGGAACATACTTCATGCAAAAGTTTCCATTGCGCCCAAAGCAATGATTTCATGGAATAATAATGAAATTTTGTTTTCCTTTAGAAAGAACATTTTTTTCAAATTCTAAATGATATACTAAAATATATGATACATTTGTTATGTTATTATGAAGGTACATGAATGAAGATAGGCAATAATCTACTATTTGTGGGGAAGCTTGTTATTTTGACCTGTTTGGACCTTGGAGGGAACATTCATAAGTGTGAAGCCAGCTGCTGGTTTCTGCTGGTTGTCACGGAGAGGGGAGTCCTTCTGGGTCCTCCCTGCTGCCTGGCCTTTGGTGTGGATGGCAGCTGACCTTTGTCAAGTGCTTTTTCTTTAATTGATGTGATTATATGACTTTTCTTCTTTTGCCTATTTTTAAGTACATTTCCATAAAATGCTTTTATGAATGATTATTGATCATAAAAGATCATAAAAGAATATTCCATGTTCCACTAGCCTTGCATATCAAAAATAAGTCCCACTTCACTTTGTATGTATTTTTTTCCTTTTTGAAATTTAGGTGTTGAATTCAGCTTGCTGATACCTAGATGAGAAATTTTCACCTAAATTCTTGAGAGATTTTTTTTCCTGTAACATTTTAAACTTGATTGATATTAGAGTAATGCTAACCTCATAATGAGTTAAGAATTCTTCCCTCTTAATGAAATTTTAGGAAGGTATCAGGTAAACAGGTATAATTTCCATAAATATTTGATAAAGTTCTCCAGTGAAACCATCTGGGACTGGAGACATGTTTTCCAGGAACTTTTAAACTGTGACTCTGATTTCTTTAGTGATTCTCAGGCTAGGTGCAGCGGCTCTGTCTCTGCGGCTCCCTGACAGGCCACCTTGCTGAGAGGGGCCTTGAGTGGCCCAGCTGACTTTGCAGCTTGCTGTTTTCCCTTCCACAGCTCTAGGGCTTCGGCTCTGTGTCTTTCCAGGCTCTGATGCCTGGTGTACACATAAGAACTGCTGTGTCTTTGCAAAGCCTCCGGAAATTTCTTTTTTTCCCCAAGTCTACTTTAGCAGATCCTGATATAGTCACTTTTCCTTCTTTTACAATTAATATTTGCTTAGTAGCTTTTTTTCTATTATTTTCCTTTAGTCTACCAATATCATTGCATTTGAAGTAAGTTTATTATACAGTGATGTCACCTAATTCATAATTTTGCTTTCAACCATAGTCTGAAAATATTAAATGGAAAATTCAGGAATGAAGAATCTGCCAGTACTAAACTATATGCTCCTACAAACAGCATGCTGAGCTCTCACACCATCTTGTGCCATCCTGCTTCACCAGCTCCAGACATGCACCATCCCTCTGTCTAGAGTGTCCGTGATGCATACCCCACCTGCCTGCCAGTCACTTAGCAACTGGACTATTGCTGTACTGTAGCACTTCTATTTAAGTAACCCTAAGTTTACTGAATTATGTTCCCAAAGCTCAAAACCAGTGATACTGCATTTGGACATCCCAAAGGGAGATCATGAAATGCTCCTTTAAGCAAAGAAGTAAAAGTTATCAACTTAATGTGGAAAGAAACAAAATCATGCTGAAGCTGCTAAGATCTAAGTATAATAAGATATTTTGAGAGACCACATTCACAAGATATTTATTATAGTAAGTTGCAAAAATGTTCTACTTTAGTACTAGTTATTGCTGTTAATCATTTACTGTGCCTAATTTATAACCTTTGTTATAGGTACATATGTGTGGGGAAAAGCAAAGCATGTGTAGGTTCACTGCTATGCATGGTTTCAGGCCTTCACGGGGGACTGAGAACCTATCCCCTGAGAATTAGGAAGAACCACCATAAACAGCACATTTTGGGGTCATGTATTTTTGCTAATATCTGGCTTTCCATTGAACACTTGTATTTAAGGTAGTGATTATAGTTCAGTGCTGAAGTCTGCCTATTATTATGTTTTCTTATTACTTCCTGCTCCTGTTTCTCTTCTTCACATTTGTACTTTACCCCACATCTTTGCCTTCCTGGGGGTTACTTGAGCATTCGTTTCTATTTAGTCCATGTCTGTGGGTCCCCCTATCTGTTCAACGTTCCTGGTGAGTCCACCTTCTACTGGGTGGTCTACTGAGCGAGCACTCGACCGCCGATCCACGTGCCCGCCCAAGGGGAGACAGCTCATGCACGAGATGCAGCACAGCTACTGACTCCACAGACGCCCCAAGAGGACGGCCCTGCCTGTTGGCTCCTGTCACCTGAGTTCAGCCATGGCCGACTGTACTCTGGGCATCTCGCCATGGTTCCCGCTGCTGGCCTGTGTGGGACTCTCTTGGCTGGTGCCCTGCTCCTGTTGTGTCCTGGACACTTCCCGTGGGCATGGCTGATGGTGGATCCTGTCTACATCTTCCAGCTTCTTAGGAAACAGCCTGCTTAGGATTGGCACACAGGTCCTGACCTACTTTGTGGGTGGTGGTCCCAGTGCTCGGGGTCTTTGCTGATTTATTTTCTGGTGCTGCAGAGGCTCACATGGTGGGCCCTGGGTTGTCTTACCAATGCAGGGGCGCACTAGAGGAAGGGGCTCTGAGGGGCTGTGTGCTGGGAGAGGTCCTCCTGCTATGAAGGTCGTAGGTCAGCCTGGGGTGAGCAGATCCTGCTGCCCTCTAGGTGCCTCAGGCCCTAGGGTGCCTGGAGTGCCGATGATGGAGAGAATGAGGAGGCCAGCTAGCACGGCGTGTGCACGTGTGATGTGGGCGCTCGTCATCGCTGTGCATGCAGGCGTGTGCACCCACCCTGTGTCTGTGTGTCTGTGTAGCTAGCCTGCACCTGTGCTTGTATGCTTGCACGTGCTCATGTGGGCGGGAATTTGTGGTGGCTGGGTCTCTCTCTCCACGTGTTGTGATACCTGGTGGTGTGCCCCTCAGCAGATGACTTCCTTTGTCCTGACTTCCTCTCTGTGTCCACTGTGGCGTCCAGTACAGCCTCTGGTCCCTGGGGCTCCATCCTCCACTAAGGCCAAGCTCCAGGATGCATCCAGACAGGGGCTTTGCTGCTCTCACTCAGTGCAGAGGGATGTGGGGAGCCGGAGAAGGGAGGGAGCCCCATGTGCCCCTTGCCACGCAGCCCCCCAGCACAGGGCCTGTCCCACCTACCCTGCTCCTCAGCTGTGTCTGTGCAGCAGCACCGGTGCTCTTGCTGTCTGCCTTTGGGTCTTGCAGTGCTGAGTTCTGAGCCCAGGGCCCCAACATGCCAGGAGAGCACCCCACAACTGAGCAGTAGCCTCAGCCTCAGTTTACAATTCTAACTGTTGCTTCAGGCCATACAGGGCACAGGAAGGAGTGCATGTTTATGGACGTTGTGAAAGTCACACAATTCATCATGTAAACGCTGTCACCCGCTGGGTTGATTTCTGCCTGGTACATTTATGAGTGAGGCTGAGGGCATGGGCCCGGCCTCCATCCTGTGCTTCAGCAACAAGACATCTGCAGAGCTCCTGGCTCCCACCCACTCGCAGAACATGGAGACAGAAGGCTGGAACAAGGAGGGGGGGGCGCTACCGAGGAGGTCGGGGAGGGAACGGGCTCAGAGCAGCACCCAGACACAGGTGGAGAAGGGGGAGTCTGGCCCAGAGTGTGAGGCTGACCCCTGTACCCCTTAGGCTCCCCCAGGAAGAGAAGACGGAAGGGGCAAGCCCGGAGCAGCTTCCCCCCATGGCCTGTCCATGGCAAGGCCACAGCTGTGGACATAGTGTGCTCATGGGGAGAGTCGCCTGCCAGGCACAGGCCTCGTTCATCAGGTGAAAGGATGGCGTCTCAAACCTTCCGGGAAGAATCCCTGAGGATGAAAGATGGTGCCAATGTGTTAGGGGGACTCCACATTAATTTTCATACTAAAGTCAAATTTTGGTCAGGAAAGACTTAACAGAAATGTCAGTAATGAATGAGACGTTCAAGATGAGTCTGCTATCAATCAACAAAAGTCAACGCTAATTGCAAAGTAAGTGAGAAGCAAATTGAAAGATAATTCCAAAAGGAAAAATTCCTCAAAAGACTAGCAATGGAACAGTCACATGACCCCGCCGTCCCGTTCCTCTTCCTTGGTATTTATCCAGAGCAGGAAAATCAACATGCTGTAATGATACACGCATACCAATGTTCACTGCAGCACAATCCACGACAGCCAAGTGTGGAATGGGCCTCGGTGCCCATGGAGAGACCAATGGATGAGGAAGCTGTGGTGCAAATGCACGTGGAGTTCTACTCCCCCATGAAGAAGAAGGGATTATGTCACTGGCTAGAAAATGGAACGGATGGAACTGGAAACTCAGAAAGCCAAGAACTGAACGTTTTCTCTCAGGTGTGGAAACCAGAGAGAAAAAAGTAATGAAAAGAGATCTCACAGAAACAGAAGGAAGAGCAGCAGAGTAGAAGTGGGAGACCCAGGGAGAGAGGAGGGGTGAGTGGGAAGAACTGGCAGTGGGTGTGACTAAGTGGTGCCAGGTGTGGGTGAATAGGCCACAGCACGCTCCAGTGTCACACACACTACAAGGTCATTAGAAAATATATTAATAAATAGGAAGAAGAGTTGGACTAGAGGGGGATCAGGAGGAAGGGGAGGGAAGTGAGGGGGTGGTGCTGGGGACTGGAATGGAAGAAAATGTCATATGCATTTACAACTATGTCGAAAGGAACCCACTATTACGAATTGCTACAACGCATCAAAAACAAAAATAAATGACCAGCACAATATGGAAAGATGTCCCACTTCACCATAAAGAACTACAAATAAAAGTGACCCTTGGATTTTGCTTGTTCTTTGTTATCCTGGAAGAAAAGACAAAAACACAAAAACAAAAGCCTGATGACCTCTGTCGCGCCTGTGGGAATGTGGTGGCCAGACACGTAGTTCTGGGCGACTGACAACGCAGCAAGAGGATCAAAATCCAACCAAGGCCCTTCAGCAGTCCAGCCAGACTCGGCTGTGGTGATGTGAGCACAATGATGCTCATTGCCACATTATTTATATTAGGTGAAATTGGAATCGACCTCGGTGTTCGTGTTCAGAAGCCTGGAGAATGAATCAGAAAGCAGTCACATCATGTGGCTATTAACAAGAGGGATGCCCGTTCCCATGCGCAGAGTCCGGGACAGCCTCAGCACCCAGAGCAGGCTGCAGAGGGTCTGCTGTCCACTCTCAAGGAGAAGCACAAAACCAGACTCTGTGCAGGGCCTTCTGCTTTTAGCAAAGAAGAAAACGGGGGCTCCCTTGATAATTGTGTGCTCCACCATGTTCCTAATGCTACTGGCCAAGCCCTGGTAGTTAAGAGGGAGAAGTTCATCACGTTTCCTTATTTTGGTGACATTTATTGCTTTTTCCTAGTTCTTAAATATACAGTTTTTTCCCTATTGGAAGTATGAAAACAATATGACATTCAGGTAATTCACCTGGAGTTGGAATAATAACTGAAAACTACATTCCAACTTCAGGCAACCACTATTTTGACATGTTAATTACAACTTCAGTGCTCACCTTCCTATTTGCATGGAATTATAGTCTTTTGTTTCATAAAATTTGCTATTTTTCTAGTGGAATATTAAACTCACATAGTATCATAATAAAACTTGAAAAATTAGATACGTTTGCTGGGATGCAAATATTTCACAAGCCAAAGTGAAATGATAACCTGAAAATCAGGTCTTTAAGTGGGCCCGAGGGTGGGACAAGAGCGTGCACAAGGTCCCTGCTGGTCTCCACCTCCCCTGTCACAGCGAGACGGCTGGGACGCATATTTATAGATTTACTTGTGCAAACAGAGAAGCATGCCACTCTTCTCATGCAGCAAACCTTATTTCCGATACAAATTTGAAAATCTGTGAAGCATGATAATATTAACTGTAGGATCTATCACCTCCCGTAAAGTGGGAGGAGGAGCCGTGGGCTAACGGGCTCTAATGATGGCTCTGGACTCTTGCTCCCGCGATGACGGGGGAAGATTTATACCCACGCTCCAGGCATAATTAGACACCCACAAACCCACCTGACCCTGCAGCGGTGAAGAGCCCTCTGCTTTTTGTCTCAGCAGATGAATCAATACTCGCACGTCCTACCACTGTGGAGTGAAATTGAGGAAATGAAAATCGGATAATTTTGCTCCCAGTGCAGTCTAGACAGACGAGAGCGTGTTGGGCTCTGACAGGAAGATCCATTTCCAGTTTCTCAAAATGCTGGTGTCGATTTTGAAACTTCTCCGATTATTGATTTTCAGTTTTGTTAAAAAGGATGCTTTATTAGGAATATTAGTCCCAGCCATCACGCGGGCTGCTCCTGGTCCCTGTAGGCGAACAGGGGTTCTGGTGTGGACTCTGGGTGGGTTTAGATGGTGGTCCTTTTGCGCAGCACCTTCTGACCCACGAGCTCCTTGCTGCCATTGCTGCACTCCCACCTCCTGGGAGAGAAGCCAGTGTCACCCGGGAGCCTGCACCAGCAGCCCACTGTCAGCCTGGGGCGGGTGGTTAGGTTATTCACTTCTCCTAATTACTTTAGAATCTGTTGGCTGACATTTTGTAGGGGTGTGTTCTGTTTCACCACACATAACTGACCCTGGAGCTCAAAAGATTTCTGATTTTAATGTCCTCAAAACACACAAATTTTATTGACCCAAATTTTCTTTTGCGTTGCCAGGGATGGAGCCCAGGGCCTTGTGCTTGCTGAACAGGCACGCTACCGCAGGGCCGCACCTGCCACTATGTCCAGGAGACAGCCCTCGTTGGACTCACCCTGGCCAAGCTCCAGGAAGTGCTGCAGCTTCTGAGCCCCTGGCAAGTTTCAGGCCTACTCTCAGTGTCCCTTCCCACAGCCCTCGGGGCCCTGGGCCTTTCCTCCACAAGCATTAAGATATCCTCCTTGCTTACTTCTGCCCTTTCCCTGAACTGCACATTCTTTATTTTTAGGGGGGAGTTAATTTAATATTTTAACTGAGACATAACATCTGTGCATATTCATGGACCCCATTAGGATAAGGGGGACAAGAACACACTGTGTAGTGATCCCATTGAGGTAAGAGCATGTCCGTCTCCTCAGACACCAGCCTTTTCTGTGTTCTAATTGGTTTGCTCCTTGATTGAAGAGGCATTTTGATTCTTTAAGGTCCCTGGGATTCACAAGGTGTCTATTGCCGAGGAGAAGCTCGACTCCCTCTGTCCGGGAGAGTACCTGTCCCTCCCATCTCAGCGTGAGGAACGCAGCTTGCAGAATGCACTTGGATCACTACCAAATTGCATTTGTTCTTTTTGATCCTGAGAAATAAAATATTTCAGGATCACGTGACTTTTGAGTAGTCAGCTAAACATGGTTGTTGGGGAGAATTTTGTGTTGGTCATAATTTTATGTTCGGCTCTTCAGGATAAGGCAAGGTTGTGCCAACAGATAACACTGTTAATAAGGGAACCGAGGGCAAAGGCAAGGTGTTTCTCCTGTCCAGTTCTCCAGTGTCACTTCCTAGTAGGTGGCCAAGTCTATAAACCCATTTCCTGGAGCTCTAGCTTACCCGTAATATACGCTTTCACACAGAATGTTGTGGGAGGTATCCTTGAGAAGAAAGGTGTGTGCAGCCCACCAGCTTCCACTGCTTTTTAAAGGGGATACGACTTTGGTTTCTGCACAAGTCTGTGTGGAATATGGACCACAAAGCAACTGCATTTGTACATCCCTGAAAATGGAGTTGTATTTGCATACAAATTAATGAGACCTCCAGCAGCACACTGCCCACGCACCCGGAAGCACTAGGAATGACCCATTTTGTGCTGTGTCTTTCCACCAAGGGTCTGCAACAGCTCAGGCTCTGGACGGTGTGCAAGATGGAGCAGGATGTCACATGCGGATCATTTCCATCAGGATCTTCCTGAAATCATAGCGTGGTTTGATGCCTTTGAGAAATGCACTTGCTGCAAGCTGTTGTGAATTTATGTTAATTAAAACTCTAAACCTTGCTCCTTTAATCACATCTATTTATTTACCTAATGCTGTGACGAGTGAGGATGCTTTCTCTCAAGTCCCTGAGGTGAGCCAACATCTAACTAATCCTCGTTTTTGTTTTGTTTTCTAATTTTCCATGCTGCTGCCCCCAAGGACTTCTAAGTCGAGGCACACTGTGGCATGTACGTGGCACTTGAAAGGCAGGCTGAGCGCTCCTCCCTCCCTCAGAGGCACAGGAGGGGCCTGGTCCCGAGACAGATGAGGCAGAGCCCCCTCCTCACCTGCAAGCCAAGACGCTTCCACCGGCTGGAGAATTACTTGAGTGACGTTTTCAATGTGTTTCCATTCCTCGTTTTATGAAATAAGGCTATTCCTGCAATCTGTTCTTATTGTGTCTTCCCAAACATCAAAAGTTCTGATGAGCCCCATGGTTAAGAGGTACATTTGCATGAGGGTCACATTCCTTCAGCAGATTGCTCTCTGGCAGCTCAAAACACCATTTTATTTTTGTCTTTGTCTTCCACATGTTATTTCAGTATTAGACACTAGCTGAGGGAACAGGAGGGGGATCTTCCCAAGGACACCTGGCACTAAACAAGGGAAATGATGATAAGAAAGTTCTGGTCTCATGTTGTGAAAAGTTTTGATTTTGGAAACCCCCCAGTAGAAATTTCCAATCTGGGACCAGGCACTTTGCTCGTGTGCTCTGGGTGCCCACAGAATGAAAGGAGAATTGTAGACCTCTGTGTGTTCAGCTGTCCTTCTAGCCCCCCCCCCCCAAGTCCCTGGGACACCAGGTGTGTGTTCTGCCATTGGCTCCAGGCTGCATTTGACCCGAGGGGTCTGGAGCAGTGTCCTCCTCCTTGTGGTCTTCTGAGATGACGGGAGCATGTTGCCTCCATGCAGATGCAGACCTTGATGGAGGAAAGGGACAAGGCCCAAGGAGGGAGCCTGCCACCCTGTGAGGAGGTGGTGCCAGTTTGCCACAGGCAGAGCACTGCAAGCCCTGTGTTAGCCAGCCTTTCTGTACACTAGAGGAGGGGACAAAGGTGCCCTCCTCTTCAGACCACACACCTTCCTTGTGGAAAGGGTGCAAGCTCTCGCCGGTCTTGGATAGGTGGCCTGGCGGTGTCATTCCTGCACTTTATCATCCTTGCAGTAACTTTCATCTCAGGAAACATGCACCACATGAGCCTCCTAGGTCCGACAGACGCCTGCAAGGAACTCGCTTCCTGAGAACAGGGGCACCAGCTGATGGCTCAGTCTGTCCCGCCTATGGCTTCTGAGTTCCAACCTCCACACTTTCCTAAGGAAACACACATGCTGATTTTAAAACATCTGACGTGTCTCCTCTTCAACAGTTGAACTGCTGACATTTTGATTAAAATGCAGTTTATGTTTCTAAGTGTTCATGAAGATGGACTGCATGATCCTCATCGTCCCTGTCGAAGCCCGTCTCGGCACACTCCACAAGCAGTACCTTACTGCAGAGGTTGCTCCTGCCTCCGCCCAGGTGATCGGCAGGTCTGACCACCTTCCTGTGCTCCAGAACTTGGCTGATGCAGGGACCAGAAGTTTCCTTGAGTGATTTTAACATAACAGACTGTACTGACTCAAAGTGTTGAATAAATAGCATTTCCTTCATAGCATCCCTAATTACACAATTGCAAAATAGTCCATAATAGCTCTTTTCGGACTATGGAGTAAATAATATGCATTTCTAAAAGTCCATGATTATGTAATTATGTGATAGTCTGTAATCAAGGACTATTGGGTAAATATATAATTGGGGAGTTTTTAAAAATCTATCGTAAAGTACTTTTAAAAATGTGACTGCAATAAAAGAAGAAAATAGGAACCTCAGCTCCCGAAAGCCATACTGGGGCACTTTGTGTTTTGGTGGCTTCACTAGATGAGTTCTCAGCACTGGAGAAGGCGCCTCTCGTCACCACTGCCTTCCTCTTAGCATCTGAGGATTTGAAACGTCCCGTGGGCTCACAGCCAGCACCTGGTGAAAGAACAACAGCAAGACTGCATGGCTGCCAGTCTCTGGCAGCAGTGTGGGAGCAGCAGATGCACAGGGCTGTGGAGTGTGTCCCTCTTCGGAGCCGTCTGGCCCAGAACCCACCAGAAGAGGGTCGGTGTCTCTGGCCATGCTCTTGACCAGCCCGGCCTGCAGCAGCCTCGTGGAGCGGTGGAGACAGTGTTATTCCAGCCCTCTGCAGAGGCCAGGAGGAACACCCGAGGATGGACATCGGAGGCTGTGGGCCTGCATCCTTGCAGCAGGGATGAGGGAGACTCACAGACAAGTGTCCTAGAAAGGTGGCGGGAGGTGGCGGGTGCTGGCAGCTTCCCTGCTTCCCCTCATGACCTCCCACCCTGGGCCTGTGCTTCAGTCACAGCCCACTCAGCGAGGGGCTTTCTCCTCCTGCTTTGTCTCTGGCATGCAATCACAGTGTAGACAGAGCCAGGAGGGGTGGCAGATCTCTGGAGGAGAGCACCTTGAGTGGCCGGGGAGGCCGGGTGCTGAAGGACTTGCCCACGGGGCGCCCAGCTCTGGCCTCACACTCGGCCCCCAGAGCGCTCAGGAAAGAGTGAGTACTGCTTTCTCTTTCTGCTTATCGCGAATTCTTTTCTGAAAATCTCACTTTCGGGCTCCTGCTGACCTCCCTGATTCTGAGCCAACTGTGACCCACTTCCTTAATGACACCGATGTGCCCAGCTTGCCAACAGCTTCTCAGCGAGACCCCGAGCACTGATTTTAGACGCTCTGGCTGGCAGTGCCCTACATGGCATGTCACCCCAGGGGGCGGGAAATTGGAGTTCTGTGATGGCTCTGCATCCGACTCAGCTGGAGGGGACAGAGTCACAGCCCCTGGCCCCTCTCAGGAGGAGGGAGCCAGGTCGCCTGAGTGGGCAGGCAGGTAACCAGGGAGGCTGGCCAGTGCCATGTGGGGAAGGTGACATCTTCCCTGTGGGAATGTCAGGGAAGGCCTCCAGAACAGGGCGTTGGTGTGGTGTGAATGACAGCAGCAGAGGCCTGGCAAGCCTGGGTCCCCCCCCTCGACCTTCAGGGGACCCCGTGTTCACCATGCAGGCCCTGAGGCGATCCCTCTCTGTTCAGTGCAGGAGCACCCCAAAGCAGTCGGCTCAGCACACAGGGGACCCCACTACACTGGCTAATAATAAGTGATTTTCCTAAGGACTTATTAAAGAAAAAGCAGAAAACATGGAAGTGGCAAGTTTATGAGAATCTGTCACAGAGACTTCTGATGACCTTGGGGAATCTGAGCGTAAGATGAGAGGTTGGCATTTGAGCCAGGGGAGTGAGGTTGAGGTGACTTGGGTGTTTAAAGAAGATATTTCTGAGATCATTTTTAATATCTTAGTCCTGGAGTCTACTTAGCTTTCTGGACTTTCCTGACTCAGGGTAAAGCCAGGTCGGCATCTTGACAGTGTCCTAGAGGGGACACCATCGGCATCTTCTGGGATGGACTTCAACTCTGCCACCCTCAGGGGAATCCGCTCTGTGATTAGGACGGCAGATGGATGGCAAAACCACTGGGCCCTGCAGACAGGACTGTGGCTGGTGAACTTCATGCCCCAAACCCTGACGCGGAGTAGCAAACAGAAAAGCTCCCGACTTCCAGGATTCCTCAGTCTACGTGCAGTAGTCCAACAAGTGCTACTTTAATCCAGGAAAAATAAAGTCACAATTGATTCAAAGGATGAATGTGACCTAGTGAAGTCCTAGGGTGTCTTTTCAGATAGTCTGCAACCTGCTTCCAATCTACATTCAGAGTGCCACCTCAGCCACGCCACTGAGGGACCACAGAACCTGTCCCTCATCCTCTCCAGGGCACCCCCACACCGGGATGCTCCGTCATCACCCCCACAGATACTCTCACTTTTAAAGCATGCCAGACTCAGAGCGTGGTCATTCCCTGATCAAATAACTTCCTTACTGATTTAAAAATGTATGCTCACTATTAATTTCAGATGTTTTCCAAGCCCCACACGGGTTAAATTTACCTCTCACTTCCCTGAGAAGTAATTGTGCTAAAATTTTCTCATATGGGAGAATTACTCTGGACTTCAACAAGCAGATAAATTAGAAAACTTTTGATGAAGTTACCCGGCACGATGCAGAGGAGGCCTCAGTACCACCCCAGCAGGTGCAGGGGACCCAGCCCAGGTCCTGCAGGCAGCCCTTGCATCGCCCTGCCTCCTCCTTCCCTCACCTGCCACCACAGGGCTCCTCCTTCTCCAGCCTGGAATCGGTGGACTTCATGTGAGTGGAGTAGCCAGGGCTGGGGTCCTCAGAGACCACGCGTCCACGCAGCGTCACACTCTGCTGTTCCCTGGAGGTCTCTGCACACTCCAGGAGTTCAGTCCCTTTTCCTGGGGTGTGGAATGGCGGGGTGAAGATGGATCACGACTCATTAATTGTGAACATTCAACTAGACATCTCGTGCTTGCCAGTTTGGGGCTCCATGAATCAACCTGCTATGAACATTCACCGCACAGGCGTTTGTGTGAAGAGACTCCGTTGCCCTGGGACAATGACCGGGAGTGCAGTCCTGGGACACACGGGTTGCCTCTGCAGAGTTGTTTGTTTTGTCTTTTACTTCCCCACTGTGTCCTGAGTGGCCACAGCACGTCACGTTCTCACCATCATGAACACCACCTCTGGGCAGGCTCTTGCTTTTTAACACTTCCACAATTATTGGGTTCCTCCTACTTCGTGTTAAACCACATAATGATTCCAACCAAGTGAGTTCTTAGAAAACATGTATGACATCATTCTAGCTTAAGGACAGTTCCTGTGTGCAAACAAAATGTATGCCTAGGCATCTTTATTCAGCAAACTCATCTAAAAAAAAAGTGTATTTTTGAATACAAAAAGATGTTATTGAGTTATGGAAGAAGGGTACAGTAAGCCAGTAATGCAGATTGGAAAATTATGACTTGTTTGTAAGGTAAAAATAAATGAATTATAATGAAAAATTAGAACACATGATTTTTAAAAGTTTGACTTAAATGCATGCAGATGATTTTGTCAACTTTGCCATAGGGACAAGTTGTTTTCTGTTTTAAATATGGGACCAGCAACTGTACTGGCATGAACAGCTCGGCCCCACATCGTCTGTGACTCAGGGTCAGCCTGTGGTGGCATCACAGAACAAGATGCTCCCATATTCTAATGCAAACCTTCATGTCCTTTACAAGTTGACACACTCAGATACATTCTCAACAAACCAATTAAAACGCTCAGTTACCAAATATTTTAGAACATTGAACCATTTTCTCATGATAATAATAAGTAACTTTCTTCATCTCTTTCTTTTTTAAATCTTTTTTTTAGTTGTAGATGGCCATGATACCTTCATTTTATTTAACTTTAGGTGGTGCTGAGGATTGAACCCGGGGTTTCACACATGTGAGAAGAGCCCTGAACCACTGAGCCACAACCCCAGGCTTCTTCATTTCTATTTTAATGGATGTTACTTTACTATAATTTCACTGCTAAATTAATGTGAATAGTTGGCATAACAAGGTTTTGGGGTAAAAGTAGTGAACTGTGTCAAGATAAATCTGAAATTCCAGCGAAGGCACCAGAAGTGTGTCCAGGAGCTGGGTCCCTGGTGGCTAGAGCTATTGGCGAGCCGCTTCCTGGGTCTGTGGGTGACAGTGAGCCCGAGAACAGGCTGATCCTGGGAGTCAGGCCAGGGGAGCGGGAGAGAGTTCAGGTATCAGGTACTCTGAAAATGAGTTTATGACTCCACTGAAGCCTTTCAATGTTTAAAACCCATGCAAAACACTTGGCAAGTTACAACAGGAACAGCTGATGTGTATGACTGCGCTTTCTTTTTCAGCTTTAAACTGGACTCTAATACCTGAGTCAGTGAATTTTTTAAAGCCATAGAAAAATGGAGATAAATAGAAATATGTGGTTTATGTGTGTTCATGTGTAACGATGCTTCATATTTAATTCTATTTCTTTAGTATGCAAAGAAGATTACTTAATAAGTATTTATGCTTTCAGTTAATAGGAATGAAATTTGTTTTTAAAATATAAAGCCTAATCAAAAAAGTGAGATTCATTTTGAAACAGGTCACTGCATTTTAAAAGAAGTGACGGTTGGATTTGCAAGCAGAATGTGCTTGTATTCACTAAGCCCTTTCCACCTGCTGTGCTGGGTCATCCCTCAGCACTCCCTGAGCTTGGTTCTCCTCAGCAGTAAGAGTGCTGGGTGCAGAGGTGAAAGCCACCCTGCTCAGTGCTGCTGCAGGACATTCCCAGCATCACAAGCAGCCTTCCCACTTCAGAGCTTGGGTCCGATCCCTGTCTCCAGTAAGGCCACTCTCCCTGCTTCCCGGCTTCCCCCACCCTCCTGTGAATGCTGAGCTGCTGCTCCTGGTGTGAATTCAGGTCCAGGACCTTTATTCCAGTCCTTCTGATCCTCTCCCAGCATCGTTTACAGCCACGAGCTCCTCCTGTGAAGCTGTGTCTCGAGGAGGTGGGCTCCCAGAGCTCGGCTCAGCAGGGATGGTGCCTGGGCAGTGACTAGCCATCAGGTTTGGCTCTGGGTTATGTTCTTATTCGTCAGAAAGGGTCAGCAGCGTAGACAAAGGTGAACATCACAAGACAGTGAGAGGCAGTAAGAAATTGAGGTGAAAGAGAGGAAAGTTAGGGAACTCACAAGGGAATGACTTGTGTGTGCCCAATGCAAAAGCCCTACGATCCTGAACACTTTTTTAGGGTGAATTGCGGGTTTTACTTTAAATGCCCTAGGATACCAAATAAAGAACAAAATGAAATGGAGCAGAAGATTCCCAGTATCCCCATGAGAAAGGCACACAGATTGCTCTGGGGGCGGGCAGTACTCACGATACAAGCAGAGAGAGAGACCTCTGCCACGCGGGCCAAGGACAGCCCTGCACAGAGTGGTACCTGGCTCGCAAGGGTCTTCTGTGAAGAAGACACCATGTTCCTTGTGCTGACTTTCTAAAACGTCCTCAACACAGGAATCTGCATTTCAGCAATAGCAAAGGAGTTTGGTTAAGGAGACTTTTTACAAACTGCCAAGTGAATGCAGTCGAAGTGTGTGGCTCTCTGCTGTTCCGGATCAGAAGAGGAACTCGAGTATATCCTTCCGGATATCCACCAACAGATTGCTTTTCTGTCTCTGATAAACAGGACTCCACTTTATATCAGCACAAGGAAGGTAAGATTTCCTCAGAAAATAGTCCCAGGGCTTCTCCTAAAACACAAGGAAATGAGAATGGAGGGGCCCACCTTTCCATGTTTACACGAAGATTGCAGCGTATTTATTTCAGGAAAATGCTAAGAAGATGTTAGGAATGTGTTCCCTGACTCTGATGTGCATGTACTCTCAGGTTTTCAATAGGCTGTAAGCAGAAGGAATCTTACAGTGTCAGAAGAAACTTTCCTGCTTCCAGGCAGAAAAGTCAGTATGAAATAGTTTATAGTTTTCATTGCTCTTCCTAGCCTAGGGTGGACACTCTCTGCTCATTGGATTTTCACCCCATTTGTGTCATTTGCATTGGGAACACTACATGTGATTGAATTCTAAATCAGGTTTGAATCCCTAATTGTTGCTCAAAATGACTTGAAAAGTACTTCACCATGATGCAGCTCTTCAATAAAAAAGATAGTGCGTATGAAGCAAATCATTACCATGGCTGTGCAGTGGTGAGAAAATTCTCTCAGGCACCACATATTTGGCTTCATCTCTACAAATGTTATTGAACTGCAAAATACAGACATCACGAGAATATTTCACTCTGTGGAAGTCGGAAGTGTGTCTGTTCTCATTATTATAGCCCCGTGTCTTAAAAATGTATTAGGGGACGCCCAGGGATATTTGTCACAAGACTCTAATTTTTTGTTTCCTATATTCTTTCAATCAAACTCATGCAGTATTTTGCATAAAGTTCATTGTGGCATTTTGATTCCCTCTTCCCTCCTTGAATTATTTTTAAAAATCTAGGGTGTGATTTCCCTTAAAATTTAGGTCAATAAGGATACAGCTGCAGGACCACCTGGCCAGAGAGAGGCCTGAATACCACTGTGAACGTTGCTGCTCCATGCAGGCCTGTTCTCACGTTTGATAAGCAATGTTCAACTCCCACAATGAACATCTGGCTAACCCAGTTCCTAGCACGCGCACTGTTTTGAGAAAGGATCAAAATTCTGTACATGACTTCTTATACAAAATGTTGTCCTCACCTTGGATCTAGGTGTCATTTGAGGCTCTCAAAGTTTTTAGTCTCTCATAAAACTTGTTATAGTTCTTACAATCTACCTCCGGCAGATGTCAACTTAACCTGAACCCCATATGAAATCCCTACCCTTTTATTTCCACACCCACACTTTGTGCTTTTGATGTTAGAAGTTGTTTATAGGTTATAAATATATTCCCCAACATTGGTCATAGTTAGTTTTGAGACATTTTTTTTTGTCTTTTAATTTATGCTGGGGTCAGAAGGGATCTGCATCTTATGGCATTGGGTCATTCTGTATCTGTCTACACATTGTTCTTTACCAGTGAGCTCAGACGTTCACATGTGTTCATGTTGCTGTTAGCATCCTCTGGGTTCAATCCAGAGACCCTCCTTCAGCACCTTTCATAAGGCTGCTCTCCTGGAACAAGTCCCTTGGTCTTTGTCGTCGGGAAGCATTTTCTCTCCTCCATGTTTGAATCACAGTTTGGGCTGGGTACCGTCTTCAGTTCTAGGGGTTTGCTCCTTCAGTGTTTTGCATGCACCAGTCCACGTGTTCCTGGCCTGCAAGGTTTCTGGTGAGAAATCCACTGAGGGTCTAACGAAGATCCCCTTGTATATGATAAATCACTTTTCTCTCTTTCAGAGTTCTCTGCTTTTAACTTTGATCATTTGCCTGTAATGTAAACATCTTGGTGTTGACATCTTTAGTTCCAACTTATTTGGGATCCTTTAGGGGGTCACAGATTTGAGTGTCTGTTTCCCTCCTCAGGATTGGGAACTTTTCAGCCACTATTTCTTTAAACTCGCTTCACTCTGCATTCTTTCTCCTTCCCTTTGGAACCTCCATGAAGCCTACATTGATCTGCTGGATGCTGTCCTATGAGTCCTGCACGTTTCCTTCATCCTGTGTCATTGTTTCTTCCTTCTGTTCCTCTGACTTGATAATCTGAAATGAAATGTCTTTGAGCTTGCTGATTCTGCTTGATTGAATCCGCTGTCGAAGCTCCCTGTTGAATTATTCAGTTCATTCATTATATTTCTCAGCTCTTGGATTTTGGTTTGGTTCTTTTAAATGATTTCTATCTCTTGGTTGAACTTCTAATTTTGCCCTTGTACTGGTGTCTTTCTGATTTTATTTCATGGTCTATCTATATTGTCTAGTAGCTCAATGCTATTTTTCAAGAGTATTATTTAGAATTCTTTGTCAGGCAGTTAGTAGATCCCCATTTCTATAGTGTAGGTAATTGAAACATTATTTTGGTCCTTTTATGGTGTCATGTTTCCTTGATTCTTCATGTTGTTTGTAGCCTTGCATTGGATATTTGTGCATTTAGAAAAGTAGTCACCTCTTCCAGTCTTTACAGACTGGCTTTAGCAAGGAAAGCCCTTCATCAGTATCTAGTGCAGAGATGCTTGACCAACTACCAGAGTGTTCTAAGGGGCTATGCTGCTGAAATGAACAGGCAGGCTCCCCCAACGCTTGGGCCTTTTTATTTATCACCTATTTCATTTCACCACCCTTTCCAGAAGCCTCTCCTAAACACAACTTCACCTTGTGCTCTCTCAGCACGACCCCGGTGTGCACAGGTATCATCTGGCTCCTTCACTTTGCCATGTAGGAACTGGGGCTCAGAAATCTTAGGCAGGCCACTACGCTGGCTAATGCCATTCTGTGAGTGATAAGTTGTCCTTTGTCTCTGACCCAGGAATCTAACATCTTCTGCCAGCACTCTGGAGAGTGAAGCAGGCTGAGTCCTTCACTCATAGGTGGGGTGAAATCCCAGACAACTCTTCACAGTTCTCAAAAGGTGATGGTCTTTGTGTTAAGTATGTGTAATGGAGATTCATGTGCTTTGAAAAAATTGTACTTCAATAAAGTTCAACCTTTAAAAATGCTAACAACACTTTGAATCCAATTATTGCCCTCTTTATTGGGAAATCTAGGATGCTCGTTCCAATATGTAAGCAAGATCTCTTAAATAGTTTCAGGGCCTACATTTACCACATTGAAGTCTGGATATCGGTGGCTTTCTTTGGTGCTCTGAGGCTTTTCTGACACTACCACATCTACAGAACAAAATGAAATATTGTGTGTACATATATACACACATATCACACACAGATGTAAATTGTGTATGAATCAATTGATTCAACTCTGAAGTCTTCACAAAACTGAAGGCCTATGCAACATCTCCTTTGGAGTGAATGAATATACAACTACAAACACATCATTGTACAAGTGAGGGAATGTGTCAGTTTTTACACAAACAGCCAAGCGAGGGATAATATCATTTTCCTCCTGTCATCTACATGTTATTTAGGGAATTAAAATCCCACCAACATTTTCCTGTATTAGACTAATAATTTGAGAAGCGAAGCTAAAGGAAAAATTGCTGTGGAATCATAATGGAAATAATAGTACCTTTCTTTGTAGATCAGATTAAGGCAGTTTGCAATGAAAAAAAAAGCTGATATTGTTCACCAGGGAATATAGCATTAGGATTCCAATTTCATGATTTGAAAGCTTGGCTTACACAGATAAATCATTTTAAGCTTTTTGGCAGTGTTAAGTTTGTTGTCAAGATTACAAAGTTCCTGCTGACATTCTTAGGAAAGGGACGCAAGTGCAGCTCTGATTTGCCTTTGCCGTCAGCTCCTTTCTTTTTGCTTTTCTGAAGTACACAGCACACAGTTGTCATCTAAGTCACGTGCTGGGCAATGGCTCCCAGGTCTTTGGTCTCTATTCTATGGGTAACTTAGTGCCCACTGATGACTCTTTTTAAAGCAGTCCACATATGAAAATATAAAGATGGTGTTATTTCTCCCATAAAGACAAGCTTTCAGCAAGGTGCCACAGCCCTGCCTCTGCTATCCCTCGTGGTCCAATCTGCAGCCCTGCCTACAGGCCCAGGCCTCTCAGGACATCGGTGCCCAAACAGTCCCTTGTCCGTCAGATCCTGAGCACAGTGGTTTCTCTACCATTGCATACTGATCTCTGTGTGTCCAAAATTTTGTTAATCTTAATATTTAATCATACAAGTTTCACATGAGCAAATTCTTTTTGCAAAGAAAGGAAATGTTCCAAGCAAGGGTAAAGTCTCTTCAGTGCCTGTGTCTAGTCATAGACTTTCATCACCATCTGACCTGTGAGCATCCTTCAGGGCCATGTGCAGAGGTCAGAAACCAAGCTTCCTGGCATTTCTGGTCCGGGGCTGCCTGCCAAGGGCACCGCCAGCGCTGTCTTTGTCCCCACATTGTGGTGCTGCTGGGGCCCTTTCATGTGTTCATCATTTCACAGCCTGAACAGTGAAGTAAGTCGGTGAAACCAGTACAGCAACATGATCCAACCTTGGGACTTTCACCTCTGTCATCAGCAATGAGACCGTGGTGCTGAGCCCGAGTAAGAAGTCCAATTACATCTTTGCCAATTACATCCATGAGACCTTTTCTTTATGCCTCAGTTTACTACCTGGAATCTGGGAAGGTCAGTCCGCTGAGCTGCCAGAGTTTGAGAATCGTAAACAGGAGGCATTTAGGGAAAAGAGGCGTTTGCTTCTCCGTAACATGAAAGAAGCCTGGGGGGAGCCAGGCAAGGCCGTGGGGCTGGCTGCCAGGCACAAGGTTCTGAGTGCTGCTTTGCCAGCCTCAGTACACGGCTTCCTGCTTGTGGGCCTGTGAGCTCTGAAGCAGAGCAGGCCTGGTACCAGTGCCTCAGTTTGTCTTCCCTGCTTAATAAAAGGCAGCCCTTGAGTTTATTTTCTTTTGCTATGATGCACTTTTGATTTGAGTCCACAAATATTCATTATTTAGAAAAACTAAGAGAAAAGGGGAATGAGGAAGGGCAAGGGGACTGAGGTTCAGTGCCAGCTCTCCTGGATGGAGAGGGGAGTGTGTGGACCACGGATGCCGGACACACTGTGCAGAGGGGACTGGGGGGAGCCAGACAGGAGAGCAGCTGGGCTGCCAAACCCTAACACAGCCGAGTGGCCCTGACTGCAGAAGGGAGCAGCTGGGAGGACAAGGTCCGCGGTACCCGGGCCAACACCACTGCTTCCCTGGCACCCGGGGTAGGAACACCTGCTTCAGCTCAAGCCTGAGAGCTTCTTGGCAGGGGAGGCGTTCTAGGTGTACACCACACTCCTGTGGCCAACGCCACCCACGGTGCCTTCT
>NC_138198.1:129834660-130277084 GCF_964194105.1 Spermophilus citellus
CAGTGAGACAGAGTGAGTCAATCAGGAATTGAATTAGAAAAAAGGAAACTAAAAAAAATTTAAAAATAAAGCTAAACAAAAACAAAAAAGCATTTAGTGATCCAGGAGGCTCTGGCTATTTTAAGTGGAGGCTGTGAATTTTGATGTTCAAAATTTTGACCATAGCTTGGGCAAGTAACAACCTAAGCATTGCACTGAATATAACATACTTGAGAAAGGAAAGGGAAATGTTAGAGAAGGAAAAATGAAATCAATCCTACTCGCTTATAGTAACCCTGAAAATATCAGCCACATTTGCAAACCTTCCAATGGGCTCCACGCTGGTCCAGTCATTTCTAGGACTGCATGCCTTGCAGCAGCCTTACTCACTCCAGGCTTTGCTCCCATTGCCACACTGACCTCTTCTTTCCAGTGCCCTTCCTGGCTCCAAATCTCCCTCTTCTGATGAGGGTACCAGTGGTCACATGGGATCCCACCCTAAACCCTCCTTCCAAATAAGGCCACGTCCCCAGGTTCTGCAGACAAATACAGGGATGTGTATTTTGGGAGATAGCAATTCAACCCAAAACTACAGTAATATTCTGTCATCTGATACTTTGTGCAAAACAAAGGGACCCGGGTTCTTGCTCCTATGTTTCACCTCTGTGGAGTGCCAACGTGTTTGAAAGCTCCAGAAACACCAAGAAATGCTGTTGGGTGGAGGGCAACAGTCACTTCAGCTCCCCACTCACTTCATGGGCCAAGAGCAAGGATTTGCTCTTATCCAGCACAGGCCACGGCACCGAGGTGGTCACCTAACTACAGATCCCCTGCTTCCCTAGCCTCCTGGCAGGAACACCTTCCTGCTGCATCCGTGGTCATGTTCTGGTACACATGATCACGGCACAAATACAGCTGGGGGGTTTGGTTTTCCACTTTCTCAGTGGACTCTGGGAGTGGCTGTCCATCACAGATAAAACAAAAGCAGGGGTGAAGGCAGAGCTGGGCAGGGTGGGCAGGTGGATGGGAGCCCCCTGAGGGTTTACTGGGTAGAAGGCTCCTCCAGGGGGTGAGTGGTTTGGAAGCTGCTCTTGTGGATGGTCCCGGGGCTGTCTGGTGTCCCTGAATCCCTCCTGGCTTCCTGCTTGAGCACTTGCCATGCGTGGCTTAAGAATCAGTGCCTGGTGGCAGTATCTGTCAATTTGTGGGGCCCAGGACCCCAGAGGTAGCTGATGTCGGCTGCCCACGTGCAGAAGCTGTGTTCCCCACATACAAATGCAGGACATTTAATTAGCCTTAAAGGTGTGGATAATAGAAAAGGTAAAAACAAAATTAGGGAATATGGATGTCCAAGTATATATACTTGCTTTTTATGTCATTTAATTATAATTTCATACAATTTAATGTTTGATAAAGGCTGTCTTGAACAGCCAGCGCCCAGAGCACCGAGGTGTAATGACACGCTTGACCATTTACAGAGTGAAACAGATCCAGTCTGCCTGGGGCAGCAGACTTCCCACTGCTGCTTGGAAAAGGCAAAATTCATCTGCTACAGCTCCCAGCGGAACATCCACCCCAGGCTCCTCTTCTGCCTGGTGTCTCTGGGACGCTCTTGTACCTCAGGTGCAGCAAGGTGACAGGCCTTCCACTGGGCTCCTCATCTGCCCACTGCCCGCTGCTCTCGTCCACGGCCCTTCAGTCCCCCAGCTTGTTTTCCTAGTTCTTTGGAGTCACTGTGAGGGCCCCTCTCCTCCCCGTGGCCGCAGCCCCAGTTCTGCCGTTCCCACTTCCAGGGTACATGTTTCTAAGCTTCTAGGCAAATCTGATTGTCGAGTCCTTTTTCTGTGGCTGTAACTGAATACCACAGACTGGGTGGTTTATAAGAAGAGAGGTTTGTTCGGCTCACAGTTTGGGAGACTGGCAAGTCCCAGGTCAGGGCCTGATAGGGAGAGCACCTTCTGGCTGATGCAGCTCTGCAGAAGCCTGAGGGACAAGTGGGGGGCACCTAGGCCATGCAGCCACACTGGCTCTCACAACAGATTGGCCCTCAAGACAGCCCGCTGACAGCTGATGCATTAATCTGAGAGTGGATTGACCCACTCCTCAGGGCAGAGCCCTCAGGACCCAGTCCCCCCCTGAGCTCCCACCTGTTCCCCACTCTTGGCACAGCCAGTGGGATTAAGAGTCAGCAGGGGTCTAGAGGTGCTTCCTGACCCAGGCACTGAGTTGGGCAGTGTGGGCCATATCAGGCTCTGCCCCCAAGCAGACCGCTTCCTCCCGTCTCCCAGAGAGGCTGGGCTGGCCACGTTCCACCCACCTGCAGACCCTCCAGTACGCCTCCGCTTCCAGCCCTACATGCCGTGCTCCTGAGGGAGGCTCTTCCCCCTGGCTGCTTCGGGCTGCTCCCTCCTTGGTGCCCAGACTTCCCCCATCCTCAGCTCCCCACTTTCTCCTCCTGAGGGCCTTTGCAGATCTGCATTTTGTGCCAGTTCCTGTGCCAGCCTTTGAGATACTTTGGGGCTTTCAGTCCATTATGTAATGAATGTTGTCCCTGTCCTTTCATGCAAGCCTCTCTCCTCCAGCTGGCTGTGTGCTGCCTTGGGCATGCTACTTCTGACCCTGCACGGACAGACTATACCCAGCCCCGGCTGACCCTGCAGTCATGGTCACTTCCAAAGTCAGCCTTATGGTCTTGAAGGAATACGGGAGCTCCCATGGTGAGTGGGTTTAAAGCAGAACTGTGCCCTGGATTCCAGCTGCTTCTCTTCCCTACAGCTTTCCAGCCTCTTTACCAGGCTCTGAGGAATCCTGAGGCTCCACATTGGGACCAAGTTTCTCTTTGACTACAGAACTGTCAACAGTCCTTGGCTATCAGGGTTCCAAGAAGCACAGTTTGGAAGACTGACTTGTAGAACTTGGTGACCTGTTTGGATCTTAATGAGTATAGAGCTGTGGCTAGTGGGTGGACATGGAGCCACACTGAGTGTTCAAACCAGGTGCTTCCTCACTACCAGCTAAGTCGTTGATGCTAATGACTTGTGAATACACTGAATTAATGATTAGTGGGATAGGTAGTTACAATTACTGGGATGCTGAGTCTTGAAAAGAGAAAATACTGTAGATGAAAACCAGGAGAATGCAATGGTGTCAGAGTTAAGGAATATTCACCTGCAAAGACACCGGGAACACTGCACGAAGTTTAGGGTCAGCCTTGAAGAGAAGGCTAACACACACTGTCAGGTGGACAGGACTGTGAATATAAGAGCCTGAATCAGGTAGGCTTCTCATACATGCCGCCAGCGGAGGGTCACACACCCATGAATGTATGTGTGCTAGTGACTTCGGGCTTTTGTATGCATGTGTGTATTTTGAAAAAATAGACGTTTCACTGTTTTTGAGAGGTCACAGCTCGGGAGTTCCCATGGAGAAGAGCCTTTCCCAGGAAGGGTGCTCACGGCATCCTTGGGGCCTGGGGCCAGCCGAGTCCAGAGGCTTCAGGACAGCTGTCCAGCCTCTCTGCAGGTTCATGGTCCCCCATGCCTCGGGCCTCCCTGTGTGACTTCTGATGTGTCCGCCAGAAGTCTAATCTTTTCTGTCTAATCTGGAAAGTGCCACTTCACTATGTACCTGCACATTGACACACCAAGCAGGGCACCTTACACACAGAGCACAGTAAATTAACAAAAAACAAAAGGGCATTTTTAAGAATTTTACATTTAAGGAGAGGAAGAGGAAAGGGGCTGTAATTCATTTTCTTCCCTGTCGTCATTGTTGTTTGAACACCCACACAAACAAAAATGAGCTGAAATTTGAATGAAAGATAATTTGGAAAGAAGTCAAACGTTACAATAAATAGGAAACATACTAAAAGTCAAGATTGTTTTCGACAAACTCATAGCAGTTGAAATTTGCACATTTTTAAAATGTTGTAATGCCCTGATTTGTATATCTGATTCCACATAAGCATCTCATTCTTTGCAAATGATTAATATAGAACAATTTTTTGGTAAATGAAGCAAGAGTTTCATAAACATTTTCTCATTTCTTTTGCTGTTTTTTTTTTCCTGTTAGTTGCACTTTACATCTGGTTCTCTTCTTCTTCTACCATCAAGTTATTCATAATGATAACACAGAAAACGTGTAGCAAACCCTGCAGCCTTTTGCATAACAGGGCTGAGGAGGCTGAGCGTGAGTCCCCCGTGCAGTCTTTGGGAAGCTACCACAGAGAAGGCCCAGGTTTGTCCGTCGAAGCTCTGGCCCTGCCAGGTGTTTACTGTGAGGTGCTTGCTTGAACCACGGGGCTCTACCCTGGAGAAATCAGGAAAGAGCAACCCAGCTGGCTCTGCTGACCGTGTTCCTGAAGCAGACACACACTCGGGCCCAGGCACACGCATGCTCACCCTCCCTGCAGCACAGAGCGACGCATGGCAAGAGCATGCTCAGCTCAGAGTGGCTACATAGAACCCAAACCTGGTCATTAATCCACTCTCTTGGCTGTGGATTGGTGTATGGTCCAGGGTGGGGCAGGTCCAGGAAGAGCCTTGGGCTGTCTTAGGGCAGGTATCCTCTGAAGTGACCACTGGGTGGGTATCAGGGGGTTATTCTATTCAAAAACATTGGTGAAACAGTGCCTATAGACTTATTTTACCCTTTCCTCTGTGTGGAAATTAATGTGTAAACATTCTGTGCCTCGATCGTGTTATCCACCCATGACCTGCCCTAGGAGCTCCTCCAGGGAGCAGCTGTCCTGGCCACTCAGCCCCACCTCCCATGGTGCTCCTCCCAGAGACTCCCAGGTGGACCGAGCCCTGAGTGGTGCAAGACACCTCAGGCATTATGCAGCCTGTCCCTCCTGCACAAACCCCACCCCCGTGAGGCGGCACAGCCAGGCTGCTCTGGACATCGCTGTCTCTTGCGGGACATAGCTCAGTAGGAGGAAGCACATCCTCTCCTCTTGGACATCCCTTCCACCCCCTCTTATTCCCAGCCTTCCCTGGGAAGCTCTTTCCATGGGAGGAAGACCCTAGGATCCCGCCGTGAGGGCTCAGTGGCCTCATACAAGAGGGTGACAGGAGGAGAAGAGAGCCAACGGTCCTTTGTCCGTGCAGGGCCTGCTCAGGGCCCATGTCTGTGGTCCTTCTGCACAATCCCATTGTCCACAGCAGAAGGTGAGTACACTCCACTCCTCAGGACAGCTGACTCGGTGGTGTTCAGTCCTGTGTTGACCTTGGCCTCAGAGCCACTGGCCTACCGCTGGACATTCCTTCCACGCCTGCAGTCTCAACTTTACACAATGGACAGGTTGAACGTTTTGCGAATCTTTAAATTCTGGCTCCCTTTGGCTTAACAATTTCATCTTTGAGTAATTTCCCCCTTCTCATTATTAACAACCAGGAGGAACTCAGCTGCTCCTTCAACCCTGCTAAGAAGTCTCCTCTGCTAGCTCATCGCAGGGGTTCTGCCTTCCACAAAACCCAGGATGCAAACTCAGTCCAGCCTGTCTCTGCCCCTTCATAAGAAGGTGGCCTCTCCTCCAGGTGCCAAGGCACACTCCCCATTTCCTGTGAGCCCTTATCGGAGCAGCCACTACCACCCTCTGCAGCTCTACCACCCTCTGCAGCTTTACCACCCTCTGCTCATGGTAGGATTGAAACAGGGGCTGGGGACCACTCTAGCCCTGAGCTGCTGGATGCAGGAGGGGGAGCAGCAATGTGGTGAATGTCTCAGGTGTGCAACCGCCTGTTTCCCTAAGGAGAGGCGGGGATGGTGGGGGAGGTCAGGGATTCTGCCTCCATCTGCTTCCTGCACATCAAGGCAGGGCTGTCTGCCTCTCCCCCGGGAGCCCACCCATCCTCCTGTTTCCCAGAGTCCACAATGAGAACATCAGCCTACTAGCTAGCAGGGCCAGGGTCACAGGAGTCAGCTGACTGTGTCACACTCAATATTCATCCTCTCAGGGTCTCCAACTCTGAGCAGTAAAATGTGACCTGAGGGCTGAAACCACAACCCAGAGCAGAATTGGCTTTAAAAAAAGAAGCACTGCAGGACTAAGAGAACCCTAGGTAAGAGAACTGAGGATAAGATGACCCAGGAGTGAAGGAACCCAGGATAAGGTAACCCAGCACTGGGAGAGCCCAGGACTGAGAGAGCCCAGGATAAGAGAACCCAGGATAAGAGAACCCAGGATAAGAGAACCCAGGATAAGAGAGCCCAGGATAAGAGAACCCAGGATAAGAGAGCCCAGGATAAGAGAACCCAGGACTGAGAGAACCCAGGATAAGAGAACCCAGGATAAGAGAACCCAGGATAAGAGAACCCAGGATAAGAGAGCCCAGGATAAGAGAACCCAGGACTGAGAGAACCCAGGATAAGAGAACCCAGGACTGGGAGAGCCCAGGACTGAGAGAGCCCAGGATAAGAGAACCCAGGATAAGAGAACCCAGGATAAGAGAACCCAGGATAAGAGAGCCCAGGATAAGAGAACCCAGGACTGAGAGAACCCAGGATAAGAGAACCCAGGACTGGGAGAGCCCAGGACTGAGAGAGCCCAGGATAAGAGAGCCCAGGATAAGAGAAGCCAGGATAAGAGAACCCAGGATAAGAGAGCCCAGGATAAGAGAACCCAGGACTGACAGAACCCAGGACTGAGAGAACCCAGGATAAGAGAACCCAGGATAAGGGAACCCAGGATAAGAGAACCCAGGATAAGAGAACCCAGGATAAGAGAGCCCAGGATAAGAGAACCCAGGACTGAGAGAACCCAGGACTGAGAGAACCCAGGATAAGAGAACCCAGGATAAGAGAACCCAGGACTGGGAGAGCCCAGGACTGAGAGAGCCCAGGACTGAGAGAGCCCAGGATAAGACAGCCCAGGATAAGAGAACCCAGGATAAGAGAACCCAGGATAAGAGAACCCAGGATAAGAGAACCCAGGATAAGGGAACCCAGGATAAGAGAACCCAGGACTGGGAGAACCCAGGATAAGAGAACCCAGGATAAGAGAATCCAGGATAAGAGAACCCAGGACTGGGAGAGCCCAGGACTGAGAGAGCCCAGGATAAGAGAACCCAGGATAAGAGAACCCAGGATAAGAGAACCCAGGATAAGGTAACCCAGGATAAGAGAACCCAGGATAAGAGAACCCAGGATAAGAGAACCCAGGATAAGGGAACCCAGGACTGAGAGAACCCAGGATAAGAGAACCCAGGATAAGAGAACCCAGGATAAGAGAACCCAGGACTGAGAGAACCCAGGATAAGAGAACCCAGGAATAAGAGAACCCAGGATAAGAGAACCCAGGATAAGAGAACCCAGGATAAGAGAACCCAGGAATAAGAGAACCCAGGATAAGAGAACCCAGGACTGAGAGAACCCAGGATAAGAGAACCCAGGACTGAGAGAACCCAGGATAAGGGAGCCAAGGATAAGAGAGCCCAGGATAAGAGAACCCAGGACTGAGAGAACCCAGGATAAGAGAACCCAGGATAAGAGAACCCAGGATAAGAGAACCCAGGATAAGGTAACCCAGGATAAGAAAACCCAGGATAAGAGAACCCAGGACTGGGAGAGCCCAGGATAAGAGAACCCAGGATAAGAGAACCCAGGATAAGAGAACCCAGGATAAGAGAACCCAGGAATAAGAGAACCCAGGATAAGAGAACCCAGGATAAGAGAACCCAGGATAAGGTAACCCAGGATAAGAGAACCCAGGATAAGGTAACCCAGGATAAGAGAACCCAGGATAAGAGAACCCAGGAATAAGAGAACCCAGGATAAGAGAACCCAGGATAAGAGAACCCAGAATAAGGTAACCCAGGATAAGAGAACCTAGGATAAGAGAACCCAGGATAAGAGAACCCAGGATAAGGTAACCCAGGATAAGAGAACCCAGGACTGAGAGAACCCAGGATAAGAGAGCCCAGGATAAGAGAACCCAGGACTGAGAGAACCCAGGATAAGAGAACCCAGGACTGGGAGAGCCCAGGACTGAGAGAGCCCACGATAAGAGAGCCCAGGATAAGAGAACCCAGGATAAGAGAACCCAGGATAAGAGAGCCCAGGATAAGAGAACCCAGGACTGACAGAACCCAGGACTGAGAGAACCCAGGATAAGAGAACCCAGGATAAGGGAACCCAGGATAAGAGAACCCAGGATAAGAGAACCCAGGATAAGAGAGCCCAGGATAAGAGAACCCAGGACTGAGAGAACCCAGGACTGAGAGAACCCAGGATAAGAGAACCCAGGATAAGAGAACCCAGGACTGGGAGAGCCCAGGACTGAGAGAGCCCAGGACTGAGAGAGCCCAGGATAAGACAGCCCAGGATAAGAGAACCCAGGATAAGAGAACCCAGGATAAGAGAACCCAGGATAAGAGAACCCAGGATAAGGGAACCCAGGATAAGAGAACCCAGGACTGGGAGAACCCAGGATAAGAGAACCCAGGATAAGAGAATCCAGGATAAGAGAACCCAGGACTGGGAGAGCCCAGGACTGAGAGAGCCCAGGATAAGAGAACCCAGGATAAGAGAACCCAGGATAAGAGAACCCAGGATAAGGTAACCCAGGATAAGAGAACCCAGGATAAGAGAACCCAGGATAAGAGAACCCAGGATAAGGGAACCCAGGACTGAGAGAACCCAGGATAAGAGAACCCAGGATAAGAGAACCCAGGATAAGAGAACCCAGGACTGAGAGAACCCAGGATAAGAGAACCCAGGAATAAGAGAACCCAGGATAAGAGAACCCAGGATAAGAGAACCCAGGATAAGAGAACCCAGGAATAAGAGAACCCAGGATAAGAGAACCCAGGACTGAGAGAACCCAGGATAAGGGAGCCCAGGATAAGAGAGCCCAGGATAAGAGAACCCAGGACTGAGAGAACCCAGGATAAGAGAACCCAGGATAAGAGAACCCAGGATAAGAGAACCCAGGATAAGAGAACCCAGGATAAGGTAACCCAGGATAAGAGAACCCAGGATAAGGGAACCCAGGATAAGAGAACCCAGGACTGGGAGAGCCCAGGACTGAGAGAACCCAGGATAAGAGAACCCAGGATCAGAGAACCCAGGATAAGGTAACCTAGGATAAGAGAACCCAGGTTAAGAGAACCCAGGATAAGAGAACCCAGGACTGGGAGAGCCCAGGACTGAGAGAACCCAGGATAAGAGAACCCAGGATAAGAGAACCCAGGATAAGAGAAACCAGGACTGGGAGATCCCAGGACTGAGAGAACCCAGGATAAGAGAACCCAGGATAAGAGAACCCAGGATAAGAGAACCCAGGATAAGGTAACCCAGGATAAGGTAACCCAGGATAAGAGACCCCAGGATAAGAGAACCCAGGACTGGGAGAGCCCAGGACTGAGAGAACCCAGGATAAGAGAACCCAGGATAAGAGAACCCAGGATAAGAGAACCCAGGATAAGAGAGCCCAGGATAAGGTAACCCAGGATAAGAGAACCCAGGATAAGAGAACCCAGGATAAGAGAACCCAGGATAAGGTAACCCAGGATAAGGTAACCCAGGATAAGAGAACCTAGGATAAGAGAACCCAGGATAAGAGAACCCAGGATAAGAGAACCCAGGATAAGAGAACCCAGGATAAGGTAACCCAGGATAAGAGAACCTAGGATAAGAGAACCCAGGATAAGAGAACCCAGGATAAGAGAACCCAGGATAAGAGAAACCAGGATAAGAGAACCCACGATAAGAGAACCTAGGATAAGGTAACCCAGGATAAGAGAACCCAGGATAAGAGAACCCAGGATAAGAGAACCCAGGATAAGGTAACCCAGGATAAGGTAACCCAGGATAAGAGACCCCAGGATAAGAGAACCCAGGATAAGAGAACCCAGGATAAGAGAACCCAGGATAAGAGAACCCAGGATAAGAGAACCTAGGATAAGAGAGCCCAGGATAAGGTAACCCAGGATAAGAGAACCCAGGATAAGAGAACCCAGGATAAGAGAACCCAGGATAAGGTAACCCAGGATAAGGTAACCCAGGATAAGAGAACCTAGGATAAGAGAACCCAGGATAAGGTAACCCAGGATAAGGTAACCCAGGATAAGGTAACCCAGGATAAGAGAACCTAGGATAAGGTAACCCAGGATAAGAGAACCCAGGATAAGAGAACCCAGGATAAGGTAACCCAGGATAAGGTAACCCAGGATAAGAGAACCCAGGATAAGAGAACCCAGGATAAGAGAACCCAGGATAAGAGAACCTAGGATAAGGTAACCCAGGATAAGAGAACCCAGGATAAGAGAACCCAGGATAAGGTAACCCAGGATAAGGTAACCCAGGATAAGAGACCCCAGGATAAGAGAACCCAGGACTGGGAGAGCCCAGGACTGAGAGAACCCAGGATAAGAGAACCCAGGATAAGAGAACCCAGGATAAGGTAACCCAGGATAAGAGAACCCAGGATAAGAGAACCCAGGATAAGGTAACCCAGGATAAGAGAACCCAGGATAAGAGACCCCAGGATAAGAGAACCCAGGACTGGGAGAGCCCAGGACTGAGAGAACCCAGGATAAGAGAACCCAGGATAAGAGAACCCAGGATAAGAGAACCCAGGATAAGGTAACCCAGGATAAGGTAACCCAGGATAAGAGAACCTAGGATAAGAGAACCCAGGATAAGAGAACCCAGGATAAGAGAACCCAGGATAAGAGAACCCAGGATAAGGTAACCCAGGATAAGGTAACCCAGGATAAGAGAACCTAGGATAAGAGAACCCAGGATAAGAGAACCCAGGATAAGAGAACCCAGGATAAGAGAAACCAGGATAAGAGAACCCAGGATAAGAGAACCTAGGATAAGGTAACCCAGGATAAGAGAACCCAGGATAAGAGAACCCAGGATAAGAGAACCCAGGATAAGGTAACCCAGGATAAGGTAACCCAGGATAAGAGACCCCAGGATAAGAGAACCCAGGATAAGAGAACCCAGGATAAGGTAACCCAGGATAAGGTAACCCAGGATAAGAGAACCCAGGATAAGAGAACCCAGGATAAGAGAACCCAGGATAAGAGAACCCAGGATAAGAGAACCTAGGATAAGAGAGCCCAGGATAAGGTAACCCAGGATAAGAGAACCCAGGATAAGAGAACCCAGGATAAGAGAACCCAGGATAAGGTAACCCAGGATAAGGTAACCCAGGATAAGAGAACCTAGGATAAGAGAACCCAGGATAAGGTAACCCAGGATAAGGTAACCCAGGATAAGAGAACCTAGGATAAGGTAACCCAGGATAAGAGAACCCAGGATAAGAGAACCCAGGATAAGAGAACCCAGGATAAGGTAACCCAGGATAAGAGAACCTAGGATAAGAGAACCCAGGATAAGAGAACCCAGGATAAGAGAACCCAGGATAAGAGAACCCAGGATAAGAGAACCTAGGATAAGGTAACCCAGGATAAGAGAACCCAGGATAAGAGAACCCAGGATAAGAGAACCCAGGATAAGGTAACCCAGGATAAGGTAACCCAGGATAAGAGACCCCAGGATAAGAGAACCCAGGACTGGGAGAGCCCAGGACTGAGAGAACCCAGGATAAGAGAACCCAGGATAAGAGAACCCAGGATAAGAGAACCCAGGATAAGGTAACCCAGGATAAGAGAACCCAGGATAAGAGAACCCAGGATAAGAGAACCCAGGATGAGAGAACCCAGGACTGAGAGAATCCAGCAAGACAAATCCACTGCTCCGCAGGGAGCAGAAGATACCCAACATGGGGGTCACAGAACACAAATCCCGGGGTTTCAAACAGATGTGGATTTGTTTATAGAAAGTGTTCTAAAGAGGGAACAGATTACAACACTCCCTTGACCAATCCTGGCATCTAATTTTGAACTTTTGCATTTATTGATCCCCTTTATTTTTAAAAAACAAAATGGAGGCTTGGGGGTTTATGTTCCCATGACCCAGCTGGTTTCACCTGGGAGACAAATGGGGACTGAGCAAACTGCTCCTCAAGTGAGGGCAAGGCTCCCTGTTCCGGGGAGAGGGAGTCTGCCCTGTGGGCTGCCTGGGGGAGGCTGGCTGCAGTGGCCAGGCAGCTCCAGATGGGGAGGCTCCTTGATGAATGTGCCGCCCGCCCTCCCAGGCATCCAGCCTTTGTTGTGTAAATAAACAGACTCCTCAGTCTCCACTGGTTGCCATTAAAAGGGCGGTCCTTAATTTAGGACCGTCTGTTCCTGAGACCGGGCAGATTCATTTCGTCTATGTGGCTGTCTTCCTCTGCTCCTTTCTGCCGCCCAAGTGCTAAATCAAAGACTTGGAGAAACGGGGTAAACGCCACTGATGTTCAGACATGTAGACACGGACACACACACTGCCTCTCTCTTCCCCTCACTGCGGCCTGGGCTTCCACCGTGTGTCGCCAGGACACATGCGTGTCAAGGAGCAAATGACAATGCAAGGTCACGTTACATGCCAGGTGAGCGACCGCCCCAACAGGATCCAGCTGTGGAACCAAGAGAAGTCAGGGGTGCCCGCCACAGTAACTAAAGCCCTGCCTCATTGGAAACAGACCTCTCTCCTGAGCACCTGGTGGCAGGCGCTGCCGACCCACGCACAACAACCTGGGAAGCAGCCTCGCTGCAGCTGGAAAATTGAAAACAGCTTGGAATCAAGACCCCTTGTTCCCATGATGGCGGATTAAAGACGAAGCCCCCTGGACTCACCAGCCTCCCGTTTCAGTTCCCAGGAAACCTTGTGGGGTGGTCTTTTGTCCTGATAAGATAACCGCTAAGATGTCTTGCAGAACCGCCCGTAAGACCTGTTTTGAAGACACACCTCTGTTCCTTGCACTTCTGTTAGTGAGAATGCCTCACACAAGCCAGCTTTGGTGCACTCGTCTCTCAGTGCACGCCAAGCTTTACCCAAGTTTCAATCTGTGAAGAAAGAATTGGAAAGACACAAAAGAAGAGATGCCAGCAAGAGTATCCGTGATGCCTGTGTGGCCGCTGGTGTTGCTAGTGACTTCTGCTGGTGTTCTGAGTCACCCTTGAACTTCTGCTGTATACATGGCTCTGCTTGGACAGAACCACCTGTCTTTTCTGCTGAGCCTTTGAAGGCCAACCCATGTCTGATTTCCTGGGACGATTTCTTGAGTGCCTTCCCCACATGAAGTCCAGCCCTTGCACTGGGAGGACTACTGTCTAGCTCACTGCCCTCCGGCCCCTGGGCCCCATGGTCCTCAGGGAGGTGCTTCTTAGTTTGTTCACTGCCTTCGCATCCTGTTCTCAGTCCTCCACCCTGTTTCCAAATCTCAAGGGTCACTCTGCAGGTAACTGTCCAGCGAGGCCCCTGGGGCCTGGAGAGAACCTCCGTGAGCTAATGCACAGCCCCTCTGCTCCCCAGGAGCCAGGGTAGCAGAGATGCCCACAGGAACAGTGCAAGTTCTTGTTTTATTCCTCTCAAATTGCAGTGTCCAGACTGTCCACTGCAAGCCCCGCCTCAGCTCCGCCCCACTCCTCAGTAGCAAGCCGGGCCCTCTGCTGTAATGAAGGCTGGCCAGCAGGCCAGTGCGGCTTGGCTTTGTTCTTGACCCTGCTGTACTCCAACCTTGCAATCTATACCCGCAGCACCCGATGGTGGAACTGCCGTGGGCCCCCCTCTCTGCCCTTTCCCCCGCCACCTTGGCTCTTTGATAACCCCACCTGTGTCCCAACAGCTCCCTCCACATTAAGGCAGGTGGGCCTCCGCCAGAGCCCAAGGCTGGCCCTTCAGAGCTGATTGACAGTGAGGCCGTCCATGTGCACCATGTTGTGATTCTGGCACGTGACCTGCAGGGGTTCAATAGAGATCCTAGTTCACATTTGTGGTTAGGTACGTGTACCTGTCTAGATAGATTTATTGATAAAGATATGTAACAGGACATGATCTATATTCCATATGTAGCATCAATAGATAAAAGTTAATGAGTAACAGAAAATGTGGCAGATAGCGTGAAATGGCGTGTACACAAGCCATGGACAGAGCGACGTGTGTGGCCTTGCGCGGTGCTCTATTTAGAGTGTTCAGATATGCAGTTTGCCTGTATTCACTCAGAGTGAGTGACATAATTCCCAAGCCAACGTGCCTTCCCCACAGGAACAACTGGTGGCACATGCAGCCCTCAGGCTGTGTTCTGAACCCAGGGCCCGCCCGTCCTGTCAGGTCCTCTGCGCTGGCCACAGCTAAGCAAGTGTCCTTCCAGCCTCACTGGAGAGTGGGATCTTCCGCCGGAGTCACAAGAAGACCTGGCTGAGCCTGTCCTTCTCCTCGTGCACAGGCAGCAGGCCTGGGCAGAGGGAGCGGAACCCTGGGTTGAGGTTGAGAGGTCTAGTGTTCACCTGGTGGTGACAAGTGGACTCCTGCACATGCTGACCCCGAGTCAGAGACTGCCCAGGCTGCGGATGAAAACCTGAGAGCTCCCGGCCTCCCGGCTACTTAAAGGGGCGTCAGTGAACAAAACAGCAGAGGAATGTGCTGGGGCACTCGGTGTCAGGCTCGGGTGGCAGGAGGAGACGGGCATCAGAGAGCAGGTGTCTCTCCCGTGCTCAGCCTGGGGTCACGGGGTCTGGAGGAGACCACAGATGGGACATCATATTTTGCCATATCATGTCCTGGGAATGAGCAGGCCACATGACAGAGCTTCAGCTGACCTTCACTGCCTGCTTGGGCCGGGGGGTGAAGTCACTGTTCTCTTGAATCTCTCCATGCTGCTCTCTTTGGAAGGACTCACTGTGTGGAGTCCACAGGAAAGCCGTGGGCACCACATTCCACTTCCAGAGGACAGAGTATCTGCAGGAGGAATTAGGGCCTGCTCTGCTGGGCCGTCTCTCTCCTGCCCAGTCCTCAGTCCTTTGTTCGGCTGTCCTCAGGTGGTTTGGCCTGGTGGGCGTCTGCGGTGTCACGTGGGTTATAGGCGGCACTGCGCGGCGTACTCTGCTGCACCAGCGGTTCTAGCTCTGGAGGGGGAGCTCTCAGTCGCCTCCTAACCCTTCCACACCCTCCGCACTTTTTTTTTAGCACTTGTTTCTTGCTTATACTCTCAGCTCACCTGGGACATGTCCTGCCCCATTGCTGGGTGCTGGGTTCTGCGAGGTGTGCCCAGGCCCTGGCACTGTGGCCGGAAGATGGTGTGTGCTCTCTGCTGCTGGCACAGCAGGGACAACAGAGAGTGTGACCAGCTGTGCACACACCTACCTGCAGTGTTGGGTCTCTCTTCAGGAAACCCTGAGTCTGTTGTGATCCTCTCACCCTGCCGTGATGCTGCCTGCACGTCCCAGCCGCCACTCCCCAGGCACCACTCACACAGCTGCCTGTCCTTGCCCTGTCTTCCCCTGAGCCCCAGTGGGCCCTTATGGTCACCAATGAACTACATGCAGAACATGGAGGTGTGACCGTGGCCTCGCCTTAGGTGCCGCACGCTGTGGATGCAGAGCAGGCGTCTTCTTGGTCAGCCTGCTTCCTGGGCCCTGCACATGGAGGACACCAGGTTGGAAGTGGAAAGCACTCAACTCTGAGAGTGGCCAAGCAGGATTGCACCCGTCTTTGGACCTGCGACCTCTGTCTCATGGGAGGAGAGTGAGCAAGGTCGTTCGGGCTGCACCATTTGCACCCTGCCAGGGCTGGAAGAGGCTCCTCTTGGCAACCGAACTGCTCTAGGAGGGGACGGGTCAGGGCAGCCGAAGGGATGCTGGGGGACGGGTCAGGGCAGCCGAAGGGATTGCTGTCCCAGCATCGGGCACGTGGTGTGAGCACAGTGACCAACACCTTCTTAGGTGAGAATTCTTGCATGAAGAACGCTTTCTCAGGCAAAATGGACATGGCCAGCACCTCTCTTTAGAGCTCAGGGTCCATGAGGGACTGGGGTCTTCCCTGAGTGGGGAAGCCCAACCCTGAAGGGAACCGGCCTGAGACCCCTGGAGTCTCCCGCACACCTTCCTCCTCTGCTCACTCTTTCCTCCTCCTTTCATTCTCCTCCGCTTTCTGACTTTCACAGATGACCATTTCATGGCTCTCCGTGTCCACTCAGGACTCTGAATGTCATCATTTGCTTACTTCCTTGTAGAGGAAACAAGATCCACAAAATCTGATTTTTACAAATTTTGGGAGAGGTGATCTCCTGTATATTTTTTTTTCTCTCTGAAATTCAATCAGAAACTCAGCAAAAGAAATTATAGGAAAAGATTGGCAATGGTACTGCCTAAAAATGAATTACTTCCTGTTTTGTGTATAAACTCTGAGGTTCGTTTAATTACCAAGCATTAATTTGTGGAATAAACTGAAGGAATTAAATACTGCCCAATATATTCTAGCTGCACCTGACTGAGATGAATAATGAAATTGTTTATGTTAAATTTCCTGTAAGATTATATAGATTTTTAAAAATCCCTGCCACCATCACTATATATTTTGTAGCATGAAAAATATGACCCTTAAGATCAATGGTGATTTGCAGTAAAATGAAGTCCCTGTGATCAACCGTGGGATTTCCAGCTGTGTCTGCTTTGCCCATGCAGTGACTTTGTCCTGAAGCTGCTCTGGAGCGCTGGAGCTCGCCTCCTCCAGGTCCACAGGTGCCCAGGACTTCCTTCCTGGAGGCCCCCAGGTTTCCCCTGTCTCATCGTCAGGATCGTATGAAGGTCCCAGAGCCAGGAAGGAACTGGATACTGACCTTCTGCCAATGCAGCCCCTGACAGTGGTTGGTGAGGGTCCCCTTACTTAAAACTCATGGCTGTGATGGGGGAAGGGGACAAGCAAAATCCCAACTTGAATAAGCTCAAGGAAATTAAAAGAAGCATGGATGTGGGCTCCTCCATATAGGATGGAGCGGTGTCTGCCCGGGTCTGGGGAGGCCTTGCAGCTGGCCTGCATGCTGCTCTGTCCACTAGCATGTTTGTGGGTGTGTCTGTCTACATCCCCACATGCTTCTTCCTGGACTTTGGCAGACAGCCTTCCTCCAGGTGGGGAAGAGAAGTGCCTGCTGGCTATGTCCACCTGAGGCAGCTCTTCCTCTCAGACAGCACCCCAGGACAGGATTCTGATGTCGACCCAAACCGCAGAAAGGGATGAATATGGGCCCAGCATTTGACCCACGGCTTAAGATCTGTGCTGTCACCAGGGCTGCATATCCGAGAGGATGGTGGACCTGTGTGAGCCATGTACTGTTTCTTGTGTGCCAGGCTATGTTGCCCGCAGATGTCCTGCATAATTGCCAGTACAGCCCCTGAGCTGGTGGACCTCAGGCAGGTTTTCTGCCTAAGCTAGTGAACACTCAGGTATCAAGTCCTGGCCAGGATCACCCAGATGCGATGCCACCCACCCTGCAGCCACCAAGGTATGGGCATTGGCCTGGGGTGATCAGGCTTTGGATTCTACTGTTTACAGTTTGGTAACCATTCATCAAATGCATGAGCCTCACTGAACTTCAGAGTCTTGTCTACAAAACAGTCCTGTGCTCAGTGTCAGAACACCTCCCTGTGCGTACAAAGCAGAAGGGGTGGGCTTGCCCACCAGGGGCTTGTCCAGCAGCAGCCAGCAGGAGCCCCAGAGAAAGCTGCTGCAGGGGCAGCAACCACAGTCCAGCTCTTCAGCTCTGGTGCCTCCCCTGAAGGCAGCAGTGGACAGACAGTGGGTGCCGCCGGACTTGGAGGGACACGGGTGTCCTGAAGACTGAGTCAGCCCCTGCCCTGCACCTCACAGCATCAGTCTCAACCCTCTTCATCCCCTGCAAGTATGTTTGTGGCAGGGGCTGGTCTGATCCACTTCCCTCTTCCTTCTAAGAAGGCCTCTGGATTTTGTTTATAGAACATTGATCAGAGCAGGAGTAAAGAGGATGCAACACAGATGGGAACACCCAGGGGCCTACCAGAAGCAGTTGTGGAGGGCACTGGCAAAGCCTTGACCTGGGCCTCTTCTCTCTGCACCACCTGACCGACAGCAGGAAGCCCCTTGTCCTGAGCTCCTTCAGCCCTGCTCAGGTGGGCACTGGCCAGCAGCTCAAGCCTTTCAGGAGGACAAAGGCCCAAATAAAATCTTCGAAGTGTCCCCCAAATTGCTTGACTGAGATGTTCTCTTGAGTAGCTGCCCAGTGGTGGGAGGGGTCTCTGGCAGCACGGAGGATCAACTGACATGTTTGCTGCTCATTTTTGGCTGGGGAACTGTTTGGAAATCCATCATGGTTTCCATCAGGGAGTCTCAGAAGTGGTGGAATATGGTTGCATTTGGTCATATTTCCCTGGCTGGCCACCAAATGCTAAAGTGACTGCTACCACCAGAGTGGCCCAGGGTGAGCTCTCTAGCTGTGGCCACAGTGGCCTTATTGGATGTCCTCCCACCACAGAGCTTTGGTCTCTGCTGCTCCAGCCCCTAGCAGGGCAGGACCTCGGGCTCCAAGGACCATGCAGGCCCCATCTGCTGAGCACATGTGTTCTCCTGAGCAGTTGGCAGGAGCTGTGTGTCTCCAAGTCAGCTTTCATGTTTGGGAAAGGGAGAGGAGAGGGCCAAATTTGCTCTACTTTTGATGTTATTAAGGTTGTCATCTGCATAGGTTTTTAAAACATATATAACATAATAACTGGATTAATACCAGTACGTTGAAAGATAAAGTAATAACCAAACATATCCGTTAAATGTTTTCAAGTATTTGTAGTGAAAACATAATTGTAATTGAAAACAAGTGCACTAAAGAGGGAAAAATGATTTTTATGCCTCAAGCAAAACACACACATACACACAAAAATAAAAGGCTTAAGGTCCCCCCCTCAAGAACATCTGGTTTACAGTACACTAAAAGCAAATTTGGATTAACCTAGAAATTAAATGTGTGTCATATACAAACCATTGATTAAACTATATTAAAATCTATAGACCTCATGGAAAGGTATAATATTCTTTGCTGCATACAGATTTTTATAAGAATAAAGGATGTGGACAAAACTGTTTCTGTGAACTCTGTGTCAAAAAGCTAGCAGAAGTTCATATGACTTAAATGTCCTTGATCTGCCTCCCGTCTACCTGCCCTGGTAGAGACAGGTCCTGAGAGTGGAGTGGTGAGGTGGATTCAGGGTTTCCTTGCAGTTCTGGTCTCTGACGTTCCCCCTTTGTGCAGGATCCTCATTCTGCATCCAGTAGTGAACTATTCCATGCAGCATCACTCAGTCCTGGGATGAGAACCTCATTTCTCCTCCTACCCACGCAGTGCCCCCTGAACTCAGAACCACCGGTCAGCCTGGAGCTCCTGACTCTGCAGCCAATGAATCCAAGCCCCAGCCACTGTGGGCTGGAGCTGCCCCTCTCTGTCATGCATGTCACATGCTCTTGCAGGAAGGCCAGGGAGCATGGAGCCCACAGGCAGGAAGTGCTGTGGGGGAGGCCTCCTCTTAGCTCCTTGTCTGAGTGAGACCAGGGGAGAAGATGGCCCTTGGGAAATCCAGGTAAGAGCAGGTTCTGGAATGACACCCTCCTGAGAGTCCAGTTCACATGCCTTACTCTTCCCGCTGAGCTCAGAAGACCCAAATTAGCACCCTTTGGCCCCACCTGCCACAAACCTTGCTTCTCATCATGCTGACTTGCGTGTGGACTTGCAGGGACCATGTGGGGAGCCTGCACTAGGGCCCTTTGCACCAGGACCTTGGTGAAGGAGCCCTGTGTCCGGAGCACACTGAGGGCCTGTCACTCCTGCCACACGGCATTCCAGCTCTCCCTGACAAGGGCAGTGTGCTGAAAATGGATGGGGTGTAATTATTTTTTTTTAATTCCAGAAAATTTGCTTGATGTTCATAAATAATCTATTCGATCACTTTAGCAAAAGGGAAATGTTAAAATGATGGAAAATACTGTTCACCTAGACTTGTCCGCAGTCTTTAAATCATTCTCCACTCCATCCCTCTTGCTGACATTTGGAGATGATTTTAATTAAGGGCCCTTGACAAGGCACCATAGTCATTTAAAATTACTGGCTCAGGAAAATCTTTATAAAGATGGCTTTAAAGAGTTCAGAAATCCCAATAGTTCCCTGTATCAAGAGGGTGCACTATAAAATTGTAAATGAGCACACTTGTGCAAGAGGTGATAAAGTGCTGTTGTTTTTCTGGCTTGACATTTCATGGATTCCGAGTGGGCCCGGCTTAGTGGCAGGACATAAATCACCAGGCAGACCTGGATATTGTAAAACTTGAACACAGGAGCATCTCAGAAGCTGTGGAGTGAATCGTGATCGGTGAGTATGAACGGCTGCTTACGTGATTGCCAGAGCGTGAGAAGGTAGTCTTTGTTGTCGGTGAGCCCAGAAACTCACTGTCAGGATCGGGCGAACAGCCACGTGGAACTGGAGTCATTGTCACTAGTGACGGCTGTTCCTAAGGTGAGAAGCATCTCCATTAGCCCTGTAAGTCCAAAAGCATAAGCAGCACTCCTCCACCATGAGGAGACAATTCCTTCCTATCTGGAGCTAACCTGCTGGTTCTAACCCATGTGCCTTCCCCCAGATGCCACCCTGTCCTCCTCTGCCCTGCACCTGGGGGCTTCACTGTGCCACCTGTACCCCCCATACCAGGAAACAGCACCCTGAAGGCAGAGCCTCCTTCCCAGAGGCACCACATCTCCCCAGGTGCCCTGGAAGCCCAAAATCATGACTTTGACAGCTTTTATGGAAGGATTGGATTGCTCTGCAGGGAACACATCAGCTCACTGGACACAGGACAAAATGGCAGCAAGGCATGGCCACAGCCGGATGGATTCTTACCTCAGACCTGTAAGAAACCTGTAAGGTAGAAACTAAGCAGTTAATTTATGAAATGCAAATGCACGAATCATTACCCAGCTCAAATTCCTTTTGCAAAACCATTAAATCTAAATTCATATGACATAATTCACTGATTCAAAAATTAATTCTATACTAATTGATTTGAATGCAGAATCTCCCCTCTAAATGAACAGTTGATCAGAGGGCTGTGTGGTGACCTTCTTGACACTGGGCCCTTCTCTCAAGCACCTTAGCTCACGTGCTTTCATTCCAACATCCAAAGCCCACTGGATGAGCGCACAGGGACACGCACAGTCTTAGACCCTGGGGGCAGGGAGACGAAAGATACAGGGACTTCAAGAAATGCAACTGATTTTCACTTTTCTAAACTAATCATTTAATAGTTACTTTTGTTGCATTCAGTTTTCAAATTATTAAGGATTTATTAATTTACTATTTTTGAGGAAATTAACTTGGTGTCTGTTAAATCAATCACAAGCTTGAAGACTCTTTCAGGAAACAGGAGATATTGTAAACTTTGGGGCTCCTGAGTTTGGGGAGGGCTAGAAATGGCCTGGTAAAGGTGTGGGCTCCTCTGACCTACAAATCCCAGTGAGGCAGGCAGCGCTGGGTCCCCTCCCCAATCTGTGCTTGAGAGTGTGGACAGCAAGAGGCTCTCTGCCCTGGAGAGATGGCGGGAGGCGCGGGCGGCACAACCCCTGCCGGCTCCACAGCCCCAAGCCGCCCCCTACTAGCTCTTGCTGACCACATGAGGACACCTGCAGGCCTCGGTCCCTCTAATGCCACACAGGAGGGCTTTGTTATGGCCGATATCATTAACGTAGCACATCCAGGAATTCAAACCTTGCAAGGAGTGCAACATGGATTGGCTTGTCTAGAAAGAGGGGAGGATTGGGTGGCAAGAGGCACTGGGGGACATCTTTCCAGAGAGCTAGGCCTGCAGAGGCAGAGATGTTCTCCAGGGACTGTAGACACCACCACAACATTGCCCTGGCCTCTGAGTTCCCCTTCAGTGGGTCTGAAAATGCCCCAGCACTCGGGGCCTTGGGCAGCCTGTCCATCCCGTGAGCTGTCTTCATGTTCCTCAAACTGCATGCCAACACCTCCCCAGGGACCGGGAGGTGTGGATTCGTTTCCAGGCCTGAGGCTCCCATTCTGTCTCTCTGGTTATATTTGTGGCCCAGGAAACATTTAATAGCTCAAGGAATCATAAAGCTTCAAGGCACTTGGGAAATTTGAGGCCTGGCTCCCAATCCCTCATTTCCCAAAGATCTCAGACACTGGCCCAAGTGCACAGCCAGTGAGGGCCTGTGAGGACCAGGGCTGGGGTGCATCCCCTGGGGCAGCTTCTGCCCGATACTGCCCATAGACTGCACACAGCTCCACAATCGAAACAGGAGCATCCTCTGCCTTTGCATTGTTAAAAGGTAGTGTAAAGAAGAGGCCTCCAGGACTCAGAAGCCATTAATGCCTCCGATAGGTGCACATGCAGGACTATGAGACGTGTACTGGGACTGCACAGTGTCTGATGCAGTTCCTTGCTTGCCTTTGGGCAAACAAGCTGCTTAACGTCCCCGAATCTCCAACAGGCATCCTGCATTGTCCCACAGGGAGCAATACGCTGATTTCCAGCTTTGCAATGAATTCCTCCAAATATGGCTTAGTGTCAAAGAAAATTCCTACTTTTTTTTTTTTGAGAGAGACACGTGATACTGTAAGAATTCAGAAACAAAAGAATCCCTGCACATGGCCTGCCATTGGTCTGTTTGGCAGAATTGTGGCATGATTCTTTCCTAAGCTTTTAACTGATGTAGACCTGGGGGGACTGGACAGGGACTGGCTCCCTTGAGGGAGCCCAGCATGCTCACAATCATGCCTTGTCCTCCTCATCCACAGGAGGCCTGTGGGCACCACATGGGGCCTCAGAGGGTCTGACATTTTCCAAATACACACCTGCATGGAGACCCTGTTGCTGATTCATTGCTCGGTTGCACTTCTTGTCTGGACAGCTGTGTGTTTGACCCATCGGTTATCACAATGTAAAAGGCCTCAGCTGGAGAGGGCCATGACACTCGGGAAGAGGGGCTATCTCAACACAAAAACACCCACCAAAGGCTGGGAAGCCTTCCTGGGCGACTGCTCAAGAGGGGCCGCTCAGCATCTCCGCATGGAACCCTCTGCCTCTGCCCACAGAGCATTTCCTCATGACCTCCAGAAACAGGGTCCGAACACACAGATGTGTTGCTAGTGATGTGAATCTTACAAAGTAATTACAGATTCAGGCAGAACAGGGTACACCCAATGAACAGACATGATGCTCTCACTTGAAAATGATGAATGGTTAATATTTTAAAGGGACAGAATAATTTGCTCATGGTGTGGTCCCTAGTGAAACTGATAATATGTATTTGATAATGCCTTTTACAATTTGCCTTGACTACAATAAGCGTGTTTTGACAGCTAAAGCTAACCTAGACTAGAAGCCAGTTCTTTGGGTGAATTATAGTCTTAGATTGGCTCATGACTCTCCACCATTGATTTCAAAAGTTTTCTTTTTTTCCAGAATGGTCCAGGGCTCAATTTCCAGATTCCCTGTTGGCCACTGGTAAGAATCAGGCAGGGTGCTCATGGCTGTGGGGAAGCTGATCTGGTGACACTAGGCATTTGGTTGTGCTTTACCCGGCTCCAGAGAAGGCACGGAGTGAAGGGCTGCAGCGATAGCCTTCCACACCCAAGAAACAGACACACGGAGGAGGAAACTACCCCCTGGCCAGGGCAGATCAACCCTAGGGAGTCTGACTTTCGATTGGTGCCCACTCTCCCAGGCTGCTGGAACCATATCACAGTGCAGAAAGAGAGAATTTTTTCCTTCAGCAGTGGGGTTTTTTAGAAAAATCAGAGTTCTACACTTGGAGCCAGATGTGATGGGGTGAATGTTTGAAAAATGTGCAGCGTGCTTAAGAGACTTCCTCAACGGCACCGACTTCATCCATCACATGGTTTGTTGGGCAACAATCGGTCCAGATACGTCAGGTGCTACAAATACTGTCATAAAATTAGTTAATTCAGGTGTCCTGGGCACCCACTTCTCGGCATCCTTTGCTGGGCGGTTTTGATGGCTTTTCTCCACGCTGTGATGATTTGCTGCTGCACAGTGATGTTTATGGGCTCCATAAAGGGAAGGTTCTAAAAAGATTATAGGCACTGAGAAAGGAAATATCACCTTTTCTTCAAGAGAAGGAGCAAAACAGACCAAACATTTTTGGAATTTCTTGCCTGCCATGAAGAGGTGATGGTTCCCCATTGACATCCCCAGTTGTTTTATATCCTCCACAAAAGTCTTCAAGAGGTAGAATAAAAATTTCCAGATATAAGACAGACTCTGCTCTGCTCATCCAGGGCCTGCTGCAGCTTGTTGGGAAAGTTTCATGAAGAATCGCTCCTTCCTGGACACGGCGTGAGTGTGCCTGCCGGGAATTCAACACTGTCCCTGCAAATGTCCCTCCTGATGGCACCAGCACCTCTTCATTTTTAAGCTATTCTTTTAAATCCTGAAAAATGATCTAGGAATTACATAAAAGTGTTGCTTAGACTTCCGTTTGTCCTTGTTGTCCAGACTGTGGAATCTGGGTGGGGATTCGAGGTTGTGGATCCCCACGTGGACATTCCCCAACCCACCAAAGCACAACACTCACCTTTTACTTTGGAAAAGGACTTGAAAACTCCCGCGTTAGAACCCACTACAGGAAACAAAGGAACCTACAAGAAAATTCAGCAGGTGATCAGGGCCGGCCTCTGGCTTTGGGTACTTTTAAGGGAGTTTTGAGATTAACTTCACCCTCCTTTCTCCAGTTAGCTCACCTCCCGATACTGGGGTGTGACGAAGGTCGGCAGGAAAGACCCTCCTCACATCTGGCAAAAGGGTCTCCAGGCTGCAGGGCTCTTCCGCACAGCGTCTGCTCTGCTCCAGGACAGCACCCTAAGGCCCTCGGGGCTCTAGACACTGCTCCAGGTGCCTGGGGCAGGACAAGCACTGTCCTGGAGCATGCGCACACTTGTCCACTGGGGCTCATCACTGGAGCTGGCACCACCCCGCGGCATGTGTCCATGGTGGGACTGTGTGCGCCTGTGGGGTGGGGACGTGTGGGGGGGCTGTTCCATCCTCTCGATTTTGCTGTGAATCTAAAACCATTCTAAAAATGGTTGATGTTTTAAAAATACTGACTGGAGGAGAGAGGAGGGGAGGGAAGTGTCGCGATGGAGGATGCGGAGGTGAGGGCGCACAGGCTGGGCTGCCGCAGGGAGCAGAACAGACAGAGCCGGCTCAGCCTGGGGTCCCCGGCCAGGCTGGTGCGAAGCCAGGAGTGGGAGCTGGCCTTGACCAGGGCCAGAGTCCATTCAGAAAGTGAGAAGAAACTCCCTCGGGGACACCTAGAGTGTCCATGTGGAGTGGCCCCGCAGGAGGCGTGTGGACGCCAGGAGACCCCGAGGCGAGAGCGTGCCCCCAGGCTGTCAGTCACACAGGACTCCTGGACTTTCTGCAGCCCCTTCTCAGGGCTGCTGTGACAGTAAAACAACAGAAAATCATTCTCTCAATTCTGGAAAAGTCCAAAGTCGTGCTGTTTAAAATAAGGGCTGATCCATCCTGGGATTCTGCGGGACTGTCTGTGCCTTTCCTCTAGTGTGCCCTGACCCAGGAGGCCTGTCACTCCCATGTACTTCTGCCTCCACCTGGCCTCGTGTCCTCTCCTCTTCCATAAGGACAATCATTGCATGTCCTCCACCCCCACTCCCATATGACCTCATCTTATCTTGACAAATGACATCTGAAAAGACCAACCCAAACACCGCCAGAGGCTGCGGGAGGACCTGACTTTGCGGAGCCTGCTGTTCACCCAGGACACTTTCATTCAGAGCAACCCTCACCACTGGTCTTGGCTTGTCCCTGAGCTGTTGAGGCCTTCACCTGTGAACCATTAGACTGACCTCTGTCAGAACCTCGGGTGCTAAGCCTGGGCAGAGCTGGGCAGAGCTGGGAAGAGCTGGGAAGAGCGGGGCAGAGCGGGGCAGAGCGGGGCAGAGCTGGGAAGAGCTGGGAAGAGCTGGGAAGAGCGGGGCAGAGCGGGGCAGAGCTGGGAAGAGCGGGGCAGAGCGGGGCAGAGCTGGGAAGAGCTGGGAAGAGCTGGGCAGAGCGGGGCAGAGCTGGGAAGAGCTGGGCAGAGCGGGGCAGAGCGGGGCAGAGCGGGGCAGAGCGGGGCAGAGCAGAGCAGAGCGGGGCAGAGTGGGGCAGAGCTGGGAAGAGCGGGGCAGAGCGGGGCAGAGCTGGGAAGAGCGGGGCAGAGCGGGGCAGAGCGGGGCAGAGCGGGGCAGAGCAGGGCAGAGCGGGGCAGAACTGGGCAGACACCTGGTTCTGGGACAACACTAATCCCTGTCTTGAATGTTTGAAAACTCTGGAGGGCAGGATGCTGCAGACAAGATAAAACCCCTTCTCACGGTTGACTTCTGATCTAGGCAGTGGCCCCTCGTCTCCCACAGGCCCCCCACTCCCTCTGCCCCTCCTGCCTCCTGGATTCCCTCCTGGTCCCTCACACTCACACTCCAGCAGTGCTGGCCGTGGCCGGGTGAGGAGGAGGGGTCTCCTGGGTCCTGGGGAACTGCACGTCAGCTGGGAGCATAGGAATGTTGGTGGGGTGGGCTGGGAAACCCCACCCTGCAGCTGTCTGCTGTCAGCCGGTGCTCTGGGGCTGCAGGGTCCAGCCCTGCCTGGCCTGTTCCAGTATCTCCCTGATCTTTGTCACGGCTTATTCCTCCACCAAGTCAGGAGGGCAGCCGACTTCAGGGGAGAGAGGCTGATTCTAGAATTTAGGAGGGTGGTCAGAGGTGTCAGGATCAGACCATTGGATCTAACCTCGAAGATATTCCTGTAAGGAAGGACCAAGGGTGGCTTCAACGGGGATCTCCCAGGACAGGTGTCCTAGAGAAAGAGGACCACCTGTCCCAGGTGGCCTGGTGCCTGGTGTGGAGTGCAACTTCCGGTGGCGGCAATCCCAGTGCCCAGGGCTCCCAGAGGCCAAATGTGGGTGTGGTACCTGCCGCAGGGGTCAGAGGCTGCAGGTGTATGAAAGGGTGTGGGCGAGTCATCCCGCGGCCATCTAAGGGACGTGCCTCCGTGTGATAGGGGTCCTCCCACACCCGAAGGTGAGGAGCGTCCAGGGGGTGTTTCTGAAGGAGCGGGGCTGGACTGGCTGTGGCAGGTGTGCGAAGAGCGCTCTACCAGTGGCTCTGCAGCCGGGTGGCCCGGCCTCTCGCCCACCCCGCGACCTGCCTCGGCTCCCTTCAGCCAGGTGATGCCTGCAGGAGCCCAGCCGGGCACAGTGCACCCTCAGAGAGGAGGCAGCCCGCTCGCCTGGACGGGTCTTGACAACTATTCCTGGCTCAGGTTGCAGGGAGGCATCGCTGACTCCCTCCTCAGGACCTGTGGGCGCCATCCAGCCTCACCCCGCCTCCAGGACCTCCCGCAGAGCCTGCACCTGCCTCAGACTGGGCAGAGCCACCTGTGGACGCCCCTGCCCAGGGCCCTTCCCTGTTGTTGCAGCATGTAATCTCCGAGAATGCCCTAATTTTTCTCCTTGCCTAAGCCTGTCATCAGGGCTGAGACAGGCTTATCCCTCTGCACTGAGGAGGTTAGCCGATCACGGTGGAGTCAGAGGGGATTATGATGCTTGTAATACACTGAGTCAAATTAAGTGCGTGTGTTTGTACATCAGAAGATCCTGTTGCTGGGCTTCAGTGTCTTCCGCTGGGTCTAATAAATTGCCAATAAAACACAAATGAACGGAGAAAACCCCTCCAGCAGAGAATAAGAACAAAGTAAGGATTTTTTTTTTCCTTGTCTGTTCAACCTAGTAAATGGAATTCTTAATTCCACGGGTGCCTCTCATTTTTAATATCAAGTGGGGATAGAGCACAGGAGACCTCTGTTCTGAATGGTCGGTTCTGGCTTCTGTCTAATGGACTCCAACTCCATCAGGTCTATATATAGCACTCACAGAGAGAGCCTGGGGATGTGGGAACTTCTGGGACCACAGAAATAGCACTTCATCCTAGGCTGCTTCCAACTTCCTCTCTGCTCACAGCCACCTCTGGCTCAGTGCTCTCCCCTGCAGAGGGTGGACAAGGGAAAATCAGTGCCTTTCTTTGAAGATTCTTTTGAGAATTCCCCAGGAAATGCCAACAGGCAAGAAAGAGAGTCTCCCGAGGTCTTTAGTGGACTCTGCTTGGCACGGATGGAAATAGACAAGATCTCCACTACGGCAGTTTCCAGTAAATCCCACGTCTGAGCTCTTTCACGTGTGAGTAGACAGGTGTGTGCACAGACGTGCTCCCTGGCATCCTGATGCTGTCTCCTTGTACAGCCTTCAGCGGTGCAGACAGCCAAGGGCCTCCTGCCTCCTCGCCTCCAGGTGCTCAGTCAATAGAGTCTCCAGGATGACACAGGGAAGCAGAACAGGAGTGCTCTGCTGCAGTAGATGGCCCTGTTTCATGTGGAAGATGAGTTCTTACAAGGAGTGGCAGAAGTTTTCTCTTGCATCTGAAACTGCCTTGGAAATAAATAGAGGTGTTGATTCAGGGGAAAATATGTGAAACAGAAAACTTAATCATAACTCCTGGTTTCCATTTGACATGTAGAAAACTAGAAAGAGAATTATTCTTACCTCTCCAACACCATCGACCCAGGTGAAAGACATGTAAATCCACAAGTTTTATGTAAGGCCATCAACCAACTCAAAATACGAGGAATGACAGGTATCTTCAGGAAATACAGACATCCTCACTTGCTTGTGGGGCAGATGGCACCATACACCAGCCCAAGGAGTCAGCAACACGCCTGCTGAGCAGCTGCAGGTCAGGCTGGCCCTGGGACCCAGGAGCCGGGGTTCCCCGCACATGGGAATCGGCATCTGCTCTTGGGCTCTCCTCCCACACGTCACTGGGTGCTCACAAAGCAGAGTGGGGCCAGCACGGTCCTGAGAAGAGTGGATCTGGGAACACAGCATCCTCTTTGGGAACACCCATCCCTGCTAAGAAACAAGGCCACCACACACAGGACAGCCACCACCATTCCCTTGGGAACCAGCAAGAACCCACTGCAGACGGGGAGAGGAAACCCAGAAAGACCTGCCCCTGTCCAGACAAACCCACAGCCATCAGTCCGTACTGTAGCAGACGCAGCAGTGGGACACAGGAGAGCAGCAGAGGCTGAGGGGGGCCGCGGGCCTGCATGTGGTGAGTCTGCGCCGTGGGCAGGCAGTGGCATGCGGTTGGAGGGTGCACATCATCAGTCAGAGAGGTGCACAGTAAGCACTAGAGAAAAGGACAATGCCGTGACGCCCAGCATCACCACCAACAGGACTTAACACGGTTTGGAACAGCCCAGCCGAGCCGCACAACACACGTCCTCCTCGGTCAGGCAGACGTTCAACAGGAGGACCTGCTCTGTTCTACAACACAAGTCCGGATAAATTTAAGAGGATTTAAAGCATATGAAGTATGTTCTTTGACCACAATGTAATTAAATTATCAGGCTGAAAAAAAAAAAAAAACGCCAAAATGTTTGAAAGTTAAATAAGGCACTTCTAAATAACCCATGGGCCAAAGAAAATAGACATAATATGAAAATAAAAACACTAAAAACCTGGGGGATGCTAATGGATTGCTGAGGAAGGAATTGACACAACAGTCACTTGTATTACAAAATAAGAAACGTCCCAGACCAGCAGTCCCAGAGTCTGCTTCAAGAAGTTTGAAAAAGTGAGCAAACAAAATATGGAAATAATAAAGATCACCATGAAAAGAATAAAATGAAAAAAAAACCCAGTAAAGCCAATTGAGGAGACCAAATGTCGTCTCTTTGCAAAGATCACCAAAATAATTAAAGTTAGTTAAATCACTAGGTGGATTGATGGAAAGAGAAAGGCACAAGTTATGATATCTGAAATATCCGAGGTGCATTACCCCCGATTCCCTGTGTGCCAAATGGAGTACAGTCTGTGCCAGGAGAGTGCACACCGTGACCAGAGGGGGCTTTCAAGACGCCACAGACTGCAGGGAAAAGGAGACTGGGTGGTCTCAGACATTCCTATAGCCATCCACACAACGGAAGGACAGTTTATGGCCACCTCACAAAGACATTCCAGACCCAGATGACCCCATTGATGAATTCTGTTGAATATTTAAGGAGTGGGAAAATGCCAGTTTTAGACAAATTCACCCAGAAAATCAAAGAAGAAGGGATATATTTGTATTCATTCTATGAATCCAGCACTACACTGATACTAAAATCAAACAAAACCAATACAAAAAAAGAATACAGTGGACCAATATTCCTCATTAATACAGATGTAAAAACTCCTGACAAAATCCTAGCAAATGGAATCCAGCAATATCTGATCATGGATACTCTAGGGCAGCCAAGTGGGTCTTATTCCAAGAATGTAAGTTTGGTGTAACATTCTGAAACGAATCATAATTCACCACATTGACAGATTAAGAAGGAAAAACTACGAGGTCATCATTACCGAATTAGAACTATTACCTGACAGAATCGGACATGACCTACAATCCTCAGCCAAGTGGAAACGAAAGCGAGCTTCCTCCACCTCACCCTGGGGGATAAGCCCAGAGCAGGCGTTGGACATGACGCTGAGCCCGCCTGTGTGCATGTGCTGGCCCAGGCCTGGCCACAGCCTCGGTCCCCAGTGGACCTCAGGTTCTGAGGTCTGTGGCCATCCCACTCCACAGCTGCATGTGTGTGGGGGAAGGCATGCAGCCAGCCAGCTTTTGCTGATAGATGACCAACACGTGGGTGTTCCACACCTAGGAGGATAGACACCACGGGATTGGTTTTTATACGGATTATAGGACCATTTCTGTGTAAAAACCATGTTTATAAGCAGAGAACCTGCCTTCAGAGAAGCAGAATGAACATGAGCCTTGCACGTCACCACCAAATGGAACAGAGCCCTCCTGACATGCGGGTCCCTCATGAGTGGAGAGGCATCGGCTAGATCTCAGAGGACATCTCATGAGGACGGGAGTACCGGCTTCTGTGCTCACTCAAGTCTCGGGTTTCATTTCTTAAAGTGGGATAAAGACACCAACAGGGCTCCTACTTAAGGAAACCCAAATATGTAGGTCTAAATTTTAAAGGCTAATAAATCAGCATTAAATTTGTATTATAGCATTTTATAGCCATTCTGCACCATGGACAGCAGGAGGCAGGTGCTGTCCAGGGGCCTCCCCACCACAGACAGCAGGAGGGAGGTGCCAGAGCCAAGGTGGAGTCTCCAACCATCTCCCGTATGGCAGGGGCAGACAGCAAAGGTAATAAAATCTAGAAACCAAATCCTGCCCAGTCAGTTTGGGTTAGGATAATTTTATGAAAGCGTTTAACACTCATGGCTCAGCTTCCAGAACGAGCCTGCCAGGTGTGATTCTCGCTCCCTACGCACGGGAAGCTGGTGAGGCTGGTGCTCGCTCGAAACTCAGCTCTAAGGGCTCTCGTCTGAAGACCCCTGATGTGGCTGTGAGCTCACGCAAAGAGACTTGGTGCTCTGCAGCAGGAGGGGGAGCACCAGGAAGCTCTCCCTGGCCAACGTGTCACAGCAGGAGAGGGCGAACCCCTGTCGTGGGTCTGACATTCTGTGACAAGCCCCAAACGGCTCCTTGACCTTCCTGCTCAGTCAGGTAGGAGCAGCCGTGGCCAGGGGTAGGAAGCCTGGTGGGCAGAGCACCTCACGCCTGCGTGCCATGGGAGGTCGCAACACAGAGTCAGCCCTTCACTAAGGACTTTCTGACCCATTGCTGACCTGACACAAACTGGAAAAGTCAGGGGAAGAGACAGGTGGCCTTCATCTTGTATCTGCCCTGAGTTGGGCTGGGGAGGGGCCCTTTGAGGTGGAGTTCCAGGGGCATTTCATTTTAAGAAATGAATCGACGAGTTTTCAAAGTGTACTGGAGAAATAGGTTTTATGTGACTTTGATGCTTACCAGTGTCCACAGAATGGCCCTGGATAGCACCCTCTGTTGCCAATACTAACAGTTTGAAAGATTTAGGTCATACTTACTCTTCATGTAAATTCAGCCAGACGACTAGTATCTTGGTGGGGTTTTTCCCTCAGATCCATTTTAAGAGATCAGAATGTGATAAAAAATATTAGAGTCTTAATATATAACCACCTAGGCATTGTCGACTTAAAATTTTCAATCAAAATATTGCAAATCTGTATACATTTATGTAGTGACAAATGAATTAATGAAAACATTTAAATAAATTGTAATTTATAATTCTATGGTAAAGCAAATAGCTCACACTTCCAGTGTGGATTTATAGAACATGGACTTTACCTTTACCCCAACCTGGACCTGGGAGACGCAAACAGAAGCAGTCAGTCTCCAGATACGTCTCACTTAACCTTTATTGCCAAGATGATGTTTGGGAGAAGAGGCCACTTCACCACTCAGACTACCTGGGAAACACAGGAACGGGTAGCCAGAATCCAGATCCCCCAGGGCACATGCTTCTCTCAGCTTGGGCTTGGCCCTGCGTAGCCCCAGGGAGCAGCACACAGGAGCACCCCGTGGTGTGCGCACAGGACCTGGGGACCTGGCAACCTTCAGGTCAGAGCAGTCCACGCGGGTTTGAACGTGGTGTCGTGTCCGTGCCCGTAAGTGGTGTTTGTACATGTGTGTGCTGTTGATGTGTATGTAGTGTGTATCTGTGTCCATGTGTTATGGTATGTCTGGTGAGCTATGGTATATGTATGGTATGTGCATATGGAATATGTGCTTAGTATGTGTGGTGTGTGAGTTCATGTGTGTGAGTTTGTGAGAATGTAGTGTGTATGGTACACAGATGGTCCACACTGTATGTGCATTCATGTATGTGTGTGGTGTGTATGTATGTGTTCATATGTTTATGGATGTGTAGTGTGTGTTGTGTGTGTGATGTGTACAGTATTTGTGGCTTGTGTTCGTGTGTGTGTACAGGAGAATTTGGTGTGTCTATGGTGTTTGTGTAGTGTGTAGAGATGTGTCTATATTTGAACATGTATGTGTGTTTACATGTATGTTGTGTTTATGCAGTGTGTGTGGTGTATGTTTGGTATGGGATGGTTGTAGTGTGTGGTGTATGTGCATGTGTGGGTGCATATCTAGGTGTCTATGGTGTACAGAAGGTGTGTCTGTGTGTATGGATGTGTGCTGCGTGTAACACGTGCATGATATTTGTGGTGTGTGTGCACATGTGTCTGTTTATGCCTGTGGTGTGTAGGGCATGTGTTCATGTGTGTATGGGTGTGTGGCATGCATGGGGCCTATGTGGTATTCGGGGTGTGTGTGCACATGAATGTATGTGGAGTACATGGTGTGTGTGGTATGTGTTCACATGTGGTGTGTGTTCATGTGTACATAAGGGAGAGCGTGGTGTGGCTATGGTGTTTATGTGGTGTGAATGGATATATCTGCATGTCTTTTGTATTATCATGTGTGTGTACATGTGTTTTTGTGTCTGTTTGTGTTTATGTGGTGCATGGTATACCTGTGTGTGTGGGGGGTTCATTTGGGATGGGTGTTGTACATGTGTGTGTTTGTGTGTCTGTGATATGTGTGGAATGTTGGCATTTGTGTATGGTGTGTGTTGTGCATGATGTGGTGTGTATGCTATGTGGGAGGTGCACATGTGTGTACATGTGATGTGCACGTGTGTACATGTTTGTGTGTGGTGTTAAAGCATATGTTCATCATGTGTAGGGGTGTGTGGCATGTGTGATGGGATTGTGGTATTATCATGTGTGTACGTGTGTGGTGTTACGTGTTCCTGTGTGTGTGGCAGGTATGGTATTTGTGGTGTGTGTGGTCCATGTAAGGTGTGTACCTATGCAGGCGCAGGTCAGGTGCACTCCCGGGGTCGGGGCCTGAGCTTCCCTGCAGGGGAACCCCTCCCCGCTGCTGGGCAGCACTAGGGAGAGGGACACTTCCAGACTGGGAGTGGGTGGGGGCCCAGCGACCCTGGGCCGCTCAGAGCTGCATCCGCAGGGGAGAAGGCCACCAGCCAGGGCAGAAGGTGTGACCCCAAGAGGGCCTGCGTGTGGGGTGTGGGGCGCATGCCCCCAGGCCCCGTCGGTGGGAGGCCCAGGAATGGCAGGCTGGGCTCAGAGGGCAGCTCGGGACCTAGACGTTAAACCCGTCCAGTACCGGGAGCCCAGCAACACAGCTGTCCTGGCCAGCCCAGGTGAGACGGGCCTTCTCTGGGCTCTTTCCATCTGCCATCTGCGGTGCGGGTTCTGAGATCTCTGGAAGAAGCTGGTAGGACAGTCCCATTCCTGGCTGGAAAAGGAGGCCGTCAGTCCCTCAGAGCAGACTCAGAGGCCTGCAAGAAGGCGCAGCTGGGGCCCGGTCAGCATGAGCCGTCAGCAAGCGCCTCCTGCGCCCGCAGGACGGAGCACACTGGGCGTGCAGTGGGCTGAGGAAGAGGGCGCGCTCCGGGGTCACGGGAACACAGCCCCCTCCTGCCTGATCCCAGTGGAAGCCTCAGAGAAAGGAAAAGGTCACACTCGCTCAAACGGGTGGTACGTTCTCTAAAGGGTAGGACTTTCAAGCTAAGAAAAAACAAAACCTAGAAAAAGCAGTTCTCGAAATATTGTTTACTTTCAATTTTTTTTAAATTTCTGATTTGCAATCGAACAATGATATCTTCCTTCAGAAGAGGGGCTCTCCACCAGCTCACCCCACTGATTTGGGCGTCTCTCTGAAGACAAGGGCAGAAGGTGATGGCTGCACTGGAGCTGCAGTGTGAGCCCCATGGTCACTTGGTCCAGGTACCTGGGGCCCAGAGGCACCTGGACTCAGAGTCCAGCTGGGCTGTCACCAGGCCACGGTATTCACAGTATCCAGGTGCTGAGCGCCCACCGGCCTTAGAGGGACTCCAAGGCGTGAATTGACGTGTTCCCAGATGCATCTGTGCTCAGTCCCTGATGGTCAGGAGCACGAGGAGACGCAGAGGTGTGCGGTGCTCAGCAGAGCCGGCTCGGTCCGACTTCACTGCCAGAGGGTGCTCCTTGGCCACAGGAAGCTCAGAAGGTGACAGCAAGAAGAGCTCCCAGGACACAGGGCTGACTGCAGGGAGGGTAGGTGAAGGGCCGGGAGACCCACTGTCCTCGCTGCCTCATTCCTCCTGCGGGGCAAGTTTGAAAACCACACTGCATCTTTGTTATGAATTTTCCTTCGAGTTCTGAGTGCCAGGAATGTTCTGGGTTCAGCCTCCTGAGGTCAGGTGCTGAGGAGAGAGGTGTGGTCTTTGAGCAACCAGCAAGTCAGGTGGAAAACTGAAGGCAGCAGTCACCGAGAGCTCTTTTAATGAACGTTGATACTCATCCCTTCAATCCTACATAACTAACCTAAAAATGCAAAAAGTTAAATTTGATATGGGTCAGTCTGGATCTCTCCAGTTAATTCTGTGGGAAATATATCCTGTATACTTTCCATACCCTGAGACATGATGGATATTTTGTTATGAGCTAAATGCAGAAAAATTAGAGCCCTGTGAGCAGAATCACTTTCTGTTTCTCTCTGGGTCCTCAGTGCTGAATCTCTGCACATGATGAGGAGGACCATAAGGGTCCAGCCCCTCTGCACAGTCCTCCCAGTCCATAAACCTCTCTTAGCTGGCTTGTTTGCATGCGCACAGTGCATGGACTTTTAATAAAAACACTGAAGCCAAGAATGCTTTTGTCTTTTGTTAAATGAAATGTCACAGAGGTAAACAACTGGAGCTGGGGAGCAAAGCCACCAGGTACAAACAGCTCTTCCCTGAGCCCCTCCCGTCAGCATCCAGACATGGAAAGTGTTGGTCCCTGCCACGCCCTGCTCGAGCTGTCTGGGCCCGCCTGCTGGAACGCTCCATCTTGCGGATGACACCCTCCCTCTGCCACAGCGGGTATTTCAAATGTGCCCAAACAACAGCAAAGATGCCCAACGTGGATCACCAAGGACCTGCCCTCCCTCCGGCATGAGCATCAGAACTTGTGCTGTGCTCAGGGGATGGCTCAGGGCTCTGGAGCCGGGGATTCCTCTCACCTTCGGCCCCTTTATTCCTGTTGGTGAGAAACACTCTCCCTAACAGAAAGGCCTGGGCTGCTTTATTAAGAGCACTGATAGCATGCATTTGAAATGTTCCCTGGTCTCAGCAGCTTTCTTTTTGGTGCTGCACAAATCATCCAGAAGCCTGCCCTGCTCCACGACAGACTAGCCAGCAGACTTCTTGGTCTTCTGAGTGGAGCGTGCATGGCCGGGCGCGGGGAAGGCTTCCCGACACTGTGCCGACAGCCCCCCTCGGCATCTTGGAGTACACAGTGGTCCCCACCCAACCTGACTCACACGCAGCGTCACTAGAAGAATTCAGTCTCAGGATTTATTTCAGCTTAAATATGTATAATTTGTTTTTTAATTCATCTTCTCCATTCTCACAAATCCCACCAAATCACAGAATGATTTCTAAAAATAAGACTAGACAAAATCTTGTCTTGTGCAGAGAGGTTCATTGTTGAAAAATCCAGGGTTGAAATTGTGTCTGTTTTGTGCAATAAGAAGCCTTTCTTCCTTTACACTCTTTTTCCTCTCTAGTTAAGTTTTCTTATTATTAGTTTGGCTTGGTTTTGTATTTGATTTTTGCCTCTTGTCTACATGGTAGTCTGAGCTTTCCCTCTAAAAAAGAAAACATGAGTGGGTTCTGCTAGAAGTTGGTTATGTGCAATAATTTAACAGTAGGATGTGCCTGGTGACTCACAGTTCAGCTCTGCCGAGTTTTCACAGACACATTTGTAAGGTGATTAACTCAGGAATTCATGCTGCTCAGAATAAGTAAATGGTGAGTGTTTGACCGTTTTCATGTAGAAACCTAGGAAAGCGCCCGGATCAGGGACAGGGGTCTGCAGTCCCTGGCAGACTTTGCGAGGGTAATAAAGATGCGGAGAGCTATCAGAGCCGGTGATTTACAGGACCGCCAGTGTTTGAGCACAGCTGGTATTTTAAAATCTGACATTATTTTCAGTATTTATTTTAAATCTCAATGCTTAAATTGATTTAAGAAGGTCAAAGAATGTGCTCTTTCCCCCTTCAAACGCACAGAATTAGGTTGACCCCCAAAAATAAAGGAAGGCAGAATTGCCGGTTGACTTTGAAGAGGGCAGGAAAGTTACCTGCATGTTCCCTGAGGAACTCCCGGTGCCCTGACTCTGAGCACCAAGAAGCACAGAGGAGAAACGCAAGCAGAGCCTTCCTGCATCCTCCTTTGTTCCTCGGGGTCTGTCCCAGAGCCGGGTGCCCTGCCGCGCCCGTCAGCCTGGCGGGCTGTGCTGCCAGGGCTGAGCCATGCGGATCCCCCGCTGCACCGTATGTGAACTGGGTGTGCATTTGCACCGCTTGTCAAAACAATCCTGAAATCCCATTTTCCTTTAATAAAGTATAGTTTTGTCCTCCAGATGTATGCTTGAATAAGATGTCATACTCTGTTTTTGTTCCGGATTGCTCCCTGCTGATGTTCCTAGGCAGCAAGAAAATTACCTTATTGAAACATATTGCTGGTGGTGACTACGGTGCCAAATTTTGCATCGGTATTACACACATGACATATTCAGAGACCTTTGAGTAAGACTATGAATATCAAGTGATTGAGAAGATTATACAGGCTCGGGCCTTTTTCATGGGGTAAGAAAGGTTGTGGTTCCAGATGAGTGTCTTTCAGATCAATATAATTATGTCATAAAAACATGTCACAAAATAGTTGACTCCACAGCCTGCACGCCCCGCCTGCCATCGCCCCACTCTGTATTCCACGTGGAATTACCTCTGGTGGCTACCGGCAACCTGGGCGCCGCCGGCTTTTGTGAGTCTCTATTCCCTTGCATATGGGGGCACCTGGATTTCAGGGGCCGTCTGGCCAGATGTGCAGACTCACGGCCTGGTGGGGATCAGAGCGTTCTAGATCCTACATACAGTGCTCAGCCGAATACCACCCAGGCACCCAAAAGGAAAGTGTGGATACATGACTAATGGCAGTGGGAGGGACCGGGAGGTCTAGTGACTGTGGGCGAGGTGCTGGTGTTGGCTAGGGAGGGTGCCCGCACCTGGTGCGTCTCCCAGCTAGCGGGTGCTGGTGGGAATCCACAATGCCAGGCTTCCCCTCCGAGGACCAGTCAAGAAGCCCAGCCCCAGGGCCCAGGGTGGAGGGTGAGTGACTTCTGAGACGTGAATACTGACAAGGAGAGGGCTGGACGATGCGTACAGGACAGCCCTGTCGTCCCTGGCTGAAGACACTCTCCCAGGGAGCGCGTGTCAACATGAGCATGTCTGCCCGAGGTCACCCAGTGCTGCGGGCCACCTCTGTGTGGATGCACATCTCCTCCGTTTAGGAATCTGACTTCTGGGTAAATGCTTCTGCATTTTGCAGGGGGTCTGGGGAGCAACATCCTAACCCCAAGATACAGTTACATTATTTTAAAAGGATGCAAACACCAACTACTGGACAAAAATTCCCGATTTATTGGCTCATGTGAGTAGCATCCATCAGCTGATCATTTAGAGGAAAAAAATGAAAGTGCTTGGAGTGTGGGGGCCGTGAATGTGCCCTGCTCAGAGCCTCCAGCAGGCTGCCCTCACTTGGAGGCCTCACACCATTGACTTCTAATGCCCCTGGACGAAAAGCCAGAACAGCCAGAGAACCTTCCAGACTTATCTGTCACTTTAAAGGAGCCATTGGAACTTCAAGCAGCAGCTCTCAGACTTGGCCTATTGCTGAAGGAGTTTTTCACTTTCTCTATTGTGTCCCTCTCTTTCCTTTGCTGATCTCGGCCTCGTTTCTTTCCTTTTCCATTATTATTTTTCAGTCACTGGATGTGAGCTCTCTGTGCTCCTGCAGCTGCCCCACAGGGACCAAGAGGCTGGGCCCTTGCACCAGGAAGAGACTCTCCAAACCTGACCCCAGCTGCTTGGGAGCGAGTCCTTGACTCCGCTCTGGGTGTGCCAGTGACATCTGAGGAAGATCACCAGAATGCGAGTTTTATTTTAACTGTCCTACGTTGCTTTTGGTCTGTGCTTGTCTCATCTGTGGGGCTAACTGGCTGCTAAGGACAGCTCCCAAGAACACAGGGCTCCACAAGTCGGAGGTCCCCACTGAGCAGCTACATGCCCCTCTGGACTCTGCCAGAAGGCCACTCTTGCGCCTCACACACTTGGTGGCCTGCACTCCCTGCTCTCCAGAGCTCCAGCAGGGTGCCCTGCTGCATTCCCACCTGGCAGCTCGGAGGCCTGCAGACCCAGGGCTCCTGGACCTGGAGCGTCCAGGCCTGCAGGCCGCGCAGTTCTCCACATGAACTGTTCTGGAAACATTCCCTTTCTCAGCACTGGATTTTCTACATCCTGGATGAGATTCTAAGGGAAGAGGCTGAGCCCAGCTGCCCAGCTCATCACTGCACCAGGGTCCACATTTCCACAGTGCGGAAATCCCTCCTTATAAAGGCCGGCTCCTTCCCAGTGTTTGCTATCTTGTAAATGTCCACATTGTGAGGCATCATCTGCGCCTCCTGCATGTTTATTATTCCATTCTATGCACTTTATAGAAATGAAAGTCCTCTCCCTCACTTCCTCTGCTTCTGAGGGATGAATGTGCTGCCTGGTGGTTTTATTGCACCGGTGTTTGTAAAGGTAAATCATCCAGCATGTTCCCTCCCCCGGGGCCGTGTCTGCCCACCTCACACGGTAGCCAGCCGGCTGCACAGAGAAGACATCCTGTTGCTCACTTCCTCCTCTGGTGGGTGTCCGGAGCATCCAGTGCCAGCGTAAACAGGGCAGGACCTCTGTTCTGGGTGAGCCCCTACCTAGAGGCCTGGGGCCTGGGGGGTTGCTGGGCACAAAGCGCAGTGCCCTCCACATCTCCTTCGCCTTTTCTGATGATTTTAGTCCAACCTGGTTTCTGTCGCTATGTTGTTAAACATGCTAGTGCAGAACGTACCCCTCCCATTCCCAATCCCTGGGAGCTCCTCACCCCTGGTCACATCAACAAATGCCCAGTGTCTCTGCCGTCCAGCTGTGACCCACACCCTTCCCCCGTGGGTGCTCCTGCTTCCTGTCTCCCTGAGCTTGGGTCACAGACTGCAGGCTGAGACCAGCCCTCTGTGCCTCTGAGCTGCACATCAGGATGACAAAGACCTTGATGCTGGTCCTGCCTCTTCCTGCCTGACCCCAGAAAGGCAGCCTCAGGAGCCAGCGGTGCACAGCAGACCCCTGAGCCCACCAGACTCTGCCTGGCTTGCAGGACTATCTGGGGAGGCTCCACACTCGGGGACAGAGCCCGCTGCAGAGGCGGCACCTTCCCCAGTTCACCAAGGGTGAGCCTGCTGGCTTGGCTGGGAGGGGAGGGCAGGAGTGCTGCAGGGAGGGGCCAGGCGAGGAGGCCAGGGAGGGCTGCTGACCAGGCTGAGGCTCCTCACCACAGGAGGATGGCTACACTGAAACCCCGCTACCTCCGGGAGTAAAAATGATGTACAGGGAAGAGCGTTGGTGCCGCGCAGGGGAGGGTACGGCGGCTTTTCCCTGTAGAATGGCTCTTCAAAGCCACCAGCCACCCTCCAGAACACAGCCGCTCTCCCAGGAATGGGAAGGCAAGTTCAAGCGCCAGGGCCGCACAGTGGGAGACCCGTCACATGGGCGGCATCATGAAATTTTACTGCAAAATATCCTTTTTTTTCTTATTTGAAAAGACAAATTATTAGCATTTTTAAACAATTTCAATATGTTTAATGGCTGAAAGTTAAGCTCAAACTGTTCCGCTTACTGAATAAAGTGCCAGGTCTGTAAACAGGAATCTTAAGTTACCCCAAGAGTACACTCATTTTAAATTTTACTTGAAAGCGGGATGTACGTTTATTACAATTTCAAACAAAATGCTAATGCCATTAAACAAATGAGGTTTAGGCAAATTAACTGCATTTTAATATTCTGAAGGCCTATGATATAGGACATTGTGTTACGAAACATTGGCTAGAAGTATCAGTTGCAAGTGGGATTTTCATTGCTGTGAATCTCAGGAGAATATTTGTAATTAGTATCATTTGCCTAATACTTCAGGTTAATTAGAATATTTAATTGAATAGCTGTAATCTTCAGAGATGACTATATTATGATCAAATTAGCACCATCCCGACGCACGCTGATCACAGGGCGGCAGCCTGCCTTCACTTCTGCTGCTGCTCAGCCCTCTGGAGCGTTCAGCAACATAAGAAAAAATCTGTTTCTTACACTTTTGAATTTTAATGATCCATTTGAACTCTGCCATCAACATTTAATTATTCTAGGAAAAAAAAAGTCCCAACCATGACTCCCATATGGCACGTTGGCAAATGCTCCTGCCCGCAGTGGCGCCTGCACCTCTCCCCGCAGCTCGGAGGAGAGATTTAACGCAGCCTTCTCCCCTGAATGCAAGGCCTTTTTAAATAGTGTTTGCAAATACAGACCAGATGAAGCTTCGCGGAAGAGGTTACTAGGAAACTATTGAAACGCCATTAGGAACAGATGAATTGAGGTTTAGAATGTTACAATGGGTTTAATCCGGTAAGGTCTCCGCTGGACTCTGCATTGTGTCCAGAAGGTCTGCAGAATCAGGTGCCCGCACAACTAACCCCTGGTAGCCAGAAATGAGATTTGTTTTGAAGATGTGGGGGCAGGGCTGGGGGGTGTTTGTACTAAAACCTCCACACCCAGGAGGCGAGGCGGCAGGGCTGAAATCTGAGGAATGACCGCGCACGTGTTGGTGGCGCCTGCCCAGGGGCTCACACACCCTCCTGCTGTCAGAGCTGGACCCTGATGATCACTATAAGTCAAGGACGGGGAAACACGTTGAGGACGACACCTTCATGGTGCCAAGGAATCGTTCCCAGATCCAGTAAAGGCTGCCCGCCTGGGGTGGCCCATGAGCACACGTGGGATCTCAGCATGGAAAGCCCCTCTCAGGCTGGGGTGCACGGTGCAGGTCCCAGGTGGGTTCCCGAAGGCCAGGGCTCAGAGATCACTGACACCTTAAGCCATAAAAAATATTCAAAGGCAAAGGGGATCCACAGACGGGGATCCTCCTGTCGTAAATCCTCAACCTTGGCTCCTTCAGGGTGCCGATGCAGGAGCACTGGCCTTTCTCCTGCGGAAGGAGTGGGAACAGAAGGCGGGGAGCAGGCTGGAGTGAGCTGCCACCTAGCAGTCTGTGAGCCAGACCGTCCTCGGGCTTTTACTAGACGGGGCTTTCGCATCCTCCCTGCAAGGACTGTGTGCTGTTAGAGAATTCCAGAGGAACACTCACACCAAGTGCAAGCCAGATTCGAGACACAGACACTGCTTTGCACTTTGAAGACAAGAGAGGAGCTGAAATAGAGAACTGATTTTAGCTGTGCCGGTAAACAGCAGCAAGGAGGAGCATCGGCTCCATGGCTGTCATGTAGAGGTGTGTTTTGATTTGTTACTACGTGTTGATCAGCACAGTGATAACTCAGAGCTCAGGCAAAAGCAGAGCTCTGTCGGTGGTTCAGGACGCCGGGCAACACGATGGGTCTGAGCGACATTTGTGAATACTGACCGGATGGTGCGTCAGCCACATCCTTAGAGATGAACTGCACTGGTAATTGGTATTATGAAATACTGCAGAACTAGTCACAAAACCTGGCATGTCTTTAACAAGAGAAGAAAACAGAACAGGGCGAGTGGAAGGGGATGCCCTAGAATGCAGACGGTCAGGGCTTGATTTGCAGCAGAATGCCCTTCCAGAGCAACGGAGATGGGCCGTGAAGGCTGCGATAAGGGTCAGACTCCATCCTGGGCCTCTGCCTGGGGCCCTCTGCTAGTCCAGCCTGCTCAATCCAGAATGGAAATGGCACTGCCAATAACCCACTTGACTATCACTAATTTTATTTTCTGCTCTCTTTCAAATGATTTAAAATCCATCCTTAAGCAGCAGTTTAGAAGCACCTTGAGAATTCATTTTAATGGCTAGCATACTGCAAAACCGAAGCTTTCCAGTATGACATCTTGAAAAATTCGTGAGTACAGAAATAGTGTATGTTGTGAGCAAATGGAACCTTACGTTATCCATAAATTTGGGCTTAAAATTGTTTTGTGCAAAACCAGATCTACTTTTCATGAGCTAGTGTTATATCTGTATAGATATATCAAAGTATTCATAGGTATCTTTTTTAAAAAAACGTTCCCATTCTTGGATCTGTGAGCATCTGCCGGAACCCATTACAGGCTCTCGCTCCTCCGAGGAGCAGGGCTGTGATGTACTGTCTCTCCGTGGAGGTGCTCCCACACATGAAAAACCCTTCCAGAATTAAAAATCTGCTCCACTAATTGTGGAACAAATTTTCAACAACCCTCTTTGAGAATCCAGCCCTAAGTGTTCTCCCATCTATTAAACAGATGGCAGATAAGATTGTAAACATATTTGCTTCATATTGAATAGATAGTTTCTGGCATAATACTAATTAACAAATTAAATGACTGACTTTCTGCATCACATTAGAGTTAAAACCACTTTGTAAGTTTGTCTTGGGTAGTTATTTACTTTGACAATAGCATGCAGTGAGAAACTGTTAAATGTTTTCCCAGCAATATTATGCATAGAGTAGTTTTCTTTTTTAAAACTCCATATTTTATTATAATTCATTTGACTTTCCTTACAGTCACTCATTACAAAATGTATGTGCATTTAATCCATTTCCGAGGGCCGCATCTTCCACAGCCGTTTCCTGTTGTGGTGATTAGCTCTGGTCTGCCCGTGTGCATGGGCCAGACACGCCTTTCCTGATGTCTCCTGTTTTAGGTGGGACTGTTCAGGGAAGAGGACTTCCAATGACTCGTGGCTGTGGCAAGGCTGCCGGCAAGGTCTCTGCTCTCCTTCTGCGGAGCTGCCTGGTGGGTGCAGGTGGACTTTGCCCACGGGGTTGGAAGCCGTGCGGTTGTCCCCTGCCAGCAGGACCCTGGAAGGCTGGGCTGCCTGCTGTCCTCCTGGACCTGATGGACGCGCCCATGCAGGGGGAGGAGGGACATCCCCTTCTTGTTGGAGGAGCTATTTTGGTTGTCAGATGGAGACCACGTGGAAGGGAGCCTCAAGGTCTGTGGGGATCCAGTGACCTCGGGTCATGGGGCCACTGTAGGGCTTCACTCCAGAACAAAGGGGAGGAGATGGGATGAATTATCAAGAGCAGTCTGCACCCCAGCCCCATGCTCCGCGGCGCAAGAGAAGCGCGCCTGTTGACAGGCTCAGGGTATCTTCTCTTCCTTTTTCCTTCCTTCCTTCCTCCTTCCTTCCTTCCTTCCTCCTTCCTTTCTTCTTTTTCAACACTTTTATAATAAAAAGGAAAATGCTTCTTTACAGAAAATAATGTGAAAGCTTGTGTTGTAAGGGACTTTCCACAGAGGAACACGAGGGAGAGACCTGGGTGCATTTTCGGGACCTGGCAGAGTCAAGTGAGCTATCAGACCCCGAGGCAGCTGGTGAGCAATGAGCTTTCTCAGGAAACAGACCGTGTGTCATACAGCAAAAGCCACCTGCCGTATGATGAGGAAAGGTGGCTCGGACAGTTGTCCTAGAAACAGCCACAGCTGCAGCCCCCCAGGAGAACCCTTCTGCGGAGTCCAGGGGAGCAAGGCGGCAGCTGCCAGCACAGTGGACAGCGTGGAGCCACGAGTAGCCACGCAGCTCAGGCGGAGGACGGAGTCCGGGCCTCCCTGCCCTCACTAGCCCTGACGTCTTGAAGCAGCACAGCTCTGCGGCACGAGATTCACCCACACAACCTCACGCACGCCTAGAGCTCTAGCCCAGTGGCCAACGTGGGGTCATATTCTTCTTTATTTTATTTATTTCCAAGTGCAATGTTAGGAATGAAGCATTTAGACCTGGAAATACTCCCAGTGGTGGGCATTCTTCTCTTTGGCCTGCACGTCCCTCCGTTGTGGTGGGAGGGGCTGGAGGGATGTGAGTGCTTCCTGTAAGGAGGTCAGTCGGCTGGGAAGAGTAAGTGACTGGCCCACGCGCACACCTGGACCAGTGGAGACTGTGAGTGAACTTCTGACGGGTGCTAAGAATTCCGGATTGCAGACTGCCACACACTGGCACCAAATGTCCTGTTCTGTCTTCAGAAGATCCTTTAGCAGGCAGGACACACTGTGCTGATTAGACCTCAGAGGGAGTGCGGCAGGCCTGGAAATGAGCCAGTACCCTCGACCCTGCAGGTGGCCTTGGCAGAGTGAGCAGGTGGGCCCATCTGAAGGCCGTTCTGGCCCATGCACTCTGCACATTCTCAGCACCCTGCCTGGGTCTCTGTGGGGCCCACCACGTGGTGCTGGAGAGAGGCTTGCACCCTGGAGCTCAGCTTCGAGTCACAGCTGTCTGGCATCCACCTGGGAGATCGACTCAGGGAGCCTGACCCCATAGACCCACCAGGATAAGGAAGATGGTGACCACAGGGCCCTGGGTCTTGAGTGAGCCTTTGGTATCCATTAGAAGCTCTAAAGGATGTGTCTGGACAGGGGAACACAGTTGCTAAGTGCGTGAGCCGCGGGCAGCGGGGCTCTTCTGCTCCCTGGAAGGGCCGAGGGTTGAGACTCTCGGTGGGTCAGGGTAAGCCCCCTCAGACCTGTGCACAGCGCCCCCTCCCAACCTCACCTCAGGGAGTGCACTCACACCAGATTCACCCTAAACCCTGAGCTGGGACTGTGTGACGGCTGGGGTCCTCTGAGAGGGAGGGCGGCTTGGGGGTCCAGAGCAGGAGTTTGGGGCTCTGCCCCTGGCAAGCGTCAGACCTCTGGATCCGGAAGGCCCGCCAGAGGCCTCCCCTGGCCATTCTACACACACTCTCCCTTGAGCAGGTGGGACCCTCCCACAGGTGGAGTGGGGGGGAGGCGGGGTGAAGGCCCGTGGGTGCTCACCACGCGGCCCCTGACTGTGTCTTGGGCAGGTCAGGCAGGATGGCTGTGGGCGCTTCCACCTGCCTGCACAGGAGCACACCCCCTGAAGGTGGCCAGGAGGAGGCAGGGTTCCCCAGGAGAGCACCGGCTACCCTCCCCCTTCACTCTTCCGCTTTTCATACCCCGTGGGAAAGATCCCAGATGTCCACCAAGTTGCACATGGAAGAGATGCTAAAAGGTTAAGCGCCCAAAGCAGAACGCCAATGTCCACAACAACGGAAACCAACCATGAGGAGGATGCCTCTGGCATCGTGACCTTGATTAACTCCGTGGAATATCCAACCCTTCCTGCCTGCCCACCCTTCCTCTCTGTGTTGATCCAGGTTCCAACAACCAGCATTGGGCACCTAGGCTGCCTCAGTCACGGCTTCGGTTTGACTTTAAGTACAACATGAAATACTACAAAAGGCCTTGTACTTTGGAAAATGAAAAAAGAAGGAAAAGAAAAATGTAAGTTCTTAAATGTAGACTGCCAGAAACATGTGTGTGAGTATATGTGTGAGCATATTGTGCACACACGTGAACACGTGTGAGTGCATGAGCATGTGTGTGCAAGTGGGAATGTGTGTCAGTATATCTGTGTGCAAGCATGTTCTGTGAACGTGTGTGCACAGACATGTGTATAAACTGTAGAGAAATCCTGAATGCTGTACAGACATTCTGAAACAGGATTCCAAGAAAAATAATATTTTCAAATGATTCTGTAATGATTTGTAGAAAAAGAAACAAAAACAAAATATAGACTCACAAATTAACAGAAACTTCAGAATCGTTCTTTAAATAGTGCCACTCTTTGTGTGGACAAGGTTTCTGGTTATCCTGTGTGTCTATTTTTTTTTGTTTGTTTGTTTTTTAGGCTAAAACAATTTCCTCAGGCTATAACAGTGTGCTTATGAGTTTAGTGGATTTTCAGAAAGTGATAAAAGGGGTGTAATTCTACCTTGGGGTGAATGATTGAAGCTGACCAGGCCTGGAGTAGAGAGCCAGAGTGGGGAGCGCTGTCAGGCATCAGTCCACCAGTCCCCGTCTGTCCGTCCCCCGCTGTGGCCCTGGGTGACGTCAGAATGAAACGTGGGACGTCAGCCCTGAGCACGTCATTAGAGGCAGGGATCCAGAGGAGTGTCTGCTGCGGCCTGAGCCTGCAGATGTCCTTGCATGTGTCGGCCCCTCTAAGTGAAAGAGCGTGAGGGAGCGGCGTGCAGGGGAGGGGTGGGAAGGCACGTAACAGTCCACAAACATTCATCGCTTTAACGAGTCAATGGCTGATTCTGGATATAAAAGAGAACACTAAAACAATTATTTTATTAATCCCATCATAAAACTTTAAATAAGTTAAACAAAAATGCAAATAAAATAAGTGATAAAAATTTAATTAAATAAAACTTTAATTCAGTGATCTATAGCAATGAGATAATCGAGTAGGTTGGTTATTCAGAAGATGTATTTTTAGGTTGAAAATACTATTTTTTTCTAAATCAATTCACGTAGTAAAGTGGATTGATTTTGACTTCCCCAGAACTGACTGCTTCGAATGTTCTCGATTATCTCCTGCAAGTCACTCAGGACTTGAGCGTCTGTGCTGAGAATGGCAGTGACAAGGAGTTTCAGAAGGGAGCAGCTGACGGTGCCTCAGGAGTAAGGCAGTCCCACTCACGCCCGTGTGCTCAGATTTCGGGCACAATGTGCAGTTGTAAAATTGACACCCAAGCGAGCCAGCCTGGGAATCCCTGCAGGACTCCTGTGGGGCTGATGGCTACAGTCTATAGCACAGGCTACCAGTTGCAAGCCTACTGTTAAATTCAAACGGGAAACGGGAAAACAAGAACTTTGTGCTTGTAGACCCGGGAAGCAGCCCAGGGCACTCTGCAGCCCAGAACACTGGGGTGGGGGCTCCAGGGTCTCCGGGATGCATCTCCACCCTTCACCCAGCACGGAAACCCTTCCCACTGCCACACCACTGCCTCGACCTGCTCAGCCCCTCAGGGCACTCCTCCCCACCTGCTACCCAGGGAACATCTCTGACAGCCAGCAGCTGGAAAGCTCTGGACTCCAGCCCTGGGCTTCCTTGTCTGTGAGATATGACAGGCATTGGTGGCTTCTGATGCTCCTTTCAGGGTCAAGGTGCTAACATGTTCTTTGTTTTACATTTTTCCTATGTATAACTGCTGGTGGGACTGAAGATTGGTGCAGCCAATACGGAAAGCAGTGTGGAGATTCCTTGGAAACCTGGGAATAGAACCACCATTTGACCCAGCTATCTCTCTCCTGGGTCTATACCCAAAGGACTTGAAAATAGCACACTACAGGGGCACAGCCACATCAGTGTTTACAGCAGCACAATTCACAATAGCTAAACTGTGGAGCCAACCTAGATGCCCCTCAGTGGATGAATGGATAAAAAAAATGTGGCATATACACACAATGGAATTTTACTCAGCAATAAAAGAGAATAAAATCATGGCATTTGCAGTTAAATGGATGGTGTTGGAGAAGATAATGCTAAGTGAAGTTAGCCAATCCCCCCAAAAAACAAATGCCGAATGTTTTCTCTGATGTAAGGAGGCTGACTCATAGTGGGGTAAGGAGGGAGAGCATGGGAGGAATAGACGAACTCTAGATAGGAAAGAGGGGTGAGAGGGAAAGGGAGGGGGCAGGGGATTAGCAAGGGTGGTGGAATGTGATGGACATCATTGTCCAAAGTACATGTTTGAAGACACGAATTGGGTGTCAACATACTTTATGTACAAACAGAGAGATGAAAGATTGTGGTATATATGTGTAATAAGAATTGTAATGCATTCCGCTGTCATTTTTTTAAATCAATAAAAAAGTTAAAAAATATTCTATGTATAAATTATAGAACAATAACTTAGCACAGCTGAGAGTTGACCCAGTGCCAATCACTGTTCTTCTGCATGGATTTATTTCACTTTGTCCCAGGAGCTTGGTGTGACCCCCACAGTGTGTGCAGCCTCCGAGGCTGTGACAGCGCAGGACTCAGACCCTGGCTGTGAGTACCAGGTCTGCCCCAGGGCAGGTACCGTGGAGTGCTGTACAGTGGAGACCATGTGAGGTCCTTCCGCTCTCGGCTGTGTCTTTCCTGTGGTGTGGTGGTGGTGGTGGCAGTAAGAGCCAGGGCCTGGAGGGGAAGGTGGAGCTGTGGGGAGGGGCACGGGACACCCTTGGAACCCCCACTCCGAGGCCTGGACCAGCTTTCCTTCCCAGCTCATCCCGCTAACCCTCAAGTTTGGGGTCAGTCTCCCCTGACAGGCGTCCTTCAAGCCCTTCAAGGTGAACTTAACTGAGCACTCGCGAGCTGGGTGCTGCTCCTCGCTCTCCGGGTGAAGACGCCAAGCACAGAAGGTAAGACTCTGTTCTGGATGGGGGCAGCCGTGACCCACGGGGGAGGGGACAGGAGAGGACGTGAGGAGGCCACTCAGGACCACGGGTGGCAGCACTCTGGTGCTCCTGTGCCTGCAGGTGGCCCAGGGTCACTCCTAAGGGTGAAGAGGGAAGGTGACGCCCTCCCGAGGGCCCTTGGGTGGGGGAGACCTCAGGCTCGTGCCAGTGCTGCAGCAGGGCCCCAGGTGCCCTCGATTCCAGTGGCCCCGCTGCCTCCAGAACCGCGAGCGTCCTCACCTTCCGCCTCGCCTCCTGGCTCACAAAACAATCAGCAGCAGAACCTCTCTCCAGCGAGAAGCTGGAGGCGTCTGGCCCAAGTCCCTTTTGTTAAACTCTGAACCGCATTTGGGTGGTTTTCCCTAAGTACAGTGAACAAGGAAGAGTCCCTTCCTTGGTGACTGCGTGTGCTTCGAGGTGCTGCCGGGACAGTGGGTCTTTCCAAATCTGTGGATCAGAAGGAAACCTGCTCCAACATCTGCCTGGCTGTCTTCACATCCAGCTGGCTAGACGCAGCCTCTTGCTTAGTGCTGAGATTCTGTCCGGGCATTTCTTTAAACCAGATCACTAACGGTGGCATTAACAAGGCAAGATGCAGCAGAGCGTGAACCTGGGTGGGTTTGGCCCGTACCCACTGGGTTCTGCCAGACTCCGCCAAGGCCTTCCTGGTACTAGAGACTAGACAATCAGCAGAACTCCCCCTTCAATAAGTGGTCAGGACAAAAGGAAACACCAGTTCAAAAATGAATCTTACCTTCTTCCCCCAAACCCGTCCCAGACTCCACACAACTCGGTCCCTTCAAAACCAGCATCAGGTGCTCCACGGTAAGTGGACCCAGTGGCCAGGGGCCACGACTTTCTCATTTGTCATGGTGCTGGGGACATGTCTGTCTCTCCTGGCGGGATCTGTGTTCCAGGCATGGCTTGGCCTTCCAGATGCCAACACTGCTGAGCCACCTGCACGGAGCCAGGGGCAGTGGGAACCATGAGGGCCTGTCGTGAGGGGTCTGCATGCAGGACCAGCCTGGTGGCCAGTGGCTTGGTCCTGGAGGTCAGCTGTGAACCTGCAGCTCCTGGTGGTGCTGCCCTTAGTCAAGCAGGATGCGCTGTGGGCAACAATACCGCAAGAAGCAAACATCTTTGAAGCACATATTAAAAACTAGATACCAGCTTTTCATTGTTCAAAAACTTTTATGACAAACAATTTGCATAAAGTATCTATCATCATTTACCATCTCCTTGGAAGCCACAGTGGTGCCGCTAATGTCACACACCTGAAGACAAATCCGCAGGGGAGATCCTAACAGCCTTTCTGCAATCTGGGAAGACTGCCATGCACGCGCCCGTCATCTGCCCTGCATCAGTCCAAGGACTTAGCTTTAACATAGGTTTTGGGTTTTAAATCTTGTTTCATTCTGGTTTCGAGAAAGGGTCTCACTGAATCGCTCAGGCTGGCTTCAAACCTGCAATTCTCCTGCCTCAGCTTCCCCAGGGGCCAGGATTACAGGTGTGTGCCACCAAGTATAACCTTCCACTTGTGTCACATGAGCATGACATCTAGTGTTCTTATTTCCTGTGTGGGTGCTGTGTGTGTGAATGTGAAAGTATAGCAAAAGTTGTTGGCTTTGCAACAACAACAAAAAAAAAACCTTTTGAAAAATTAAATAATTCCATTTTTGTCAGTGCCATTAGTGGTTAACTGGCAAAGAAGCTGTTATTTTTAATAATGGCTCAATAGTTTATCCATTTATTTATTCAAAACTTTTCTTTTGGGGGGGATACCAGGGATTTAACTGAGGGGCACTCAACCACTGAGCCACATCCCAGCCCTGTTATATATTTTATTTAAAGACAGGGTCTCACTGAGTTGCTTAGAACCTCACAGTTGCTGAGGCTGGCTTCAAACTCATGATCCTCCTGCCTCAGCCTCCCCAGCTGCTGGGATTACAGGCATGCGCCACCACACCAGGCTCAAAACTTTCTTAAGTCTAACAAAAGTGAAATTTGTAAGGTTATTATGAATTCTATGTGTTTAGTAAAATTTTAACATTGATTGCAATTTTCTTGGTGGTGGTGATTACAAAAGGCAAATCAGCCTCATGGTACAAACAGTGTACGTCTTAAATCGTGGAGCTCCTGCAGCATTAGTGAATCTGGGATGGGCTGCTCTGCCTGCAGAATTCCTGGCTGTGTGGACAAGGGGTGGAACTCCACTGGGGGAGGCAGAAGTTGAACACTGTGCTCTGTCGCTCAGAGTAACCGAAGGTGCTTCCCACGAAGAAGTGGGTGTTGGCTGGGGAAGCTCCTTGGCTTGGCAGTGAGCTCTGCCTGGCTTCACCTCACTTCAGCAACTGCTGGGCCATTAAGGGCTCTCCTGTGTATCAACCAAAGCATCCTGTAATAGAACTGAGCATCTCATAATCCATTCCCCTAATTTTTTGCTGTATTTCGCACAGTTATTTAGAGATATTTAATCAGACCATTTAATCAAATTTTTGCCCAAAATGTCAACTTCTGAAGTGTTATTGAACTGCATTATTGCCCAGTTCACAAGTTACCCTTCCTCCTGGGAAGAGGCTACACAGACATCCCCCATAAAGCAAGACAAAACGGAACCCAGCCAAGTGATTGCTGAGAGCTCAAGTGGGGTACGATTTAATTTGGAAATTAAATGCATTTTGAATATCTGAGCTTGCAAGTGTATTTAGATGAATCTTATATTACAATTGGATTTGTTTATATTAACAGTGCAGATAGAATGAAATTTGAAATCTATAATTTTTATAATCTACATTTGACAAGATTTATGAAAAATCATAGTGAAACTTAATTTCAGAGCATTCATTGTGTTTTATTATATTGATGCTTTTTACTTGCCCTCCCAATAAAAAGGAAGTATAGTACCTGGGAAAACACGGAGGCTGAACTCTGAGTGAAGGCAGAGACCAAGACTCTCCTCCACATGCAGAGTTGCCCCTGATGCCCCTGGTGTCTCAGGTTCTGGGAGAGCTTCTTTTCTCCTAAAAAGAAAATACAGTCATGGAAAAGAGTCCATTACAATGCCAGCAATTTTAAGTATATTAATCATAACACTCAACTTTTGAAGATGATCAAAAGGAATTATATTAAAAGTTCAAAGTAATAAAAAACCTTAAACTATATTTTCAGAGTAGTGGGAAGACGTGAGTATGAGTCAGATGGGCCTCATGGAATGAATACTACTCATGCTCACTTAAGGGAAATAACTCATAAACAGGTATTTTTACAGGTTGCTTTAGTGTATGCAGATATGTAGAGTTTATATTTTTCCAAAATGATTTGTTTTGAAATAGTTTTTGAGTAGAACTATGTTTTAGGTTATTATAAATATATCCACAAAGTCAAAACAAATTGCCATTCAAAAAATAAACACTTTGGGCTGGGGCTGTAGCTCAGTGGCAGTGCGCTAGCCTAGCATGTGTGAGGCACTGGGTTCTGTCCTTAGCACCACATAAAAGAATAAAAAATCTTAAAAAACCACACACACCCACTCTGATCATGGAATTCAACTCACTTTATCACTTTCTTTTATGCTGAAAGGTGCCACACTCAGATGACAAGTTTCGTGGTCACATCCCGATGATGCAGAGCCAAGTCCACAGCATCAAGAGGGGGCCTCTGCTCTCTCAGCGGGGTCTTCATGGGACAAGAGACGCCCAACCCTGAGGACCAGGGCCATCAGGATGAGCTGTAGAGCCATAGCTTCAACACCCGTCAGAGAACCAAGGGGGTGCAGGAAACTGTAAAAACAGACGCCACCAGTCCTTTCCCAGGGGTACGGCCCACGGCCTTGCACTTCCTGATTGGGGTTTACGGGGAAAACAGTGCCATTTTAAAGGACTTTGATTGACTGCATGTGGCTGGCATCAAAGTTCAGAACCCTGAACAAGCTGGAGCTTCCTGCTTTGTGTGTGGTGCGGAAAGATGGCAGCCTCCAGGCCCAGAGACCTGACGTCCCACCTGGGGGACAGAGAGGTCATGCCTGATGCAAACAGATGGCCACCTCTGTGGAGCACAGAGCAGGGTTCACGGCTCTGCAGTGCTCAGACCTGGGGTCCCAGAAGGTGAATCCTGAGGCTTCCTCCAAAACGTCTAAGGCTCGTGTTGGCCAAAATCCAACCAGGGATGCAACAACAGAACCCCCAGTTCCCAGGCAGAGCAGGAGGAGCCACAGGGCCAGCCTGGCCTGAGAGGGCGCGGCCCACACTGAGTGAGTGGGGTGGAGTCTCGGGGACCTTTTACGTACACTGTCTGGGGCACAGCAAGAAGATAAGGTCACATGAAAAGGCAAGTAAACGTCCCCATGGTCAATAGAGAAGGCAGTCAACAGAAGACTGAGACATCCAGGCTCAGCTCTCGACCTTAAAATGACGGGGATACAGCAGGGAAGACAGGGAAACTCCCTCTCTGCTAAGCCTGAAAAAGAGCTTGAAGAAGGAGAGATACAAGCTATGGGTGGAAACATAAGGAAAAGAGTAACAGGAAGAACACAGCCAGGACATGACGACCAGGATGGGCACTGTGCAAGGACGTCCTGAGTGTCTGCAGCCCTAGGGCAGAGGGAACAAGGACAACAGAAGGGATATTTCAAAGGATGACGTCTAATGTTTGAAGACTGGTAAAAGAAACCAGTCTATGATTCAGAAAAAGCCAGGTCATGCAAGCAATAGAAATACAAATGTGAAAACCCCTGTGTCTGAGCATATCCTGTTCTCACTGCTGAAACCAAAGATAAGGAAAATAACAATCATGTAAAGGATGCTGACTTCCCACCTGAAAGACAGGAACAGAAGACAGCAGCCCAGTGAACCCAAACGGGAAAGATAGATGAACCCTAGGTGCAGCAGAACACCCCTCAAAAGGATGAAGGAAATGAAGAGTTCCTCATCTGCAAGTGCCCGAGCTCTCCACTATCATGTCCCCCAGGCCAACAGAGCCAGACCAGGTCTGTCAGGAACAGGTGGCATGAGGGTGGTCAGTGCTCAAATCTTCCTTCTGCTCTCTTGGTTTCTTCAAGGCCCATGACTCTTCAAAGCAGAACTGCAATTCTGTGTTATGGGTTTATTATAGATCAAGAAAGGGCACAGCGCACTGCAAAGTTCATGTCTAACGGGAGGCAGCCAAGTAACGAGTCCAGGCAGACAGTGAGAAGTGCAGCTGCACACTGTGCTCTCTGGAGGAAGAGGCAGAAAACGATGTCAAGACACTCAGCTTCAAATTCAAAACAGAAGTTAGAATAGACTACCAAAATTTTCAGTTATCCCCAAGACAGCAGGAAAAAATGAATGAACACAAAGATAGACGGCACCAATAGAAATCAATTTCAATACGATAAGCCTGAACCAAACTGTATCCCATTAAACGTAGTGGACTGAGCACACCACTGTAAGGACAGATTGTGCTCCAGGTGAACCGGCTGACTCCAAGTCGGCTCCTGACTGAGCTGTCGGGGTTGGCTGTGCAGCTGGGGCTCCCCAAGTTAATTCTGTATCGACAAACATGCTTATTGAAACATGAAGAGTGCAGTGTGCTCATCTGATGCTTCACGCATATGTTATTAAAACTTAATAGTTAACTCTAGCAATTGTTCAAAATTCACACCTACCAGCATTTTTTTCCTAGAGAAAATTATATAAAATTGTAGACACATAGTGATAATTTAAAAAAAGAAAACAGATTAAAGGCAGCTTTGATATTAGTTCTAAATCCTCTGCAGGTAATGCACCCCTTCTTGGGTACAGCCCTAATGTTCCCTGCCCTTGGGGAGCATGGGGACTTCCAGGTGGGGCCCTCTTTCCACCACAGTCTCACATCTGGGAGCTACTGGTGAAAATTCTTCAGGTCCCACCTTTGAAATCCTGTCTTGTGGGAAGTGTTCTTTCTTAACCCCAAGATGTGGTTTGGTGACACTGTCAAGTCCATCAGAAGCCCCTGTCACTCCTCATCCTTGTTCCCACTGTGGATATTTTCAATAGTTTATCTAATTCCCTCCTACTTACCAGGATTTGGTGGAGTTCGCTGAAGTCAACATCTGTGAGGACAGGGTCCCCTCCCTCTCTCTCTCTCTCCTTTTGCAGTTGGTTATGTAATGTAGCCCCCAGCACATGAGACGAACACAGTAAATGTTACATGAGTGATGATAAATACACAGAGGAGAAAATATGACCATTACACGTCCCTGGGAAAATTGGTTAGTATCTGAGGAAATCAGAAGTAAAACTTGCAGAATTCAAACTAAATTAAAAATAGGAATTAAATGTTAAAGTAAAGCATAAAAAAAGAAATAGAGGAAAATGCAGGTGGACGGTTAAGTGCCATTTATATGATGGTGGATTTCTTGTACTTTTTACTTTAGATTCTACACTTAGGTAGAGCTTATGTGTTTAAAATTCCCTGGCTTTACATGTAGCTCTGTCATCCACCTCAAATCACGTGTTTATGAAATAAACACATGTATGTTCATGTGAACACCAGTTATCCAAGAGCCAACTCCGGAATTATTAAGGACACATCTACCACATTCTGCCGGAGCCCTCCAGGCGGGTCGGCCAGCTGTTCTGTGGCCATCCTTGACACTGCCCACCTGCTGTTCTGGGTTTCTGCCTTGGTCAGTACTTCACTGCCTTAGCTACCAGGGGTCCCACTGATTTATGGAGCCTGGTGGAGATTCATTTTGTTCAACAGGACCTAGGCAATTCTACGTTGCTTCGTTTGCCTATAAAATGAGGGTCAGTTTTATAATTTTCAAAAAATCATTGGAATATTGATTGGAATTGCATTTATTTTATATACCAGTTTGTTTTAAAAAACTGACATCTTAAAAATGTTGTTTATTAAAATCCATGAACATGAAATATTATCCAATTCTCTCAATGATATTGTTAGGTGTTCGGCGTACATAGTTTTCACAGCTTTAGTTTGGTTTATTCTGGGTATTTTATTCTGAATACTTACATTATATATATATATATAAAGTTGTTTTTGAATTCTTTTTTTTTTGTTTGTTTGAATGTTGGTAACATAAATTCTCAGCTTAATTGTGGGTATTGACCTGTGTTCAGAAGACTTTCATTTTACTTGTCGTTTCTGGGTTTGGTTTGGTTTCGGTCTTTGGATTTTCAAGTACATCATTATGATACTTGAGGAAAAGGCAGTTTCACTTCTCCCCTCCCCACTGTGGTTCTGCTGTCCTCTCTTTCCTGGCTGTGCAGTAGTGGTGGCTGCGGCCTGGGTGGGGTGGTGAGCAGCCCCTTCCCACCCCAGGAGCTGCAGCACAGGGGCCCCCCAGGCACCTAGACAAGCGCATGCTCCTCCTCCTCTCTGGAGCTCCTACAAGCCGCCGTTGGACTTTATAAAATGGTCGGGGGCATCTCCTGAGATGACCATGGAGGTTTCCTTCCTTGTCCTTTCAATTCAATCATTTATATCGGCATATTTTAAAAGTCAACAAATGAAGGACAAAGTGAGGGACTCACTCTAGCAGAATTCTTGACTTACTAGAAGGTGACACTGATCAAGGTGGTGGGTGGAGTCGTTGGTCTGACCATAGATAAAGCACGAGCCAGGAAAGCCGGCCCTCCGGGGCTCCGGGCTTCCCCACGGTCACCTGGTCATCTAAGGGTACCCACACCCCTCTCCATCACGCCTGGGATTCCTGCAGAGCACCTCTGCTTCCTGCCCCGAGAAGAAAGAAGCCATTCCGAGTCCAGGGAGCGCGCTCCTTTGCGCTGACCCGCATGCCTGTCTGCTGCTGGCCACCGTAGAGGTTTCTGTGCAAACCTGCACCTCTGCTTTGCTGGGCCCCAACAGCCCTCGCGAATGCCACCGGATGGAAGGGTGAGAGAGCACCTGCGCCTCCCCAGAGTAGACCTGCTCCACCCATCTCCCGCGGGGAGGCGCGGAGGAAGCCACAGGTCAGAAGGTCAGAGCAGTGACCTGTCCGGCCTCAGACGCCCTCCCTGCTCCCAAGATGCCAGGACCGGGGTGCAGGGATGAGCAGCCGGCCTGGTCCTGCCCAAGTGTTTCTGGGCATTCACAGTGGGGCAGGTGGAGGAGGAGAAGCCAGCGCTTGGCAGCAGGAGGGCTGTGTCGTGGCGATTGGTGCCCCGCAGGGGTCCCTTCCCTGCCTCTCCTCTGCCCTTTGCACACCTGGCACCAAGGACCTTGCGCCGAAAACCAATCCTGTCTCATATCAGAAATTCAAGTGGCCAAGAAGTGTGCGGCCATCCCCTGAGCCCCACGCGGTTTCTTGGAACCCCACGCAGTTTCTTGGAACCCCACGCGGTTTCTTGGAACCCCGCGGTTGTCGCGGGTGCCCAGATGACAGCGAGCTCCGGAAGGAAGCAGAACTGCGGCGTGCCGGGTGCAGAGCGCAGGAGAGGGAGGGTGCGCGCTTAATCAGTTCCCGCACATCTGTCTTTACACAGTTGGGCTCCTTCACAAAGTCACCCTAACTACCTTAACATATGTAGAGCCAAATTAAAATTACTTTATCAATCTTGCATTTTCAGCTTTCCCATCTTTGGGGTTTTTTCCATCCATGTGTTCATCGTTTCGGCAAAGCCATCTCTTCTCCCCAGAAGTCAGCCGGTGGGAGCCCAGGGTGGTTGAGGGGCTCGGCGGGGGCAGGAGAGGGAGGGAAGGTGTGATTTACAAGCCTTCAGTCCTTGTCCGTAGTATTCTACACTTGATGATTTCAATATTTTAATAGCCAACCATTTGTCTTCCTCTTTTATGGAATAATATATTTCCCTGAATTGTTTGTTTCCAATAAATTACTTTTTGAGCTGAAGTGCGATTTGGGGGGTAATGTAAGAAAGAATACCCATTTAAACATGCACCTCATCTTTGGAAAGCAGCAACACACCCTCAGCATGATTTTGCCAGCATCTCTGGGTGTACGCTCTGGCAACGTTTTCTTGAAGTAGGGCCACGTGGTCACAGCAGGAAGGAGCAGAGTAAAATGGAGGACAGCATAGGCTTGGAGGGATGCGATTCCTGGGGAACCGGGGAGTGCCAGCCAGCACCAGGGCACAGACGGCTTCTCTAGCTTCTCTAGACTTCACTTTGCTCCCTTAAGCAGCTTGTACATGTGGAAGAGAAGCTCACCGCTGTCTTCCCCATCCTTCTTTAGGTTTTCATGCAACATAAGGTCCATTTTATTTTCACTGCCCTTTCATCATATCCCACACTCTTTGGATGGTGAGAAAAGCATAAGTCAGTCATTACAAAGACCCATCAATACATTGACCTGCGTAGTCACAGTGACACTGGGAACACATGGATTCTGTTTGTTTGATGCTGGAGTTTTCTTATCTTTCAGAGCATCTGTTAAGATGCTGAAAAAAAAAAAAAAAACGCTAGCTAGTTGTGTAAAATTAACCTCTTTTAGGGACTAGATAATAAGATCATTTTTTTTCAAATTAAAAGAAAAGGAAAGGTAAGTAGGCGTGTTTTTCTTTCAGACAAATGTTTTCTAATAAGCAGTAAACGAGTTCCCAATATTCCTGTAAAGTTGCCCCAACAATGTCAGAAAAGAAAGCACCTTGCTTCAAGTCTGCCCATGAAGTACACAGGAAAGGGAGTCCGTCCCTCCTTCCTGCCTCGGCAGTCCAAGGCTGGGAGCTGAGCTGGTTGCTTTCCGATCCCTGTGAAAACGCCTGCTTCCTCACCTACTCTCCGGTGGCCAGGGTGGGGCTTTTCCCATTGACACAGTTCAAGCGGCGCTGCCACACCCATTCCTGTGTCTGGCGTCCTGGACACACATTTCTGAGGACGCCCAGCCAGCAGGGGTGCTGCAGGGTCTGGGAACCTGGAAGTGGCTGCCCCAGTGCTTTGGCAGTGCAGCCCGGGTCTTCCCAAGGATCCATCCTTGCCAACAAGTACCCTGTCAGACTTGGGGACTTTCGCCAATCTGGCGGGTGCAAATGGCATCTCATTATTGTTTTAATTTGCACTTCTCAGATTACTGATGAGGTTAAGCATCTGTTCATGTGTTTATTTGCCATATTTTTTCCTCTGCAGTGAACCTATTAGGTTGTTTTCCTTTTTATTGCTGACTTGAAGAACTTTTTCTTATATATATTTCAATGATTAATCCTTTGTTAGTTAAACGTGCTGCCAATCTGTACCCCTGTTTATGGGTTGTCTTTTCCCTGTTTTCCTTGTGTATTTGAGATGTGGAAGTTCTTCATTTAATGTGGCCAGATTTCTTGTTTTACTTTCTTGGGGTGGTTTCCTTTGAGGTCTGTGTTCTCTGTGTATTTAATAAATTTTTCCCACCTGACGTTTGTAAAGTCATACTGAATTTTCTTGTGAAAGATTGAAGTTTTGTGATGTTTGCAGTACACTTCAGTTGGTCAGTGTTTATTATTTGCAGGGTGGTCCTGGATGGTGTTTCATTTTCCCCTGTGGATAGCTGAGTCTTCAGCACCAGTAGTCGTCAATTTCTACCTCATTCCACTGCAATCCCACCTCTCTCCTGCATCCCAGTACACTTTTCAAAAAGCTTCAGCAATTCTTACACAAATCTGTGGCAAATCTTTTTCAAAGATGCAGTAAATCTTCAATGAGTGAATCGGATACCAGACTAGTTCAAAGGAAGATAGAACGGATGCAGTTTGAGCCGGCTACATAGGAGTTCCTAAAGTAAGATGGCTACATCAGATACAGAACTGGCTGGCATCTTAGGGAGCAATGAAACTTTACTCTCGGGGTCCTTCTCTACTGGGCAGAGAGCACTTCTTTCCAGACAGATTCGTTTGCATGATGTTAATTTTCTACAAGAACTTGCTGTACTTTACACAGTTTGGATCCTTATCAACAATAGTAAATCAAACAAGATTAGATTCCCCTTAGAGACTCACGTGAGGCTGATTGGTCAGATGACTCCGGCCAGAGGTTCTCACACTTGAGCAAGTGTTGGCGTCACCAGGAGGCTGTGAGAGCAGGTGTGGGCATTGCTGTGCCTTCTGATACTCGTACGAGGCTTAAGAATCTGCATCACCAACCTCTCCAGGTGCTGTGGCTGCTGCTGCTGTAGGAATCCAATATGGCCAATTTCTGGGCACCCATGACTATGATAAGAAGCACCGTTATTCTTTAATCCTGTGTCCAAGGGGCAGGTGATCTTTCCTAACTGTTTCTCCATGTTCTGCCCCCCTGGGCCATCCGTCCCTGGGCACGACAGGATGCCTGGTTGCTCTGTGGCATGGAAGCCTTTGGAGGTATGAGTGTGGGAAACCTCTCACCGTGTGCTTATTGGAAGAGTGAGGGGCTGTCCTGGCTGGTTTCTTTCACGCACATGTAGAGCTAGCTTGTTAATGCACATGGAAACCAACCATGCTGTGAGAGGAGCAACACTGCCCCCGTGAACTTGGAGGAACGTTCCCTCATGCAAGCCCTTGGGTATCAGCAGAGCATTTCTTCATTTAATTTGCTCTTTGATAGTATCTTTTAATAAAGCTTTGTTATATTCTCCAAAAGTTTTACATTTCACTGAGTGTATTGCTTGTTATTTGTTAGGGTTATTTTAAAGAGTCTTCTATAGAAAATTTATTGGAATATTTACTCCATTTCTATTTAATGTGAGGACTAAATGTTGAAATTCACATCTAACTTTGTACATTTTTACTTCTTTTTTATTAATTGTTTTTATTTTTAAATACATGACAGCGTGCATCACAATTCTTATTACATACATAGAACACGATTTTTCGTATCTCTGTTTGTATACAAGCATGTTCACACCATTCCATGTCTTCACACATGGGCTTTGGATAATGATGTCCCTCACGTTCTTATTTTTCATTTCTTTTTGTCACAATTTCATTGTTGCTTTCTTGATTTTCCTTTTTTAGTAATTTAAAGTTCTATACTTTCTTTCTTTTAAGAGTGATTCTAGGTGATTTACCATGCATATTCAACACTGAGAAACTGAAGTCATATGACTTTATTCTCCTTTCAAATATATGTAGAATCCTGGAACTTAATTTGCTATTCTTTAGTTAGATTCTATTTCTATTAATTGTTATAAATACCTAATTTAGACATTTATCACTCTATATCACCACAATACATGACATATGTCCCTGTGACTCTGTGGCCTTGGACTCCCTCTTCTTCCTCCAGACATGCATCTGGTGCTCATTGAGAATGTCCTGAGCTGGTCTGTGTGGCGCACACCTGTGTTCCTAGAGGCTCAGGAGGCTGAGGCAGGAGGATCACGAGTTCAAAGCTAGCTTCAGCAAAAGCGAGGCACTAAGCAACTCAGTGAGACCCTACTCTAAATAAAATACAAAACAGTGCTGGGGATGTGGCTCAGTGGTTGAGTGCCCCTGAGTTCAATCCCCCTCCAAAATAAAAAGAATGTCCTGAGCTTTTATGGGTAGCAAGCCTTCTGATGTTTATACTTTATTGAGAACATCTCTATTTTATCCCTTTTATATAACAATAGTTTCATTGGCCAGAAAATTCGGTGGGGGGGGGTATTTATTTTCCTCAGTGCTTTAAAGATAGCTGATTAGATTCAATGTTGTACATGTGTAGGCGTGTCCAGGAGTAGATTTCTTCCCATTTACCCCTCTACAGCTGAGTCCCAGGATTTGCTCTTTAGCAGTTCTGAGATAACCCTACCTAGCATTGCTGGCTATGGTCTCACTCAGTCAGAATACTGATTCCAAATGAGGGTCATCCCCCGCTGCCGCATCAGTGACACTTCATCTGCCATCTGTCTGCCTCTGTGCTATACATTGGTTGGTTCTTTCAACTCTGTATTCCAATTTACTAATTCTCTTTCCAATTGGGTCTAATGCACCACTTAATCCATCCACCAGGTTTTTGATTTTAAGTATCATATGATTTTTATTTAATGTAAATGTTTGCTAATTTGGAGGTTCTCATATCCTTGCCACATCATTTGATAATACCTTTAGTATGTTCTAGTTAATTGGCTTTATTTTGTAGAGCAGTTTTAGATTTACTGAAATACAGAAAGAACGCCCAGAGTCCCCCTGGACCTCTTCCCCTACGCCTTGCTTCCCCCCACCAGACCCATGGCCCTCCTGGCAGGGCAGTCCGTTTGCCCAGCTCGTGAACCAGTACTGACACACTGCTATTAACCACTGTCCATGGTTTTCATAGGGTTCCGTCTTCATGACGTAGAGTCTGTGGGTTTTAGCAAACATAATGGCAAGTATCATCGCCAGAGCATCATACATAATTAGTTCTCCAAAACTTCCTCCATGCCTGCTGTCCCCCCTCCCCAGGCTCCCTGACACTGGTCTTTCACTGTCCTCAGTGTGGTCTTTTCCAGGGGGTCATGTGGTCACAACCATGCAGTGTGCAGCCTTCTCAGATTGGTTTCTGTCACTGAGGATGTGCCCTTGAGCTTCCTCCATGTATTTTCATAGCTTATGGCTCGTTTTTTATCACTGACCAATGTCCGCCTTCAGGTGACCCAGCTTGTTTTTCCAGCCACTTACAGAAGGACACCCTGCTTGCTTCTGAGTTTTGGCCATCGGGAAGAAGGCTGCTATGAACACCCTGGGAAGACCTTTGTGTGCACGCGACTCACCGGGCGGTCAGGAGGGTTGCCAGGGATCGCTGGGCATGAGGCGAGCACGTCTTGGCTGTGTGAGACCCGCCGGCCTCTTGCCGCAGTAGCGAGTGAGCCCTCCCGTCTTGCCCCCTCCTTCCCCACCCTTGCTGTTGCTGGTGTTCTGCATTTTGGCTGCTCTGGCAGGCGAGCAGAGGTATTTCAACTTGGATTTCCCTGAGTATAGGGGATGTGGAACCGCTTGTCTGGGGCTTATTTGCTGTCTGTCTGTCTTCCTTGTTGAAGTGTCTGCCCAGGTCTTTTGCCCAACTTGTAACTGGGTTGCTGGTTTCCTTGTGGATAAGTTGCAAGTGTTCTGTGTGTATTTTGAGTTCCATTCTTTTATCATATATGAGTCTTGCAAAAATTTTCTTCTGGCTGTGGCTTGTATTTTCATTCTCTTCAGAGAGTCTTTCACAGTGTAAGTTTTGATTTTAATGAAGTTAACCTGTGCATCTTACATTTCATGGACTTGATTTTGGACCGTGATTTTGGTTATCAATGAATCCAAAGCCAGCTAGGTTTGCACCTCTGTGATCTTCTAGTCTTACAGTTTTGTGTTGAGAGCCACAACCAAGTCAAGATGGCGCCTGGCACTCTGCCAGGGGGAGTGGTTGAGAAGTAACGCCAGCGAGCCATTAAAATGATGATAATTAAGTTAAGCTGTGTATAATTATTAGGACAACGACTGAGGGCTGTAACTGGATGATGCTACATTGAAACAAGCTGTGTATTCAGTTGTGTATATAAAACTCTGCTGTCGGGCAATAAGGCGACTCCTGCTACCTCAGGTGCCCGCTACTTTTGAGTTCTCATGGAGTTCCCATTGAGTTCCCGTTGGTTCTCGAGGAGCTTCCATTGAGTTCCGGTTGAGTTCCCGTTGGGTTCAGGCAATAAAGTAGTTCCTGTTTGAACCTACAAGTGGCTTGTGACCTCCCAGTTATTTGTGCCCAGCCAGACTACAGCAGTTTTGCATTTTACAATTAGGCCTCTGATCCTAAATATCTATGATCCCCCGCTGAGTTACTTTTTGTGAGGAGTTTAAGGTCTGTGCCTAGGTATTTTCGGGAGGATGCTCAGTTAACACAGCCATCTCTGCTCCACTCTGTGCCTCTGCTCCTTTGTGACTGTACTTGTGTGGGTCTGTTCTGTTGCCTGCGTCCTCTGCTCTGTCAAGTGCAAAGCTGTCAAGATCACAGTAAGTGTCAGGGTTAGGGCATGTCAGTCCTCCAACTTTGTTCTTGGCCTAGTAATTTGCAAAATGTAGGACTTAGGTATGTATTTAAATATTATGTGTAAGAATCCCCAAATCTGCAGAACTCGTAGTCTGATTCTGTGATTTTTGCTGCTCCTAAACCCTGCTGTTTTCTTCTCTTTTACTATTTTGTTTTAGTTGTAGGTGGACATTTTATTTTTATGTGGTACTGAGGATCAAACCCAGGGCCTCACACATGCTAGACGAACTCTCTACCACTGAGCCACAACTCCAGTTCCCCTGCTGGATTTTTAATTGTTGGAAATACTGAGCTCACATTTTCTGCAGAAATTCTTTGAGACCTGATGTGAAGGTTCTTTCCCTCATAAAAGATCTTTGCTTGGTTCTCAGTTGCACTGCAGGACTCCCTATAGCAGGTTTCAGCCTAGGTCACTGGAACACTCCTGCTTGAAGCACAGGTGGAAGTGGGGAAACTTCAGAGGTGTTTTTTGGTTCTTCTCACATAGATGAGGAACAGACACTTTTCTTTATCATCGTGTTTTGTGGGTCAGGTGGGATTGTCAGATAAAACACAGCATGTCCATTCCAGTTCCAGACAGACTAAGTAGAGCCTTACTGTCCGCAGCCACAGACTGACTCAGACAACAAGACTCACGTTTGCCTGAAATCACATGCAGCTGGGTCCTCGGGGGCTTGTCACAGTCTGGCAAGCTGAGCCAGAGTGCTTTGAGAACAGTTCCTCTCTCCCTAGGGGTCAACGTGGGGTGCTCTGGTTTGAAAGTTGGTGGGTGTTAGAGGAGGCCATCGCTGTCTCCTTAGAGAGCCCAGGTGCTGCTGATGGCAGGGCCCAGCCGCTACATTTGGGCATCCATGATGCTGTCCATCCATTCTCTGCTACCTCAGGGTTGCCCCGGGATTTTAAAACACCTTCTCCCCAGCACTCAGAAGCAGTTGGCAACAGGAGAATGTTGCTGACATCTCATCCAAAGCACCAGCTGGCTTGCTTGTGCATTCCTTGTCCAGAGAAGGAGCCTCCTCAGAGAAGGCGCTGGGAGGAGGGCAGTGCATGCTCCAAGCCCAGGGAGGTCTGCGCACTGTGTGCCCAGGGCCTCCGAGAAGCTGGACCAGGGTCTCCATCTGGCTGCTGGCTCCATAGCCTCAGCAGGTGCCCAGGCAGAGGATCCTTGCAGGGACTCCTCCACAGGCCCTGTCCAGCCTGCAGGTCAAGGTAGCGTAGAGACTGTGTCGGTGTGTATGAACCCAGAGGGCCAGAAGTGAAGATTAGCCTGGCCATGTGCAGCCTCACTGAGTGGCTGGGCAGTGAGGGCTGCAGACAGCAGGTAGGCAGAGAAGTATGGCCCGTGCAGGAGACCTCTCTAACGGAGCGGGCAGACACCTGAGGGGAGAGCATGCACTTGGGGGTGCCTGGGCTTGGGTCTGAGTTTAGCCAAACCTCCACAGATTTGAACTTGAACTTATAGCTTGGCCACCGGACACTCCATGTTCCTTACTTTAAATAATGGTGCCTGTGCAAAGGACCACGCAGGGAGGCGCTGTGTCCACCCGGGCCTGGGAGCGAAGCACAGCTCCTGGAGTGACATGTCTGCACTTGCCCAGGGACAGGCTCCTGCCCGGAGAGGCAGCCATACCAGGTGAGCAGAGCAGGGGAGCTCGACCACCCAGGAGCATGGGTACAGAGGCTCCGAGAGCCAAGCTCAAGCCCAGATATGTGCACAGGGGGACAACGGGAATAAACAGTCACGTCAACAAAAGTGAGGAAGATAGAAAATACAAGAGAGGGTCAGTGAGGATGAAAGAAGGTGGATCAAATACCCTAACGTGAATCTGCCATAAAAAGTAGGTTGTTAAGATTGGGTTGAAAAGTTTGAAATGCCATGTGGCTATCAAGGTAAAGTGAAAAAAATAAAGACCATGAAACATAGCATCAAATAAATGTGAGTGAGTAAAACAGTAGGAAGCGGTCAGTATTCACAGCGAGGTGCACCTCCTGAGGCTTGTGCCAGTTCAGTCTCCTGCGGTGAAAGCTGAGTGCAGGGCTGGGTGTGGACCCTGGTGCTATCTTCTGGACCACATCAAGAGAACAGGTCTGCAGTGCCCCACAGTCCCATTAACCCTAGACACACATGCCCAACCTCTCTATGTGACCCCCTTCTCCATCCCCAACCTCTCTATGTGACCCCCTTCTCCATCCCCAATCTCTCTGTGTGATCCCGTTCTCCATCCCCAAGCTCTCTGTGTGGTCCCCTTCTCCATCCCCAAGCTCTCTTTGTGACCCCCTTCTCCATCCCCAATCTCTCTGTGTGGTCCCCTTCTCCATCCCCAAGCTCTCTATGTGGTCCCCTTCTCCATCCCCAATCTCTCTATGTGACCCCCTTCTCCATCCCCAGGCTCCCTGTGTGATCCCCTTCTCCATCCCCAGGCTCTCTGTGTGATCCCCTTCTCCCTGCCCAGGCTCTCTGTGTGATCCCCTTCTCCCTGCCCAGGCTCTCTGTGTGATCCCCTTCTCCATCCCCAGGCTCCCTGTGTGACCCCCTTCTCCATCCCCAGGCTCCCTGTGTGATCCCCTTCTCCATCCCCAGGCTCTCTGTGTGATCCCCTTCTCCATCCCCAGGCTCCCTGTGTGATCCCCTTCTCCATCCCCAGGCTCTCTGTGTGACCCCTTCTCCATCCCCAGGCTCTCTGTGTGATCCCCTTCTCCATCCCCAGGCTCCCTGTGTGATCCCCTTCTCCATCCCCAATCTCTCTGCGTGGTCCCCTTCTCCATCCCCAGGCTCTCTGCGTGGTCCCCTTCTCCATCCCCAGGCTCTCTGTGTGATCCCCTTCTCCATCCCCAGGCTCTCTGCGTGGTCCCCTTCTCCATCCCCAATCTCTCTGCGTGGTCCCCTTCTCCATCCCCAGGCTCCCTGTGTGATCCCCTTCTCCATCCCCAATCTCTCTGCGTGGTCCCCTTCTCCATCCCCAGGCTCTCTGCGTGGTCCCCTTCTCCATCCCCAGGCTCTCTGTGTGATCCCCTTCTCCATCCCCAGGCTCTCTGTGTGATCCCCTTCTCCATCCCCAATCTCTCTGCGTGGTCCCCTTCTCCATCCCCAGGCTCTCTGCGTGGTCCCCTTCTCCATCCCCAGGCTCTCTGTGTGATCCCCTTCTCCATCCCCAATCTCTCTGTGTGATCCCCTTCTCCATCCCCAATCTCTCTGTGTGACCCCCTTCTCCATCCCCAGGCTCTCTGTGTGGTCCCCTTCTCCATCCCCAGGCTCTCTGTGTGGTCCCCTTCTCCATCCCCAGGCTCTCTGTGTGATCCCCTTCTCCATCCCCAGGCTATCTGTGTGATCCCCTTCTCCATCCCCAGGCTCCCTGTGTGATCCCCTTCTCCATCCCCAATCTCTCGGTGTGACCCCCTTCTCCATCCCCAGGCTCTCTGTGTGGTCCCCTTCTCCCTGCCCAGGCTCTCTGTGTGATCCCCTTCTCCATCCCCAGGCTCTCTGTGTGATCCCCTTCTCCATCCCCAGGCTCCCTGTGTGATCCCCTTCTCCATCCCCAGGCTCCCTGTGTGATCCCCTTCTCCATCCCCAGGCTCCCTGTGTGATCCCCTTCTCCATCCCCAGGCTCCCTGTGTGATCCCCTTCTCCATCCCCAGGCTCTCTGTGTGACCCCCTTCTCCATCCCCAGGCTCTCTGTGTGATCCCCTTCTCCATCCCCAGGCTCCCTGTGTGATCCCCTTCTCCATCCCCAATCTCTCGGTGTGACCCCCTTCTCCATCCCCAGGCTCTCTGTGTGATCCCCTTCTCCATCCTCAGGCTCCCTGTGTGATCCCCTTCTCCATTCCCAGGCTCTCTGTGTGACCCCCTTCTCCATCCCCAGGCTCTCTGTATGATCCCCTTCTCCATCCTCAGGCTCTCTGTGTGATCCCCTTCTCCATCCTCAGGCTCTCTGTGTGACCCCCTTCTCCATCCCCAGGCTCTCTGTGTGATCCCCTTCTCCATCCCCAGGCTCCCTGTGTGATCCCCTTCTCCATCCCCAGGCTCCCTGTGTGATCCCCTTCTCCATCCCCAATCTCTCTGTGTGATCCCCTTCTCCATCCCCAGGCTCACTGTGTGATCCCCTTCTCCATCCCCAGGCTCCCTGTGTGATCCCCTTCTCCATCCCCAGGCTCCCTGTGTGATCCCCTTCTCCATGCCCAGGCTCTCTGTGTGATCCCCTTCTCCATCCCCAGGCTCTCTGTGTGGTCCCCTTCTCCATCCCCAGGCTCTCTGTGTGATCCCCTTCTCCATGCCCAGGCTCTCTGTGTGATCCCCTTCTCCATCCCCAGGCTCTCTGTGTGGTCCCCTTCTCCATCCCCAGGCTCCCTGTGTGACCCCCTTCTCCATCCCCAGGCTCCCTGTGTGACCCCCTTCTCCATCCCCAATCTCTCTGTGTGATCCACTTCTCCATCCCCAGGCTCCCTGTGTGATCCCCTTCTCCATCCCCAGGCTCTCTGTGTGGTCCCCTTCTCCATCCCCAGGCTCTCTGTGTGATCCCCTTCTCCATGCCCAGGCTCTCTGTGTGATCCCCTTCTCCATCCCCAGGCTCTCTGTGTGACCCCCTTCTCCATCCCCAGGCTCTCTGTGTGACCCCCTTCTCCATCCCCAATCTCTCTGTGTGGTCCCCTTCTCCATCCCCAGGCTCCCTGTGTGATCCCCTTCTCCATCCCCAGGCTCCCTGTGTGACCCCCTTCTCCATCCCCAATCTCTCTGTGTGACCCCCTTCTCCATCCCCAATCTCTCTGTGTGATCCCCTTCTCCATGCCCAGGCTCTCTGTGTGATCCCCTTCTCCATCCCCAGGCTCTCTGTGTGATCCCCTTCTCCATGCCCAGGCTCTCTGTGTGGTCCCCTTCTCCATCCCCAGGCTCTCTGTGTGATCCCCTTCTCCATCCCCAGGCTCTCTGTGTGATCCCCTTCTCCATCCCCAGGCTCTCTGTGTGATCCCCTTCTCCATCCCCAGGCTCTCTGTGTGATCCCCTTCTCCATCCCCAGGCTCTCTGTGTGGTCCCCTTCTCCATCCCCAGGCTCTCTGTGTGATCCCCTTCTCCATCCCCAGGCTCTCTGTGTGGTCCCCTTCTCCATCCCCAGGCTCTCTGTGTGATCCCCTTCTCCATCCCCAGGCTCTCTGTGTGGTCCCCTTCTCCATCCCCAGGCTCTCTGTGTGATCCCCTTCTCCATCCTCAGGCTCTCTGTGTGACCCCCTTCTCCATCCCCAGGCTCTCTGTGTGACCCCCTTCTCCATCTCCAGGCTCTCTGTGTGACCCCCTTCTCCATCCCCAGGCTCCCTGTGTGATCCCCTTCTACATCCCCAGGCTCCCTGTGTGATCCCCTTCTCCATCCCCAGGCTCTCTGTGTGACCCCCTTCTCCATCCCCAGGCTCCCTGTGTGACCCCCTTCTCCATCCCCAGGCTCTCTGTGTGACCCCCTTCTCCATCCCCAATCTCTCTGTGTGATCCCCTTCTCCATCCCCAGGCTCCCTGTGTGATCCCCTTCTCCATCCCCATGCTCTCTGTGTGATCCCCTTCTCCATCCCCAGGCTCCCTGTGTGATCCCCTTCACCATCCCCAGGCTCTCTGTGTGATCCCCTTCTCCATCCCCAATCTCTCTGTGTGATCCCCTTCTCCATCCCCAGGCTCTCTGTGTGATCCCCTTCTCCATCCCCAGGCTCCCTGTGTGATCCCCTTCTCCATCCCCAGGCTCCCTGTGTGATCCCCTTCTCCATCCCCAGGCTCTCTGTGTGATCCCCTTCTCCATCCCCAGGCTCCCTGTGTGATCCCCTTCTTTATCCCCAGGCTCTCTGTGTGATCCCCTTCTCCATCCCCAATCTCTCTGTGTGATCCCCTTCTCCATCCCCAGGCTCTCTGTGTGATCCCCTTCTCCATCCCCAGGCTCCCTGTGTGATCCCCTTCTCCATCCCCAGGCTCCCTGTGTGATCCCCTTCTCCATCCCCAGGCTCTCTGTGTGATCCCCTTCTCCATCCCCAGGCTCCCTGTGTGATCCGCTTCTCCATCCCCAGGCTCTCTGTGTGATCCCCTTCTCCATCCCCAATCTCTCTGTGTGATCCCCTTCTCCATCCCCAGGCTCCCTGTGTGACTCCCTTCTCCATCCCCAGGCTCCCTGTGTGATCCCCTTCTCCATCCCCAGGCTCCCTGTGTGATCCCCTTCTCCATCCCCAGGCTCTCTGTGTGATCCCCTTCTCCCTGCCCAGGCTCTCTGTGTGATCCCCTTCTCCCTGCCCAGGCTCTCTGTGTGATCCCCTTCTCCATCCCCAGGCTCCCTGTGTGACCCCCTTCTCCATCCCCAGGCTCCCTGTGTGATCCCCTTCTCCATCGCCAGGCTCTCTGTGTGATCCCCTTCTCCATCCCCAGGCTCCCTGTGTGATCCCCTTCTCCATCCCCAGGCTCTCTGTGTGATCCCCTTCTCCATCCCCAGGCTCTCTGTGTGACCCCCTTCTCCATCCCCAGGCTCTCTGTATGATCCCCTTCTCCATCCCCAGGCTCCCTGTGTGATCCCCTTCTCCATCCCCAATCTCTCTGCGTGGTCCCCTTCTCCATCCCCAGGCTCTCTGCGTGGTCCCCTTCTCCATCCCCAGGCTCCCTGTGTGATCCCCTTCTCCATCCCCAATCTCTCTGCGTGGTCCCCTTCTCCATCCCCAGGCTCTCTGCGTGGTCCCCTTCTCCATCCCCAGGCTCTCTGTGTGATCCCCTTCTCCATCCCCAGGCTCTCTGCGTGGTCCCCTTCTCCATCCCCAATCTCTCTGCGTGGTCCCCTTCTCCATCCCCAGGCTCTCTGCGTGGTCCCCTTCTCCATCCCCAGGCTCTCTGTGTGATCCCCTTCTCCATCCCCAATCTCTCTGTGTGGTCCCCTTCTCCATCCCCAATCTCTCTGTGTGATCCCCTTCTCCATCCCCAATCTCTCTGTGTGACCCCCTTCTCCATCACCAGGCTCTCTGTGTGGTCCCCTTCTCCATCCCCAGGCTCTCTGTGTGGTCCCCTTCTACATCCCCAGGCTCTCTGTGTGATCCCCTTCTCCATCCCCAGGCTCCCTGTGTGATCCCCTTCTCCATCCCCAATCTCTCTGTGTGATCCCCTTCTCCATCCCCAGGCTCACTGTGTGATCCCCTTCTCCATCCCCAGGCTCCCTGTGTGATCCCCTTCTCCATCCCCAGGCTCCCTGTGTGATCCCCTTCTCCATGCCCAGGCTCTCTGTGTGATCCCCTTCTCCATCCCCAGGCTCCCTGTGTGATCCCCTTCTCCATCCCCAGGCTCTCTGTGTGGTCCCCTTCTCCATCCCCAGGCTCTCTGTGTGATCCCCTTCTCCATGCCCAGGCTCTCTGTGTGATCCCTTTCTCCATCCCCAGGCTCTCTGTGTGGTCCCCTTCTCCATCCCCAGGCTCCCTGTGTGACCCCCTTCTCCATCCCCAGGCTCCCTGTGTGACCCCCTTCTCCATCCCCAATCTCTCTGTGTGATCCCCTTCTCCATCCCCAGGCTCCCTGTGTGATCCCCTTCTCCATCCCCAGGCTCTCTGTGTGGTCAACTTCTCCATCCCCAGGCTCTCTGTGTGATCCCCTTCTCCATGCCCAGGCTCTCTGTGTGATCCCCTTCTCCATCCCCAGGCTCTCTGTGTGACCCCCTTCTCCATCCCCAGGCTCTCTGTGTGACCCCCTTCTCCATCCCCAATCTCTCTGTGTGGTCCCCTTCTCCATCCCCAGGCTCCCTGTGTGATCCCCTTCTCCATCCCCAGGCTCCCTGTGTGACCCACTTCTCCATCCCCAGGCTCTCTGTGTGACCCCCTTCTCCATCCCCAATCTCTCTGTGTGATCCCCTTCTCCATGCCCAGGCTCTCTGTGTGATCGCCTTCTCCATCCACAGGCTCTCTGTGTGATCCCCTTCTCCATGCCCAGGCTCTCTGTGTGGTCCCCTTCTCCATCCCCAGGCTCTCTGTGTGATCCCCTTCTCCATCCCCAGGCTCTCTGTGTGATCCCCTTCTCCATCCCCAGGCTCTCTGTGTGATCCCCTTCTCCATCCCCAGGCTCTCTGTGTGATCCCCTTCTCCATCCCCAGGCTCTCTGTGTGGTCCCCTTCTCCATCCCCAGGCTCTCTGTGTGATCCCCTTCTCCATCCCCAGGCTCCCTGTGTGGTCCCCTTCTCCATCCCCAGGCTCTCTGTGTGATCCCCTTCTCCATCCCCAGGCTCTCTGTGTGGTCCCCTTCTCCATCCCCAGGCTCTCTGTGTGATCCCCTTCTCCATCCTCAGGCTCTCTGTGTGATCCCCTTCTCCATCCCCAGGCTCCCTGTGTGATCCCCTTCTCCATCCCCAGGCTCTCTGTGTGATCCCCTTCTCCATCCCCAGGCTCCCTGTGTGATCCCCTTCTCCATCCCCAGGCTCTCTGTGTGATCCCCTTCTCCATCCCCAATCTCTCTGTGTGATCCCCTTCTCCATCCCCAGGCTCCCTGTGTGATCCCCTTCTCCATCCCCAGGCTCCCTGTGTGATCCCCTTCTCCATCCCCAGGCTCCCTGTGTGATCCCCTTCTCCATCCCCAGGCTCTCTGTGTGATCCCCTTCTCCATCCCCAGGCTCCCTGTGTGATCCCCTTCTTTATCCCCAGGCTCTCTGTGTGATCCCCTTCTCCATCCCCAATCTCTCTGTGTGATCCCCTTCTCCATCCCCAGGCTCCCTGTGTGATCCCCTTCTCCATCCCCAGGCTCTCTGTGTGATCCCCTTCTCCATCCCCAATCTCTCTGTGTGATCCCCTTCTCCATCCCCAGGCTCCCTGTGTGACTCCCTTCTCCATCCCCAGGCTCCCTGTGTGATCCCCTTCTCCATCCCCAGGCTCCCTGTGTGATCCCCTTCTCCATCCCCAGGCTCTCTGTGTGATCCCCTTCTCCCTGCCCAGGCTCTCTGTGTGATCCCCTTCTCCCTGCCCAGGCTCTCTGTGTGATCCCCTTCTCCATCCCCAGGCTCCCTGTGTGACCCCCTTCTCCATCCCCAGGCTCCCTGTGTGATCCCCTTCTCCATCCCCAGGCTCTCTGTGTGATCCCCTTCTCCATCCCCAGGCTCCCTGTGTGATCCCCTTCTCCATCCCCAGGCTCTCTGTGTGATCCCCTTCTCCATCCCCAGGCTCTCTGTGTGACCCCCTTCTCCATCCCCAGGCTCTCTGTATGATCCCCTTCTCCATCCCCAGGCTCCCTGTGTGATCCCCTTCTCCATCCCCAATCTCTCTGCGTGGTCCCCTTCTCCATCCCCAGGCTCTCTGCGTGGTCTCCTTCTCCATCCCCAGGCTCCCTGTGTGATCCCCTTCTCCATCCCCCATCTCTCTGCGTGGTCCCCTTCTCCATCCCCAGGCTCTCTGCGTGGTCCCCTTCTCCATCCCCAGGCTCTCTGTGTGATCCCCTTCTCCATCCCCAGGCTCTCTGCGTGGTCCCCTTCTCCATCCCCAATCTCTCTGCGTGGTCCCCTTCTCCATCCCCAGGCTCTCTGCGTGGTCCCCTTCTCCATCCCCAGGCTCTCTTTGTGATCCCCTTCTCCATCCCCAATCTCTCTGTGTGGTCCCCTTCTCCATCCCCAATCTCTCTGTGTGATCCCCTTCTCCATCCCCAATCTCTCTGTGTGACCCCCTTCTCCATCACCAGGCTCTCTGTGTGGTCCCCTTCTCCATCCCCAGGCTCTCTGTGTGGTCCGCTTCTCCATCCCCAGGCTCTCTGTGTGATCCCATTCTCCATCCCCAGGCTCTCTGTGTGATCCCCTTCTCCATCCCCAGGCTCCCTGTGTGATCCCCTTCTCCATCCCCAATCTCTCTGTGTGACCCCCTTCTCCATCCCCAGGCTCTCTGTGTGGTCCCCTTCTCCCTGCCCAGGCTCTCTGTGTGATCCCCTTCTCCATCCCCAGGCTCTCTGTGTGATCCCCTTCTCCATCCCCAATCTCTCTGTGTGATCCCCTTCTCCATCCCCAGGCTCCCTGTGTGATCCCCTTCTCCATCCCCAATCTCTCTGTGTGATCCCCTTCTCCATCCCCAGGCTCCCTGTGTGATCCCCTTCTCCATCCCCAGGCTCCCTGTGTGATCCCCTTCTCCATCCCCAGGCTCCCTGTGTGATCCCCTTCTCCATCCCCAGGCTCTCTGTGTGATCCCCTTCTCCATCCCCAGGCTCCCTGTGTGATCCCCTTCTCCATCCCCAGGCTCTCTGTGTGATCCCCTTCTCCATCCCCAATCTCTCTGTGTGATCCCCTTCTCCATCCCCAGGCTCCCTGTGTGATCCCCTTCTCCATCCCCAGGCTCTCTGTGTGATCCCCTTCTCCATCCCCAATCTCTCTGTGTGATCCCCTTCTCCATCCCCAGGCTCCCTGTGTGACTCCCTTCTCCATCCCCAGGCTCCCTGTGTGATCCCCTTCTCCATCCCCAGGCTCCCTGTGTGATCCCCTTCTCCATCCCCAGGCTCTCTGTGTGATCCCCTTCTCCCTGCCCAGGCTCTCTGTGTGATCCCCTTCTCCCTGCCCAGGCTCTCTGTGTGATCCCCTTCTCCATCCCCAGGCTCCCTGTGTGACCCCCTTCTCCATCCCCAGGCTCCCTGTGTGATCCCCTTCTCCATCCCCAGGCTCTCTGTGTGATCCCCTTCTCCATCCCCAGGCTCCCTGTGTGATCCCCTTCTCCATCCCCAGGCTCTCTGTGTGATCCCCTTCTCCATCCCCAGGCTCTCTGTGTGACCCCCTTCTCCATCCCCAGGCTCTCTGTATGATCCCCTTCTCCATCCCCAGGCTCCCTGTGTGATCCCCTTCTCCATCCCCAATCTCTCTGCGTGGTACCCTTCTCCATCCCCAGGCTCTCTGAGTGGTCTCCTTCTCCATCCCCAGGCTCCCTGTGTGATCCCCTTCTCCATCCCCCATCTCTCTGCGTGGTCCCCTTCTCCATCCCCAGGCTCTCTGCGTGGTCCCCTTCTCCATCCCCAGGCTCTCTGTGTGATCCCCTTCTCCATCCCCAGGCTCTCTGCGTGGTCCCCTTCTCCATCCCCAATCTCTCTGCGTGGTCCCCTTCTCCATCCCCAGGCTCTCTGCGTGGTCCCCTTCTCCATCCCCAGGCTCTCTGTGTGATCCCCTTCTCCATCCCCAATCTCTCTGTGTGGTCCCCTTCTCCATCCCCAATCTCTCTGTGTGATCCCCTTCTCCATCCCCAATCTCTCTGTGTGACCCCCTTCTCCATCACCAGGCTCTCTGTGTGGTCCCCTTCTCCATCCCCAGGCTCTCTGTGTGGTCCCCTTCTCCATCCCCAGGCTCTCTGTGTGATCCCATTCTCCATCCCCAGGCTCTCTGTGTGATCCCCTTCTCCATCCCCAGGCTCCCTGTGTGATCCCCTTCTCCATCCCCAATCTCTCTGTGTGACCCCCTTCTCCATCCCCAGGCTCTCTGTGTGGTCCCCTTCTCCCTGCCCAGGCTCTCTGTGTGATCCCCTTCTCCATCCCCAGGCTCTCTGTGTGATCCCCTTCTCCATCCCCAATCTCTCTGTGTGATCCCCTTCTCCATCCCCAGGCTCCCTGTGTGATCCCCTTCTCCATCCCCAATCTCTCTGTGTGATCCCCTTCTCCATCCCCAGGCTCTCTGTGTGATCCCCTTCTCCATCCCCAGGCTCCCTGTGTGATCCCCTTCTCCATCCCCAGGCTCCCTGTGTGATCCCCTTCTCCATCCCCAATCTCTCTGTGTGATCCCCTTCTCCATCCCCAGGCTCACTGTGTGATCCCCTTCTCCATCCCCAGGCTCCCTGTGTGATCCCCTTCTCCATCCCCAGGCTCCCTGTGTGATCCCCTTCTCCATGCCCAGGCTCTCTGTGTGATCCCCTTCTCCATCCCCAGGCTCCCTGTGTGATCCCCTTCTCCATCCCCAGGCTCTCTGTGTGGTCCCCTTCTCCATCCCCAGGCTCTCTGTGTGATCCCCTTCTCCATGCCCAGGCTCTCTGTGTGATCCCCTTCTCCATCCCCAGGCTCTTTGTGTGATCCCCTTCTCCATCCCCAGGCTCCCTGTGTGACCCCCTTCTCCATCCCCAGGCTCCCTGTGTGATCCCCTTCTCCATCCCCAATCTCTCTGTGTGATCCCCTTCTCCATCCCCAGGCTCACTGTGTGATCCCCTTCTCCATCCCCAGGCTCCCTGTGTGATCCCCTTCTCCATCCCCAGGCTCCCTGTGTGATCCCCTTCTCCATGCCCAGGCTCTCTGTGTGATCCCCTTCTCCATCCCCAGGCTCCCTGTGTGATCCCCTTCTCCATCCCCAGGCTCTCTGTGTGGTCCCCTTCTCCATCCCCAGGCTCTCTGTGTGATCCCCTTCTCCATGCCCAGGCTCTCTGTGTGATCCCCTTCTCCATCCCCAGGCTCTTTGTGTGATCCCCTTCTCCATCCCCAGGCTCCCTGTGTGACCCCCTTCTCCATCCCCAGGCTCCCTGTGTGATCCCCTTCTCCATCCCCAGGCTCTCTGTGTGGTCCCCTTCTCCATCCCCAGGCTCTCTGTGTGATCCCCTTCTCCATGCCCAGGCTCTCTGTGTGATCCCCTTCTCCATCCCCAGGCTCTCTGTGTGACCCCCTTCTCCATCCCCAGGCTCTCTGTGTGACCCCCTTCTCCATCCCCAATCTCTCTGTGTGGTCCCCTTCTCCATCCCCAGGCTCCCTGTGTGATCCCCTTCTCCATCCCCAGGCTCACTGTGTGACCCCCTTCTCCATCCCCAGGCTCTCTGTGTGACCCCCTTCTCCATCCCCAATCTCTCTGTGTGATCCCCTTCTCCATGCCCAGGCTCTCTGTGTGATCCCCTACTCCATGCCCAGGCTCTCTGTGTGGTCCCCTTCTCCATCCCCAGGCTCTCTGTGTGATCCCCTTCTCCATCCCCAGGCTCTCTGTGTGATCCCCTTCTCCATCCCCAGGCTCTCTGTGTGATCCCCTTCTCCATCCCCAGGCTCTCTGTGTGGTCCCCTTCTCCATCCCCAGGCTCTCTGTGTGATCCCCTTCTCCATCCCCAGGCTCCCTGTGTGATCCCCTTCTCCATCCCCAGGCTCTCTGTGTGATCCCCTTCTCCATCCCCAGGCTCTCTGTGTGATCCCCTTCTCCATCCCCAGGCTCTCTGTGTGGTCCCCTTCTCCATCCCCAGGCTCTCTGTGTGATCCCCTTCTCCATCCCCAGGCTCTCTGTGTGATCCCCTTCTCCATCCCCAGGCTCCCTGTGTGATCCCCTTCTCCATCCCCTGGCTCTCTGCGTGATCCCCTTCTCCATCCCCAGGCTCTCTGCGTGGTCCCCTTCTCCATCCCCAGGCTCCCTGTGTGATCCCCTTCTCCATCCCCAATCTCTCTGCGTGGTCCCCTTCTCCATCCCCAGGCTCTCTGTGTGATCCCCTTCTCCATCCCCAGGCTCTCTGTGTGATCCCCTTCTCCATCCCCAGACTCCCTGCGTGATCCCCTTCTCCATCCCCAGGCTCTCTGTGTGATCCCCTTCTCCATCCCCAGGCTCTCTGTGTGATCCCCTTCTCCATCCCCAGGCTCTCTGTGTGATCCCCTTCTCCATGCCCAGGCTCTCTGTGTGGTCCCCTTCTCCATCCCCAGGCTCCCTGTGTGATCCCCTTCTCCATCCCCAGGCTCTCTGCGTGATCCCCTTCTCCATCCCGAGGCTCTCTGCGTGGTCCCCTTCTCCATCCCCAGGCTCTCTGTGTGATCCCCTTCTCCATCCCCAGGCTCCCTGTGTGATCCCCTTCTCCATCCCCAGGCTCCCTGTGTGACCCCCTTCTCCATCCCCAGGCTCTCTTTGTGACCCCCTTCTCCATCCCCAGGCTCTCTGTGTGATCCCCTTCTCCATCCCCAGGCTCTCTGTGTGATCCCCTTCTCCATCCCCAATCTCTCTGTGTGATCCCCTTCTCCATCCCCAGGCTCTCTGTGTGGTCCCCTTCTCCATCCCCAGGCTCTCTGTGTGATCCCCTTCTCCATCCCCAGGCTCCCTGTGTGATCCCCTTCTCAATCCCCAATCTCTCTGCGTGGTCCCCTTCTCCATCCCCAGGCTCTCTGTGTGATCCCCTTCTCCATCCCCAGGCTCCCTGTGTGATCCCCTTCTCCATCCCCAGGCTCCCTGTGTGACCCCCTTCTCCATCCCCAGGCTCTCTTTGTGACCCCCTTCTCCATCCCCAGGCTCTCTGTGTGATCCCCTTCTCCATCCCCAGGCTCTCTGTGTGATCCCCTTCTCCATCCCCAATCTCTCTGTGTGATCCCCTTCTCCATCCCCAGGCTCTCTGTGTGGTCCCCTTCTCCATCCCCAGGCTCTCTGTGTGATCCCCTTCTCCATCCCCAGGCTCTCTGTGTGATCCCCTTCTCCATCACCAGGCTCCCTGTGTGATCCCCTTCTCCATCCCCAGGCTCTCTGTGTGGTCCCCTTCTCCATCCCCAGGCTCTCTGTGTGATCCCCTTCTCCATCCCCAGGCTCTCTGTGTGATCCCCTTCTCCCTGCCCAGGCTCTCTGTGTGATCCCCTTCTTCATCCCCAGGCTCTCTGTGTGATCCCCTTCTCCATCCTCAGGCTCTCTGTGTGATCCCCTTCTCCATCCCCAGGCTCCCTGTGTGATCCCCTTCTCCATCCCCAGGCTCTCTGTGTGACCCCCTTCTCCATCCCCAGGCTCTCTGTGTGACCCCCTTCTCCATCCCCAGGCTCTCTGTGTGATCCCCTTCTCCATCCCCAATCTCTCTGTGTGATCCCCTTCTCCATCCCCAGGCTCCCTGTGTGACCCCCTTCTCCATCCCCAGGCTCTCTGTGTGATCCCCTTCTCCATGCCCAGGCTCTCTGTGTGATCCCCTTCTCCATCCCCAGGCTCTCTGTGTGATCCCCTTCTCCCTGCCCAGTCTCTCTGCGTGGTCCCCTTCTCCATCCCCAGGCTCCCTGTGTGATCCCCTTCTCCATCCCCAGGCTCTCTGTGTGATCCCCTTCTCCATCCCCAGGCTCCCTGTGTGATCCCCTTCTCCATCCCCAGGCTCTCTGTGTGACCCCCTTCTCCAACCCCAGGCTCTCTGTGTGGTCCCCTTCTCCATGCCCAGGCTCTCTGTGTGATCCCCTTCTCCATCCCCAGGCTCTCTGTGTGACCCCCTTCTCCATCCCCAGGCTCTCTGTGTGGTCCCCTTCTCCATCCCCAGGCTCTCTGTGTGATCCCCTTCTCCATCCCCAGGCTCTCTGTGTGACCCCCTTCTCCATCCCCAGGCTCTCTGTGTGACCCCCTTCTCCATCCCCAGGCTCCCTGTGTGATCCCCTTCTCCATCCCCAGGCTCCCTGTGTGATCCCCTTCTCCATCCCCAGGCTCTCTGTGTGACCCCCTTCTCCATCCCCAGGCTCCCTGTGTGACCCCCTTCTCCATCCCCAGGCTCTCTGTCTGACCCCCTTCTCCATCCCCAATCTCTCTGTGTGATCCCCTTCTCCATCCCCAGGCTCCCTGTGTGATCCCCTTCTCCATCCCCAGGCTCCCTGTGTGATCCCCTTCTCCATGCCCAGGCTCTCTGTGTGATCCCCTTCTCCATCCCCAGGGTCTCTGTGTGATCCCCTTCTCCATCCCCAGGCTCTCTGTGTGGTCCCCTTCTCCATCCCCAGGCTCCCTGTGTGACCCCCTTCTCCATCCCCAGGCTCTCTGTGTGATCCCCTTCTCCATCCCCAGGCTCCCTGTGTGATCCCCTTCTCCATCCCCAGGCTCCCTGTGTGATCCCCTTCTCCATCCCCAGGCTCCCTGTGTGATCCCCTTCTCCATCCCCAGGCTCCCTGTGTGATCCCCTTCTCCATCCCCAGGCTCCCTGTGTGATCCCCTTCTCCATCCCCAGGCTCCCTGTGTGACCCCCTTCTCCATCCCCAGGCTCTCTGTGTGATCCCCTTCTCCATGCCCAGGCTCTCTGTGTGATCCCCTTCTCCATCCCCAGGCTCTCTGTGTGATCCCCTTCTCCATCCCCAGGCTCTCTGTGTGGTCCCCTTCTCCATCCCCAGGCTCTCTGTGTGATCCCCTTCTCCATGCCCAGGCCCTCTGTGTGATCCCCTTCTCCATCCCCAGGCTCTCTGTGTGATCCCCTTCTCCATCCCCAGGCTCCCTGTGTGATCCCCTTCTCCATCCCCAGGCTCTCTGTGTGATCCCCTTCTCCATGCCCAGGCTCTCTGTGTGATCCCCTTCTCCATCCCCAGGGTCCCTGTGTGATCCCCTTCTGCATGCCCAGGCTCTCTGTGTGATCCCCTTCTCCATCCCCAGGCTCTCTGTGTGATCCCCTTCTCCATCCCCAGGCTCCCTGTGTGATCCCCTTCTCCATCCCCAGGCTCTCTGTGTGATCCCCTTCTCCATCCCCAGGCTCCCTGTGTGATCCCCTTCTCCATCCCCAGGCTCTCTGTGTGATCCCCTTCTCCATCCCCAGACTCCCTGTGTGATCCCCTTCTCCATCCCCAGGCTCTCTGTGTGACCCCCTTCTCCATCCCCAGGCTCTCTGTGTGATCCCCTTCTCCATCCCCAGGCTCCCTGTGTGATCCCCTTCTCCATGCCGAGGCTCTCTGTGTGATCCCCTTCTCCATCCCCAGGCTCTCTGTGTGATCCCCTTCTCCATCCCCAGGCTCTCTGTGTGACCCCCTTCTCCATCCCCAGGCTCCCTGTGTGATCCCCTTCTCCATCCCCAGGCTCTCTGTGTGATCCCCTTCTCCCTGCCCAGTCTCTCTGTGTGGTCCCCTTCTCCATCCCCAGGCTCTCTGTGTGATCCCCTTCTCCATCCCCAGGCTCTCTGTGTGATCCCCTTCTCCATCCCCAGGCTCCCTGTGTGATCCCCTTCTCCATCCCCAGGCTCTCTGTGTGATCCCCTTCTCCATCCCCAGGCTCTCTGTGTGACCCCCTTCTCCATCCCCAATCTCTCTGTGTGATCCCCTTCTCCATCCCCAGGCTCTCTGTGTGATCCCCTTCTCCATCCCCAGGCTCTCTGTGTGATCCCCTTCTCCATCCCCAGGCTCCTTGTGTGATCCCCTTCTCCATCCCCAATCTCTGTGTGATCCCCTTCTCCATCCCCAGGCTCTCTGTGTGACCCCCTTCTCCATCCCCAGGCTCCCTGTGTGATCCCCTTCTCCATCCCCAGGCTCCCTGTGTGATCCCCTTCTCCATCCCCAGGCTCCCTGTGTGATCCCCTTCTCCATCCCCAGGCTCTCTGTGTGACCCCCTTCTCCATCCCCAGGCTCTCTGTGTGATCCCCTTCTATATCCCCAGGCTCCCTGTGTGATCCCCTTCTCCATCCCCAGGCTCCCTGTGTGATCCCCTTCTCCATCCCCAGGCTCCCTGTGTGATCCCCTTCTCCATCCCCAGGCTCCCTGTGTGATCCCCTTCTCCATCCCCAGGCTCCCTGTGTGATCCCCTTCTCCATCCCCAGGCTCCCTGTGTGATCCCCTTCTCCATCCCCAGGCTCTCTGTGTGGTCCCCTTCTCCATCCCCAGGCTCTCTGTGTGATCCCCTTCTCCATCCCCAGGCTCCCTGTGTGATCCCCTTCTCCATCCCCAGGCTCTCTGTGTGATCCCCTTCTCCATCCCCAGGCTCCCTGTGTGATCCCCTTCTCCATCCCCAGGCTCCCTGTGTGATCCCCTTCTCCATCCCCAGGCTCTCTGTGTGATCCCCTTCTCCATCCCCAAGCTCTCTGTGTGATCCCCTTCTCCATCCCCAGGCTCCCTGTGTGATCCCCTTCTCCATCCCCAAGCTCTCTGTGTGATCCCCTTCTCCATCCCCAAGCTCTCTGTGTGATCCCCTTCTCCATCCCCAAGCTCTCTGTGTGATCCCCTTCTCCATCCCCAAGCTCTCTGTGTGATCCCCTTCTCCCTGCCCAGTCTCTCTGTGTGGTCCCCTTCTCCATCCCCAGGCTCTCTGTGTGATCCCCGTCTCCATCCCCAGGCTCTCTGTGTGGTCCCCTTCTCCATCCCCAGGCTCCTTGTGTGACCCCCTTCTCCATCCCCAGGCTCTCTGTGTGACCCCCTTCTCCATCCCCAGGCTCCCTGTGTGATCCCCTTCTCCATCCCCAGGCTCTCTGTGTGATCCCCTTCTCCATCCCCAGGCTCTCTGTGTGACCCCCTTCTCCATCCTCAGGCTCTCTGTGTGATCCCCTTCTCCATCCCCAGGCTCTCTGTGTGACCCCCTTCTCCATCCCCAGGCTCCCTGTGTGATCCCCTTCTCCATCCCCAGGCTCCCTGTGTGATCCCCTTCTCCATCACCAGGCTCTCTGTGTGATCCCCTTCTCCATCCCCAGGCTCCCTGTGTGATCCCCTTCTCCATCCCCAGGCTCTCTGTGTGACCCCCTTCTCCCTGCCCAGGCTCCCTGTGTTGTCCCCTTCTCCATCCCCAGGCTCCCTGTGTGATCCCCTTCTCCATCCCCAGGCTCTCTGTGTGATCCCCTTCTCCATCCCCAGGCTCTCTGTGTGATCCCCTTCTCCATCCCCAGGCTCCCTGTGTGATCCCCTTCTCCATCCCCAGGCTCCCTGTGTGATCCCCTTCTCCATCCCCAGGCTCCCTGTGTGATCCCCTTCTCCATCCCCAGGCTCTCTGTGTGACCCCCTTCTCCCTGCCCAGTCTCTCTGTGTGATCCCCTTCTTCATCCTCAGGCTCCCTGTGTGATCCCCTTCTCCATCCCCAGGCTCTCTGTGTGATCCCCTTCTCCATCCCCAGGCTCCCTGTGTGATCCCCTTCTCCATCCCCAGGCTCCCTGTGTGATCCCCTTCTCCATCCCCAGGCTCCCTGTGTGACCCCCTTCTCCATCCTTAGGCTCTCTGTGTGATCCCCTTCTCCATGCCCAGGCTCTCTGTGTGATCCCCTTCTCCATCCCCAGGCTCTCTGTGTGATCCCCTTCTCCCTGCCCAGTCTCTCTGCGTGGTCCGCTTCTCCATCCCCAGGCTCCCTGTGTGATCCCCTTCTCCATCCCCAGGCTCTCTGTGTGATCCCCTTCTCCATCCCCAGGCTCCCTGTGTGATCCCCTTCTCCATCCCCAGGCTCTCTGTGTGACCCCCTTCTCCATCCCCAGGCTCTCTGTGTGGTCCCCTTCTCCATCCCCAGGCTCTCTGTGTGATCCCCTTCTCCATCCCCAGGCTCTCTGTGTGACCCCCTTCTCCATCCCCAGGCTCTCTGTGTGGTCCCCTTCTCCATCCCCAGGCTCTCTGTGTGATCCCCTTCTCCATCCCCAGGCTCTCTGTGTGACCCCCTTCTCCATCCCCAGGCTCTCTGTGTGACCCCCTTCTCCATCCCCAGGCTCCCTGTGTGATCCCCTTCTCCATCCCCAGGCTCCCTGTGTGATCCCCTTCTCCATCCCCAGGCTCTCTGTGTGATCCCCTTCTCCATCCCCAGGGTCTCTGTGTGATCCCCTTCTCCATCCCCAGGCTCTCTGTGTGGTCCCCTTCTCCATCCCCAGGCTCCCTGTGTGACCCCCTTCTCCATCCCCAGGCTCTCTGTGTGATCCCCTTCTCCATCCCCAGGCTCCCTGTGTGATCCCCTTCTCCATCCCCAGGCTCCCTGTGTGATCCCCTTCTCCATCCCCAGGCTCCCTGTGTGATCCCCTTTTCCATCCCCAGGCTCCCTGTGTGATCCCCTTCTCCATCCCCAGGCTCCCTGTGTGATCCCCTTCTCCATCCCCAGGCTCCCTGTGTGACCCCCTTCTCCATCCCCAGGCTCTCTGTGTGATCCCCTTCTCCATCCCCAGGCTCCCTGTGTGATCCCCTTCTCCATCCCCAGGCTCCCTGTGTGACCCCCTTCTCCATCCCCAGGCTCTCTTTGTGACCCCCTTCTCCATCCCCAGGCTCTCTGTGTGGTCCCCTTCTCCATCCCCAGGCTCTCTGTGTGATCCCCTTCTCCATCCCCAGGCTCTCTGTGTGATCCCCTTCTCCATCCCCAGGCTCCCTGTGTGATCCCCTTCTCCATCCCCAGGCTCTCTGTGTGATCCCCTTCTCCATCCCCAGGCTCTCTGTGTGACCCCCTTCTCCATCCCCAATCTCTCTGTGTGATCCCCTTCTCCATCCCCAGGCTCTCTGTGTGATCCCCTTCTCCATCCCCAGGCTCTCTGTGTGATCCCCTTCTCCATCCCCAGGCTCCTTGTGTGATCCCCTTCTCCATCCCCAATCTCTGTGTGATCCCCTTCTCCATCCCCAGGCTCTCTGTGTGACCCCCTTCTCCATCCCCAGGCTCCCTGTGTGATCCCCTTCTCCATCCCCAGGCTCCCTGTGTGATCCCCTTCTCCATCCCCAGGCTCCCTGTGTGATCCCCTTCTCCATCCCCAGGCTCTCTGTGTGACCCCCTTCTCCATCCCCAGGCTCTCTGTGTGATCCCCTTCTATATCCCCAGGCTCCCTGTGTGATCCCCTTCTCCATCCCCAGGCTCCCTGTGTGATCCCCTTCTCCATCCCCAGGCTCCCTGTGTGATCCCCTTCTCCATCCCCAGGCTCCCTGTGTGATCCCCTTCTCCATCCCCAGGCTCCCTGTGTGATCCCCTTCTCCATCCCCAGGCTCCCTGTGTGATCCCCTTCTCCATCCCCAGGCTCTCTGTGTGGTCCCCTTCTCCATCCCCAGGCTCTCTGTGTGATCCCCTTCTCCATCCCCAGGCTCCCTGTGTGATCCCCTTCTCCATCCCCAGGCTCTCTGTGTGATCCCCTTCTCCATCCCCAGGCTCCCTGTGTGATCCCCTTCTCCATCCCCAGGCTCCCTGTGTGATCCCCTTCTCCATCCCCAGGCTCTCTGTGTGATCCCCTTCTCCATCCCCAAGCTCTCTGTGTGATCCCCTTCTCCATCCCCAGGCTCCCTGTGTGATCCCCTTCTCCATCCCCAAGCTCTCTGTGTGATCCCCTTCTCCATCCCCAAGCTCTCTGTGTGATCCCCTTCTCCATCCCCAAGCTCTCTGTGTGATCCCCTTCTCCATCCCCAAGCTCTCTGTGTGATCCCCTTCTCCCTGCCCAGTCTCTCTGTGTGGTCCCCTTCTCCATCCCCAGGCTCTCTGTGTGATCCCCGTCTCCAACCCCAGGCTCTCTGTGTGGTCCCCTTCTCCATCCCCAGGCTCCTTGTGTGACCCCCTTCTCCATCCCCAGGCTCTCTGTGTGACCCCCTTCTCCATCCCCAGGCTCCCTGTGTGATCCCCTTCTCCATCCCCAGGCTCTCTGTGTGATCCCCTTCTCCATCCCCAGGCTCTCTGTGTGACCCCCTTCTCCATCCTCAGGCTCTCTGTGTGATCCCCTTCTCCATCCCCAGGCTCTCTGTGTGACCCCCTTCTCCATCCCCAGGCTCCCTGTGTGATCCCCTTCTCCATCCCCAGGCTCCCTGTGTGATCCCCTTCTCCATCACCAGGCTCTCTGTGTGATCCCATTCTCCATCCCCAGGCTCCCTGTGTGATCCCCTTCTCCATCCCCAGGCTCTCTGTGTGACCCCCTTCTCCCTGCCCAGGCTCCCTGTGTTGTCCCCTTCTCCATCCCCAGGCTCCCTGTGTGATCCCCTTCTCCATCCCCAGGCTCTCTGTGTGATCCCCTTCTCCATCCCCAGGCTCCCTGTGTGATCCCCTTCTCCATCCCCAGGCTCCCTGTGTGATCCCCTTCTCCATCCCCAGGCTCCCTGTGTGATCCCCTTCTCCATCCCCAGGCTCCCTGTGTGATCCCCTTCTCCATCCCCAGGCTCTCTGTGTGACCCCCTTCTCCCTGCCCAGTCTCTCTGTGTGATCCCCTTCTTCATCCTCAGGCTCCCTGTGTGATCCCCTTCTCCATCCCCAGGCTCTCTGTGTGATCCCCTTCTCCATCCCCAGGCTCCCTGTGTGATCCCCTTCTCCATCCCCAGGCTCCCTGTGTGATCCCCTTCTCCATCCCCAGGCTCCCTGTGTGACCCCCTTCTCCATCCTTAGGCTCTCTGTGTGATCCCCTTCTCCATGCCCAGGCTCTCTGTGTGATCCCCTTCTCCATCCCCAGGCTCTCTGTGTGATCCCCTTCTCCCTGCCCAGTCTCTCTGCGTGGTCCCCTTCTCCATCCCCAGGCTCCCTGTGTGATCCCCTTCTCCATCCCCAGGCTCTCTGTGTGATCCCCTTCTCCATCCCCAGGCTCCCTGTGTGATCCCCTTCTCCATCCCCAGGCTCTCTGTGTGACCCCCTTCTCCATCCCCAGGCTCTCTGTGTGGTCCCCTTCTCCATCCCCAGGCTCTCTGTGTGATCCCCTTCTCCATCCCCAGGCTCTCTGTGTGACCCCCTTCTCCATCCCCAGGCTCTCTGTGTGGTCCCCTTCTCCATCCCCAGTCTCTCCTTTTGATCCCCTTCTCCATACCCAGGCTCTCTGTGTGACCCCCTTCTCCATCCCCAGGCTCTCTGTGTGACCCCCTTCTCCATCCCCAGGCTCCCTGTGTGATCCCCTTCTCCATCCCCAGGCTCCCTGTGTGATCCCCTTCTCCATCCCCAGGCTCTCTGTGTGATCCCCTTCTCCATCCCCAGGGTCTCTGTGTGATCCCCTTCTCCATCCCCAGGCTCTCTGTGTGGTCCCCTTCTCCATCCCCAGGCTCCCTGTGTGACCCCCTTCTCCATCCCCAGGCTCTCTGTGTGATCCCCTTCTCCATCCCCAGGCTCCCTGTGTGATCCCCTTCTCCATCCCCAGGCTCCCTGTGTGATCCCCTTCTCCATCCCCAGGCTCCCTGTGTGATCCCCTTCTCCATCCCCAGGCTCCCTGTGTGATCCCCTTCTCCATCCCCAGGCTCCCTGTGTGATCCCCTTCTCCATCCCCAGGCTCCCTGTGTGACCCCCTTCTCCATCCCCAGGCTCTCTGTGTGATCCCCTTCTCCATGCCCAGGCTCTCTGTGTGATCCCCTTCTCCATCCCCAGGCTCTCTGTGTGATCCCCTTCTCCATCCCCAGGCTCTCTGTGTGGTCCCCTTCTCCATCCCCAGGCTCTCTGTGTGATCCCCTTCTCCATGCCCAGGCCCTCTGTGTGATCCCCTTCTCCATCCCCAGGCTCTCTGTGTGATCCCCTTCTCCATCCCCAGGCTCCCTGTGTGATCCCCTTCTCCATCCCCAGGCTCTCTGTGTGATCCCCTTCTCCATGCCCAGGCTCTCTGTGTGATCCCCTTCTCCATCCCCAGGGTCCCTGTGTGATCCCCTTCTCCATGCCCAGGCTCTCTGTGTGATCCCCTTCTCCATCCCCAGGCTCTCTGTGTGATCCCCTTCTCCATCCCCAGGCTCCCTGTGTGATCCCCTTCTCCATCCCCAGGCTCTCTGTGTGATCCCCTTCTCCATCCCCAGGCTCCCTGTGTGATCCCCTTCTGCATCCCCAGGCTCTCTGTGTGATCCCCTTCTCCATCCCCAGACTCCCTGTGTGATCCCCTTCTCCATCCCCAGGCTCTCTGTGTGACCCCCTTCTCCATCCCCAGGCTCTCTGTGTGATCCCCTTCTCCATCCCCAGGCTCCCTGTGTGATCCCCTTCTCCATGCCGAGGCTCTCTGTGTGATCCCCTTCTCCATCCCCAGGCTCTCTGTGTGATCCCCTTCTCCATCCCCAGGCTCTCTGTGTGACCCCCTTCTCCATCCCCAGGCTCCCTGTGTGATCCCCTTCTCCATCCCCAGGCTCTCTGTGTGATCCCCTTCTCCCTGCCCAGTCTCTCTGTGTGGTCCCCTTCTCCATCCCCAGGCTCTCTGTGTGATCCCCTTCTCCATCCCCAGGCTCCCTGTGTGATCCCCTTCTCCATCCCCAGGCTCTCTGTGTGATCCCCTTCTCCATCCCCAGGCTCTCTGTGTGACCCCCTTCTCCATCCCCAATCTCTCTGTGTGATCCCCTTCTCCATCCCCAGGCTCTCTGTGTGATCCCCTTCTCCATCCCCAGGCTCTCTGTGTGATCCCCTTCTCCATCCCCAGGCTCCTTGTGTGATCCCCTTCTCCATCCCCAATCTCTGTGTGATCCCCTTCTCCATCCCCAGGCTCTCTGTGTGACCCCCTTCTCCATCCCCAGGCTCCCTGTGTGATCCCCTTCTCCATCCCCAGGCTCCCTGTGTGATCCCCTTCTCCATCCCCAGGCTCCCTGTGTGATCCCCTTCTCCATCCCCAGGCTCTCTGTGTGACCCCCTTCTCCATCCCCAGGCTCTCTGTGTGATCCCCTTCTCCATCCCCAGGCTCCCTGTGTGATCCCCTTCTCCATCCCCAGGCTCCCTGTGTGATCCCCTTCTCCATCCCCAGGCTCCCTGTGTGATCCCCTTCTCCATCCCCAGGCTCCCTGTGTGATCCCCTTCTATATCCCCAGGCTCCCTGTGTGATCCCCTTCTCCATCCCCAGGCTCCCTGTGTGACCCCCTTCTCCATCCCCAGGCTCTCTGTGTGGTCCCCTTCTCCATCCCCAGGCTCTCTGTGTGATCCCCTTCTCCATCCCCAGGCTCCCTGTGTGATCCCCTTCTCCATCCCCAGGCTCTCTGTGTGATCCCCTTCTCCATCCCCAGGCTCCCTGTGTGATCCCCTTCTCCATCCCCAGGCTCCCTGTGTGATCCCCTTCTCCATCCCCAGGCTCTCTGTGTGATCCCCTTCTCCATCCCCAAGCTCTCTGTGTGATCCCCTTCTCCATCCCCAGGCTCCCTGTGTGATCCCCTTCTCCATCCCCAAGCTCTCTGTGTGATCCCCTTCTCCATCCCCAAGCTCTCTGTGTGATCCCCTTCTCCATCCCCAAGCTCTCTGTGTGATCCCCTTCTCCATCCCCAAGCTCTCTGTGTGATCCCCTTCTCCCTGCCCAGTCTCTCTGTGTGGTCCCCTTCTCCATCCCCAGGCTCTCTGTGTGATCCCCTTCTCCATCCCCAGGCTCTCTGTGTGGTCCCCTTCTCCATCCCCAGGCTCCCTGTGTGACCCCCTTCTCCATCCCCAGGCTCTCTGTGTGACCCCCTTCTCCATCCCCAGGCTCCCTGTGTGATCCCCTTCTCCATCCCCAGGCTCTCTGTGTGATCCCCTTCTCCATCCCCAGGCTCTCTGTGTGACCCCCTTCTCCATCCTCAGGCTCTCTGTGTGATCCCCTTCTCCATCCCCAGGCTCTCTGTGTGACCCCCTTCTCCATCCCCAGGCTCCCTGTGTGATCCACTTCTCCATCCCCAGGCTCCCTGTGTGATCCCCTTCTCCATCACCAGGCTCTCTGTGTGATCCCCTTCTCCATCCCCAGGCTCCCTGTGTGATCCCCTTCTCCATCCCCAGGCTCTCTGTGTGACCCCCTTCTCCCTGCCCAGGCTCCCTGTGTTGTCCCCTTCTCCATCCCCAGGCTCTCTGTGTGATCCCCTTCTCCATCCCCAGGCTCTCTGTGTGATCCCCTTCTCCATCCCCAGGCTCCCTGTGTGATCCCCTTCTCCATCCCCAGGCTCCCTGTGTGATCCCCTTCTCCATCCCCAGGCTCCCTGTGTGATCCCCTTCTCCATCCCCAGGCTCTCTGTGTGACCCCCTTCTCCCTGCCCAGTCTCTCTGTGTGATCCCCTTCTTCATCCTCAGGCTCCCTGTGTGATCCCCTTCTCCATCCCCAGGCTCTCTGTGTGATCCCCTTCTCCATCCCCAGGCTCCCTGTGTGATCCCCTTCTCCATCCCCAGGCTCCCTGTGTGATCCCCTTCTCCATCCCCAGGCTCTCTGTGTGACCCCCTTCTCCCTGCCCAGTCTCTCTGTGTGATCCCCTTCTCCATCCCCAGGCTCTCTGTGTGATCCCCTTCTCCATCCCCAATCTCTCTGTGTGATCCCCTTCTCCATCCCCAGGCTCTCTGTGTGATCCCCTTCTCCATCCCCAGTCTCTCTGTGTGGTCCCCTTCTCCATCCCCAGGCTCCCTGTGTGATCCCCTTCTCCATCCCCAGGCTCTCTGTGTGATCCCCTTCTCCATCCCCAGGCTCTCTGTGTGATCCCCTTCTCCATCCCCAGGCTCCCTGTGTGATCCCCTTCTCCATCCCCAGTCTCTCTGTGTGGTCCCCTTCTCCATCCCCAGGCTCTCTGTGTGGTCCCCTTCTCCATCCCCAGGCTCTCTGTGTGATCCCCTTCTCCATCCCCAGTCTCTCTGTGTGGTCCCCTTCTCCATCCCCAGGCTCTCTGTGTGATCCCCTTCTCCATCCCCAGGCTCTCTGTGTGATCCCCTTCTCCATCCCCAATCTCTCTGTGTGATCCCCTTCTCCATCCCCAGGCTCTCTGTGTGATCCCCTTCTCCATCCCCAGTCTCTCTGTGTGGTCCCCTTCTCCATCCCCAGGCTCTCTGTGTGATCCCCTTCTCCATCCCCAGGCTCTCTGTGTGACCCCCTTCTCCATCCCCAGGCTCTCTGTGTGATCCCCTTCTCCATCCCCAATCTCTCTGTGTGATCCCCTTCTCCATCCCCAGGCTCTCTGTGTGATCCCCTTCTTCATCCCCAATCTCTCTGTGTCGTCCCCTTCTCCATCCCCAGGCTCTCTGTGTGGTCCCCTTCTCCATCCCCAGGCTCTCTGTGTGATCCCCTTCTCCATCCTCAGGCTCCCTGTGTGATCCCCTTCTCCATCCCCAGGCTCTCTGTGTGACCCCCTTCTCCATCCCCAGTCTCTCTGTGTGGTCCCCTTCTCCATCCCCAGGCTCTCTGTGTGATCCCCTTCTCCATCCTCAGGCTCCCTGTGTGATCCCCTTCTCCATCCCCAGGCTCCCTGTGTGATCCCCTTCTCCATCCCCAGGCTCTCTGTGTGATCCCGTTCTCCATCCTCAGGCTCCCTCTGTGATCCCCTTCTCCATCCCCAGGATCCCTGTGTGATCCCCTTCTCCATCCCCAATCTGTCTGTGTGATCCCCTTCTCCATCCCCAGGCTCTCTGTGTGATCCCCTTCTCCATCCTCAGGCTCCCTGTGTGATCCCCTTCTCCATCCCCAGGCTCCCTGTGTGATCCCCTTCTCCATCCCCAATCTCTCTGTGTGATCCCCTTCTCCATCCTCAGGCTCCCTGTGTGATCCCCTTCTCCATCCCCAGGCTCCCTGTGTGATCCCCTTCTCCATCCCCAATCTGTCTGTGTGATCCCCTTCTCCATCCCCAGGCTCTCTGTGTGATCCCCTTCTCCATCCTCAGGCTCCCTGTGTGATCCCCTTCTCCATCCCCAGGCTCTCTGTGTGACCCCCTTCTCCATCCCCAGGCTCTCTGTGTGATCCCCTTCTCCATCCCCAGGCTCCCTGTGTGATCCCCTTCTCCATCCCCAGGCTCCCTGTGTGATCCCCTTCTCCATCCCCAGGCTCCCTGTGTGATCCCCTTCTCCATCCCCAGGCTCCCTGTGTGATCCCCTTCTATATCCCCAGGCTCCCTGTGTGATCCCCTTCTCCATCCCCAGGCTCCCTGTGTGACCCCCTTCTCCATCCCCAGGCTCTCTGTGTGGTCCCCTTCTCCATCCCCAGGCTCTCTGTGTGATCCCCTTCTCCATCCCCAGGCTCCCTGTGTGATCCCCTTCTCCATCCCCAGGCTCTCTGTGTGATCCCCTTCTCCATCCCCAGGCTCCCTGTGTGATCCCCTTCTCCATCCCCAGGCTCCCTGTGTGATCCCCTTCTCCATCCCCAGGCTCTCTGTGTGATCCCCTTCTCCATCCCCAAGCTCTCTGTGTGATCCCCTTCTCCATCCCCAGGCTCCCTGTGTGATCCCCTTCTCCATCCCCAAGCTCTCTGTGTGATCCCCTTCTCCATCCCCAAGCTCTCTGTGTGATCCCCTTCTCCATCCCCAAGCTCTCTGTGTGATCCCCTTCTCCATCCCCAAGCTCTCTGTGTGATCCCCTTCTCCCTGCCCAGTCTCTCTGTGTGGTCCCCTTCTCCATCCCCAGGCTCTCTGTGTGATCCCCTTCTCCATCCCCAGGCTCTCTGTGTGGTCCCCTTCTCCATCCCCAGGCTCCCTGTGTGACCCCCTTCTCCATCCCCAGGCTCTCTGTGTGACCCCCTTCTCCATCCCCAGGCTCCCTGTGTGATCCCCTTCTCCATCCCCAGGCTCTCTGTGTGATCCCCTTCTCCATCCCCAGGCTCTCTGTGTGACCCCCTTCTCCATCCTCAGGCTCTCTGTGTGATCCCCTTCTCCATCCCCAGGCTCTCTGTGTGACCCCCTTCTCCATCCCCAGGCTCCCTGTGTGATCCACTTCTCCATCCCCAGGCTCCCTGTGTGATCCCCTTCTCCATCACCAGGCTCTCTGTGTGATCCCCTTCTCCATCCCCAGGCTCCCTGTGTGATCCCCTTCTCCATCCCCAGGCTCTCTGTGTGACCCCCTTCTCCCTGCCCAGGCTCCCTGTGTTGTCCCCTTCTCCATCCCCAGGCTCTCTGTGTGATCCCCTTCTCCATCCCCAGGCTCTCTGTGTGATCCCCTTCTCCATCCCCAGGCTCCCTGTGTGATCCCCTTCTCCATCCCCAGGCTCCCTGTGTGATCCCCTTCTCCATCCCCAGGCTCCCTGTGTGATCCCCTTCTCCATCCCCAGGCTCTCTGTGTGACCCCCTTCTCCCTGCCCAGTCTCTCTGTGTGATCCCCTTCTTCATCCTCAGGCTCCCTGTGTGATCCCCTTCTCCATCCCCAGGCTCTCTGTGTGATCCCCTTCTCCATCCCCAGGCTCCCTGTGTGATCCCCTTCTCCATCCCCAGGCTCCCTGTGTGATCCCCTTCTCCATCCCCAGGCTCTCTGTGTGACCCCCTTCTCCCTGCCCAGTCTCTCTGTGTGATCCCCTTCTCCATCCCCAGGCTCTCTGTGTGATCCCCTTCTCCATCCCCAATCTCTCTGTGTGATCCCCTTCTCCATCCCCAGGCTCTCTGTGTGATCCCCTTCTCCATCCCCAGTCTCTCTGTGTGGTCCCCTTCTCCATCCCCAGGCTCCCTGTGTGATCCCCTTCTCCATCCCCAGGCTCTCTGTGTGATCCCCTTCTCCATCCCCAGGCTCTCTGTGTGATCCCCTTCTCCATCCCCAGGCTCTCTGTGTGATCCCCTTCTCCATCCCCAGTCTCTCTGTGTGGTCCCCTTCTCCATCCCCAGGCTCTCTGTGTGGTCCCCTTCTCCATCCCCAGGCTCTCTGTGTGATCCCCTTCTCCATCCCCAGTCTCTCTGTGTGGTCCCCTTCTCCATCCCCAGGCTCTCTGTGTGATCCCCTTCTCCATCCCCAGGCTCTCTGTGTGATCCCCTTCTCCATCCCCAATCTCTCTGTGTGATCCCCTTCTCCATCCCCAGGCTCTCTGTGTGATCCCCTTCTCCATCCCCAGTCTCTCTGTGTGGTCCCCTTCTCCATCCCCAGGCTCTCTGTGTGATCCCCTTCTCCATCCCCAGGCTCTCTGTGTGACCCCCTTCTCCATCCCCAGGCTCTCTGTGTGATCCCCTTCTCCATCCCCAATCTCTCTGTGTGATCCCCTTCTCCATCCCCAGGCTCTCTGTGTGATCCCCTTCTTCATCCCCAATCTCTCTGTGTCATCCCCTTCTCCATCCCCAGGCTCTCTGTGTGGTCCCCTTCTCCATCCCCAGGCTCTCTGTGTGATCCCCTTCTCCATCCTCAGGCTCCCTGTGTGATCCCCTTCTCCATCCCCAGGCTCTCTGTGTGACCCCCTTCTCCATCCCCAGTCTCTCTGTGTGGTCCCCTTCTCCATCCCCAGGCTCTCTGTGTGATCCCCTTCTCCATCCTCAGGCTCCCTGTGTGATCCCCTTCTCCATCCCCAGGCTCCCTGTGTGATCCCCTTCTCCATCCCCAGGCTCTCTGTGTGATCCCGTTCTCCATCCTCAGGCTCCCTCTGTGATCCCCTTCTCCATCCCCAGGATCCCTGTGTGATCCCCTTCTCCATCCCCAATCTGTCTGTGTGATCCCCTTCTCCATCCCCAGGCTCTCTGTGTGATCCCCTTCTCCATCCTCAGGCTCCCTGTGTGATCCCCTTCTCCATCCCCAGGCTCCCTGTGTGATCCCCTTCTCCATCCCCAATCTCTCTGTGTGATCCCCTTCTCCATCCTCAGGCTCCCTGTGTGATCCCCTTCTCCATCCCCAGGCTCCCTGTGTGATCCCCTTCTCCATCCCCAATCTGTCTGTGTGATCCCCTTCTCCATCCCCAGGCTCTCTGTGTGATCCCCTTCTCCATCCTCAGGCTCCCTGTGTGATCCCCTTCTCCATCCCCAGGCTCTCTGTGTGACCCCCTTCTCCATCCCCAGGCTCTCTGTGTGATCCCCTTCTCCATCCTCAGGCTCTCTGTGTGATCCCCTTCTCCATCCTCAGGCTCTCTGTGTGACCCCCTTCTCCATCCCCAGGCTCTCTGTGTGATCCCCTTCTCCATCCCCAGGCTCCCTGTGTGATCCCCTTCTCCATCCCCAGGCTCCCTGTGTGATCCCCTTCTCCATCCTCAGGCTCCCTGTGTGATCCCCTTCTCCATCCTCAGGCTCCCTGTGTGATCCCCTTCTCCATCCTCAGGCTCCCTGTGTGATCCCCTTCTCCATCCCCAGGCTCCCTGTGTGATCCCCTTCTCCATCCCCAATCTGTCTGTGTGATCCCCTTCTCCATCCCCAGGCTCTCTGTGTGATCCCCTTCTCCATCCTCAGGCTCCCTGTGTGATCCCCTTCTCCATCCCCAGGCTCTCTGTGTGATCCCCTTCTCCATCCCCAGTCTCTCTGTGTGATCCCCTTCTCCATCCCCAGGCTCCCTGTGTGACCCCCTTCTCCATCCCCAGGCTCTCTGTGTGATCCCCTTCTCCATCCCCAGGCTCTCTGTGTGATCCCCTTCTCCATCCCCAGGCTCCCTGTGTGATCCCCTTCTCCATCCCCAGGCTCTCTGTGTGATCCCCTTCTCCCTGCCCAGTCTCTCTGTGTCGTCCCCTTCTCCATCCCCAGGCTCTCTGTGTGATCCCCTTCTCCATCCCCAATCTCTCTGTGTGATCCCCTTCTCCATCCCCAGGCTCCCTGTGTGATCCCCTTCTCCATCCCCAGGCTCTCTGTGTGATCCCCTTCTCCCTGCCCAGTCTCTCTGTGTCGTCCCCTTCTCCATCCCCAGGCTCCCTGTGTGATCCCCTTCTCCATCCCCAGGCTCTCTGTGTGGTCCCCTTCTCCATGCCCAGGCTCTCTGTGTGGTCCCCTTCTCCATCCCCAGGCTCCCTGTGTGATCCCCTTCTCCATCCCCAGGCTCCCTGTGTGATCCCCTTCTCCATCCCCAGGCTCCCTGTGTGATCCCCTTCTCCATCCCCAGGCTCGCTGTGTGGTCCCCTTCTCCATCCCCAGGCTCCCTGTGTGATCCCCTTTTCCATCCCCAGGCTCCCTGTGTGATCCCCTTCTCCATCCCCAGGCTCCCTGTGTGATCCCCTTCTCCATCCCCAGGCTCCCTGTGTGACCCCCTTCTCCATCCCCAGGCTCTCTGTGTGATCCCCTTCTCCATGCCCAGGCTCTCTGTGTGATCCCCTTCTCCATCCCCAGGCTCTCTGTGTGATCCGCTTCTCCATCCCCAGGCTCTCTGTGTGGTCCCCTTCTCCATCCCCAGGCTCTCTGTGTGATCCCCTTCTCCATGCCCAGGCCCTCTGTGTGATCCCCTTCTCCATCCCCAGGCTCTCTGTGTGATCCCCTTCTCCATCCCCAGGCTCCCTGTGTGATCCCCTTCTCCATGCCGAGGCTCTCTGTGTGATCCCCTTCTCCATCCCCAGGCTCCCTGTGTGATCCCCTTCTCCATGCCCAGGCTCTCTGTGTGGTCCCCTTCTCCATCCCCAGGCTCCCTGTGTGACCCCCTTCTCCATCCCCAGGGTCCCTGTGTGATCCCCTTCTCCATGCCCAGGCTCTCTGTGTGATCCCCTTCTCCATCCCCAGGCTCTCTGTGTGATCCCCTTCTCCATCCCCAGGCTCCCTGTGTGATCCCCTTCTCCATCCCCAGGCTCTCTGTGTGATCCCCTTCTCCATCCCCAGGCTCCCTGTGTGATCCCCTTCTCCATCCCCAGGCTCTCTGTGTGATCCCCTTCTCCATCCCCAGACTCCCTGTGTGATCCCCTTCTCCATCCCCAGGCTCTCTGTGTGACCCCCTTCTCCATCCCCAGGCTCTCTGTGTGATCCCCTTCTCCATCCCCAGGCTCCCTGTGTGATCCCCTTCTCCATGCCGAGGCTCTCTGTGTGATCCCCTTCTCCATCCCCAGGCTCTCTGTGTGATCCCCTTCTCCATCCCCAGGCTCTCTGTGTGACCCCCTTCTCCATCCCCAGGCTCCCTGTGTGATCCCCTTCTCCATCCCCAGGCTCTCTGTGTGATCCCCTTCTCCCTGCCCAGTCTCTCTGTGTGGTCCCCTTCTCCATCCCCAGGCTCTCTGTGTGATCCCCTTCTCCATCCCCAGGCTCCCTGTGTGATCCCCTTCTCCATCCCCAGGCTCTCTGTGTGATCCCCTTCTCCATCCCCAGGCTCTCTGTGTGACCCCCTTCTCCATCCCCAATCTCTCTGTGTGATCCCCTTCTCCATCCCCAGGCTCTCTGTGTGATCCCCTTCTCCATCCCCAGGCTCTCTGTGTGATCCCCTTCTCCATCCCCAGGCTCCTTGTTTGATCCCCTTCTCCATCCCCAATCTCTGTGTGATCCCCTTCTCCATCCCCAGGCTCTCTGTGTGACCCCCTTCTCCATCCCCAGGCTCCCTGTGTGATCCCCTTCTCCATCCCCAGGCTCCCTGTGTGATCCCCTTCTCCATCCCCAGGCTCCCTGTGTGATCCCCTTCTCCATCCCCAGGCTCTCTGTGTGACCCCCTTCTCCATCCCCAGGCTCTCTGTGTGATCCCCTTCTCCATCCCCAGGCTCCCTGTGTGATCCCCTTCTCCATCCCCAGGCTCCCTGTGTGATCCCCTTCTCCATCCCCAGGCTCCCTGTGTGATCCCCTTCTCCATCCCCAGGCTCCCTGTGTGATCCCCTTCTCCATCCCCAGGCTCTCTGTGTGATCCCCTTCTCCATCCCCAAGCTCTCTGTGTGATCCCCTTCTCCATCCCCAGGCTCCCTGTGTGATCCCCTTCTCCATCCCCAAGCTCTCTGTGTGATCCCCTTCTCCATCCCCAAGCTCTCTGTGTGATCCCCTTCTCCATCCCCAAGCTCTCTGTGTGATCCCCTTCTCCATCCCCAAGCTCTCTGTGTGATCCCCTTCTCCATCCCCAAGCTCTCTGTGTGATCCCCTTCTCCCTGCCCAGTCTCTCTGTGTCGTCCCCTTCTCCATCCCCAGGCTCCCTGTGTGATCCCCTTCTCCATCCCCAGGCTCTCTGTGTGGTCCCCTTCTCCATGCCCAGGCTCTCTGTGTGGTCCCCTTCTCCATCCCCAGGCTCCCTGTGTGATCCCCTTCTCCATCCCCAGGCTCCCTGTGTGATCCCCTTCTCCATCCCCAGGCTCCCTGTGTGATCCCCTTCTCCATCCCCAGGCTCTCTGTGTGGTCCCCTTCTCCATCCCCAGGCTCCCTGTGTGATCCCCTTTTCCATCCCCAGGCTCCCTGTGTGATCCCCTTCTCCATCCCCAGGCTCCCTGTGTGATCCCCTTCTCCATCCCCAGGCTCCCTGTGTGACCCCCTTCTCCATCCCCAGGCTCTCTGTGTGATCCCCTTCTCCATGCCCAGGCTCTCTGTGTGATCCCCTTCTCCATCCCCAGGCTCTCTGTGTGATCCCCTTCTCCATCCCCAGGCTCTCTGTGTGGTCCCCTTCTCCATCCCCAGGCTCTCTGTGTGATCCCCTTCTCCATGCCCAGGCCCTCTGTGTGATCCCCTTCTCCATCCCCAGGCTCTCTGTGTGATCCCCTTCTCCATCCCCAGGCTCCCTGTGTGATCCCCTTCTCCATGCCGAGGCTCTCTGTGTGATCCCCTTCTCCATCCCCAGGCTCCCTGTGTGATCCCCTTCTCCATGCCCAGGCTCTCTGTGTGGTCCCCTTCTCCATCCCCAGGCTCCCTGTGTGACCCCCTTCTCCATCCCCAGGGTCCCTGTGTGATCCCCTTCTCCATGCCCAGGCTCTCTGTGTGATCCCCTTCTCCATCCCCAGGCTCTCTGTGTGATCCCCTTCTCCATCCCCAGGCTCCCTGTGTGATCCCCTTCTCCATCCCCAGGCTCTCTGTGTGATCCCCTTCTCCATCCCCAGGCTCCCTGTGTGATCCCCTTCTTTATCCCCAGGCTCTCTGTGTGATCCCCTTCTCCATCCCCAGACTCCCTGTGTGATCCCCTTCTCCATCCCCAGGCTCTCTGTGTGACCCCCTTCTCCATCCCCAGGCTCTCTGTGTGATCCCCTTCTCCATCCCCAGGCTCCCTGTGTGATCCCCTTCTCCATGCCGAGGCTCTCTGTGTGATCCCCTTCTCCATCCCCAGGCTCTCTGTGTGATCCCCTTCTCCATCCCCAGGCTCTCTGTGTGACCCCCTTCTCCATCCCCAGGCTCCCTGTGTGATCCCCTTCTCCATCCCCAGGCTCTCTGTGTGATCCCCTTCTCCCTGCCCAGTCTCTCTGTGTGGTCCCCTTCTCCATCCCCAGGCTCTCTGTGTGATCCCCTTCTCCATCCCCAGGCTCCCTGTGTGATCCCCTTCTCCATCCCCAGGCTCTCTGTGTGATCCCCTTCTCCATCCCCAGGCTCTCTGTGTGACCCCCTTCTCCATCCCCAATCTCTCTGTGTGATCCCCTTCTCCATCCCCAGGCTCTCTGTGTGATCCCCTTCTCCATCCCCAGGCTCTCTGTGTGATCCCCTTCTCCATCCCCAGGCTCCTTGTTTGATCCCCTTCTCCATCCCCAATCTCTGTGTGATCCCCTTCTCCATCCCCAGGCTCTCTGTGTGACCCCCTTCTCCATCCCCAGGCTCCCTGTGTGATCCCCTTCTCCATCCCCAGGCTCCCTGTGTGATCCCCTTCTCCATCCCCAGGCTCCCTGTGTGATCCCCTTCTCCATCCCCAGGCTCTCTGTGTGACCCCCTTCTCCATCCCCAGGCTCTCTGTGTGATCCCCTTCTCCATCCCCAGGCTCCCTGTGTGATCCCCTTCTCCATCCCCAGGCTCCCTGTGTGATCCCCTTCTCCATCCCCAGGCTCCCTGTGTGATCCCCTTCTCCATCCCCAGGCTCCCTGTGTGATCCCCTTCTATATCCCCAGGCTCCCTGTGTGATCCCCTTCTCCATCCCCAGGCTCCCTGTGTGACCCCCTTCTCCATCCCCAGGCTCTCTGTGTGGTCCCCTTCTCCATCCCCAGGCTCTCTGTGTGATCCCCTTCTCCATCCCCAGGCTCTCTGTGTGACCCCCTTCTCCATTTCCAATCTCTCTGTGTGATCCCCTTCTCCATCCCCAGGCTCTCTGTGTGATCCCCTTCTCCATCCTCAGGCTCCCTGTGTGATCCCCTTCTCCATCCCCAGGCTCCCTGTGTGATCCCCTTCTCCATCCCCAATCTCTCTGTGTGATCCCCTTCTCCATCCTCAGGCTCCCTGTGTGATCCCCTTCTCCATCCCCAGGCTCCCTGTGTGATCCCCTTCTCCATCCCCAATCTGTCTGTGTGATCCCCTTCTCCATCCCCAGGCTCTCTGTGTGATCCCCTTCTCCATCCTCAGGCTCCCTGTGTGATCCCCTTCTCCATCCCCAGGCTCTCTGTGTGACCCCCTTCTCCATCCCCAGGCTCTCTGTGTGATCCCCTTCTCCATCCTCAGGCTCTCTGTGTGATCCCCTTCTCCATCCTCAGGCTCTCTGTGTGACCCCCTTCTCCATCCCCAGGCTCTCTGTGTGATCCCCTTCTCCATCCCCAGGCTCCCTGTGTGATCCCCTTCTCCATCCCCAGGCTCCCTGTGTGATCCCCTTCTCCATCCTCAGGCTCCCTGTGTGATCCCCTTCTCCATCCTCAGGCTCCCTGTGTGATCCCCTTCTCCATCCTCAGGCTCCCTGTGTGATCCCCTTCTCCATCCCCAGGCTCCCTGTGTGATCCCCTTCTCCATCCCCAATCTGTCTGTGTGATCCCCTTCTCCATCCCCAGGCTCTCTGTGTGATCCCCTTCTCCATCCTCAGGCTCCCTGTGTGATCCCCTTCTCCATCCCCAGGCTCTCTGTGTGATCCCCTTCTCCATCCCCAGTCTCTCTGTGTGATCCCCTTCTCCATCCCCAGGCTCCCTGTGTGACCCCCTTCTCCATCCCCAGGCTCTCTGTGTGATCCCCTTCTCCATCCCCAGGCTCTCTGTGTGATCCCCTTCTCCATCCCCAGGCTCCCTGTGTGATCCCCTTCTCCATCCCCAGGCTCTCTGTGTGATCCCCTTCTCCCTGCCCAGTCTCTCTGTGTCGTCCCCTTCTCCATCCCCAGGCTCTCTGTGTGATCCCCTTCTCCATCCCCAATCTCTCTGTGTGATCCCCTTCTCCATCCCCAGGCTCCCTGTGTGATCCCCTTCTCCATCCCCAGGCTCTCTGTGTGATCCCCTTCTCCCTGCCCAGTCTCTCTGTGTCGTCCCCTTCTCCATCCCCAGGCTCCCTGTGTGATCCCCTTCTCCATCCCCAGGCTCTCTGTGTGGTCCCCTTCTCCATGCCCAGGCTCTCTGTGTGGTCCCCTTCTCCATCCCCAGGCTCCCTGTGTGATCCCCTTCTCCATCCCCAGGCTCCCTGTGTGATCCCCTTCTCCATCCCCAGGCTCCCTGTGTGATCCCCTTCTCCATCCCCAGGCTCTCTGTGTGGTCCCCTTCTCCATCCCCAGGCTCCCTGTGTGATCCCCTTTTCCATCCCCAGGCTCCCTGTGTGATCCCCTTCTCCATCCCCAGGCTCCCTGTGTGATCCCCTTCTCCATCCCCAGGCTCCCTGTGTGACCCCCTTCTCCATCCCCAGGCTCTCTGTGTGATCCCCTTCTCCATGCCCAGGCTCTCTGTGTGATCCCCTTCTCCATCCCCAGGCTCTCTGTGTGATCCGCTTCTCCATCCCCAGGCTCTCTGTGTGGTCCCCTTCTCCATCCCCAGGCTCTCTGTGTGATCCCCTTCTCCATGCCCAGGCCCTCTGTGTGATCCCCTTCTCCATCCCCAGGCTCTCTGTGTGATCCCCTTCTCCATCCCCAGGCTCCCTGTGTGATCCCCTTCTCCATGCCGAGGCTCTCTGTGTGATCCCCTTCTCCATCCCCAGGCTCCCTGTGTGATCCCCTTCTCCATGCCCAGGCTCTCTGTGTGGTCCCCTTCTCCATCCCCAGGCTCCCTGTGTGACCCCCTTCTCCATCCCCAGGGTCCCTGTGTGATCCCCTTCTCCATGCCCAGGCTCTCTGTGTGATCCCCTTCTCCATCCCCAGGCTCTCTGTGTGATCCCCTTCTCCATCCCCAGGCTCCCTGTGTGATCCCCTTCTCCATCCCCAGGCTCTCTGTGTGATCCCCTTCTCCATCCCCAGGCTCCCTGTGTGATCCCCTTCTCCATCCCCAGGCTCTCTGTGTGATCCCCTTCTCCATCCCCAGACTCCCTGTGTGATCCCCTTCTCCATCCCCAGGCTCTCTGTGTGACCCCCTTCTCCATCCCCAGGCTCTCTGTGTGATCCCCTTCTCCATCCCCAGGCTCCCTGTGTGATCCCCTTCTCCATGCCGAGGCTCTCTGTGTGATCCCCTTCTCCATCCCCAGGCTCTCTGTGTGATCCCCTTCTCCATCCCCAGGCTCTCTGTGTGACCCCCTTCTCCATCCCCAGGCTCCCTGTGTGATCCCCTTCTCCATCCCCAGGCTCTCTGTGTGATCCCCTTCTCCCTGCCCAGTCTCTCTGTGTGGTCCCCTTCTCCATCCCCAGGCTCTCTGTGTGATCCCCTTCTCCATCCCCAGGCTCCCTGTGTGATCCCCTTCTCCATCCCCAGGCTCTCTGTGTGATCCCCTTCTCCATCCCCAGGCTCTCTGTGTGACCCCCTTCTCCATCCCCAATCTCTCTGTGTGATCCCCTTCTCCATCCCCAGGCTCTCTGTGTGATCCCCTTCTCCATCCCCAGGCTCTCTGTGTGATCCCCTTCTCCATCCCCAGGCTCCTTGTTTGATCCCCTTCTCCATCCCCAATCTCTGTGTGATCCCCTTCTCCATCCCCAGGCTCTCTGTGTGACCCCCTTCTCCATCCCCAGGCTCCCTGTGTGATCCCCTTCTCCATCCCCAGGCTCCCTGTGTGATCCCCTTCTCCATCCCCAGGCTCCCTGTGTGATCCCCTTCTCCATCCCCAGGCTCTCTGTGTGACCCCCTTCTCCATCCCCAGGCTCTCTGTGTGATCCCCTTCTCCATCCCCAGGCTCCCTGTGTGATCCCCTTCTCCATCCCCAGGCTCCCTGTGTGATCCCCTTCTCCATCCCCAGGCTCCCTGTGTGATCCCCTTCTCCATCCCCAGGCTCCCTGTGTGATCCCCTTCTATATCCCCAGGCTCCCTGTGTGATCCCCTTCTCCATCCCCAGGCTCCCTGTGTGACCCCCTTCTCCATCCCCAGGCTCTCTGTGTGGTCCCCTTCTCCATCCCCAGGCTCTCTGTGTGATCCCCTTCTCTATCCCCAGGCTCCCTGTGTGATCCCCTTCTCCATCCCCAGGCTCTCTGTGTGATCCCCTTCTCCATCCCCAGGCTCCCTGTGTGATCCCCTTCTCCATCCCCAGGCTCCCTGTGTGATCCCCTTCTCCATCCCCAGGCTCTCTGTGTGATCCCCTTCTCCATCCCCAAGCTCTCTGTGTGATCCCCTTCTCCATCCCCAGGCTCCCTGTGTGATCCCCTTCTCCATCCCCAAGCTCTCTGTGTGATCCCCTTCTCCATCCCCAAGCTCTCTGTGTGATCCCCTTCTCCATCCCCAAGCTCTCTGTGTGATCCCCTTCTCCATCCCCAAGCTCTCTGTGTGATCCCCTTCTCCATCCCCAAGCTCTCTGTGTGATCCCCTTCTCCCTGCCCAGTCTCTCTGTGTCGTCCCCTTCTCCATCCCCAGGCTCCCTGTGTGATCCCCTTCTCCATCCCCAGGCTCTCTGTGTGGTCCCCTTCTCCATGCCCAGGCTCTCTGTGTGGTCCCCTTCTCCATCCCCAGGCTCCCTGTGTGATCCCCTTCTCCATCCCCAGGCTCCCTGTGTGATCCCCTTCTCCATCCCCAGGCTCCCTGTGTGATCCCCTTCTCCATCCCCAGGCTCTCTGTGTGGTCCCCTTCTCCATCCCCAGGCTCCCTGTGTGATCCCCTTTTCCATCCCCAGGCTCCCTGTGTGATCCCCTTCTCCATCCCCAGGCTCCCTGTGTGATCCCCTTCTCCATCCCCAGGCTCCCTGTGTGACCCCCTTCTCCATCCCCAGGCTCTCTGTGTGATCCCCTTCTCCATGCCCAGGCTCTCTGTGTGATCCCCTTCTCCATCCCCAGGCTCTCTGTGTGATCCCCTTCTCCATCCCCAGGCTCTCTGTGTGGTCCCCTTCTCCATCCCCAGGCTCTCTGTGTGATCCCCTTCTCCATGCCCAGGCCCTCTGTGTGATCCCCTTCTCCATCCCCAGGCTCTCTGTGTGATCCCCTTCTCCATCCCCAGGCTCCCTGTGTGATCCCCTTCTCCATGCCGAGGCTCTCTGTGTGATCCCCTTCTCCATCCCCAGGCTCCCTGTGTGATCCCCTTCTCCATGCCCAGGCTCTCTGTGTGGTCCCCTTCTCCATCCCCAGGCTCCCTGTGTGACCCCCTTCTCCATCCCCAGGGTCCCTGTGTGATCCCCTTCTCCATGCCCAGGCTCTCTGTGTGATCCCCTTCTCCATCCCCAGGCTCTCTGTGTGATCCCCTTCTCCATCCCCAGGCTCCCTGTGTGATCCCCTTCTCCATCCCCAGGCTCTCTGTGTGATCCCCTTCTCCATCCCCAGGCTCCCTGTGTGATCCCCTTCTCCATCCCCAGGCTCTCTGTGTGATCCCCTTCTCCATCCCCAGACTCCCTGTGTGATCCCCTTCTCCATCCCCAGGCTCTCTGTGTGACCCCCTTCTCCATCCCCAGGCTCTCTGTGTGATCCCCTTCTCCATCCCCAGGCTCCCTGTGTGATCCCCTTCTCCATGCCGAGGCTCTCTGTGTGATCCCCTTCTCCATCCCCAGGCTCTCTGTGTGATCCCCTTCTCCATCCCCAGGCTCTCTGTGTGACCCCCTTCTCCATCCCCAGGCTCCCTGTGTGATCCCCTTCTCCATCCCCAGGCTCTCTGTGTGATCCCCTTCTCCCTGCCCAGTCTCTCTGTGTGGTCCCCTTCTCCATCCCCAGGCTCTCTGTGTGATCCCCTTCTCCATCCCCAGGCTCCCTGTGTGATCCCCTTCTCCATCCCCAGGCTCTCTGTGTGATCCCCTTCTCCATCCCCAGGCTCTCTGTGTGACCCCCTTCTCCATCCCCAATCTCTCTGTGTGATCCCCTTCTCCATCCCCAGGCTCTCTGTGTGATCCCCTTCTCCATCCCCAGGCTCTCTGTGTGATCCCCTTCTCCATCCCCAGGCTCCTTGTTTGATCCCCTTCTCCATCCCCAATCTCTGTGTGATCCCCTTCTCCATCCCCAGGCTCTCTGTGTGACCCCCTTCTCCATCCCCAGGCTCCCTGTGTGATCCCCTTCTCCATCCCCAGGCTCCCTGTGTGATCCCCTTCTCCATCCCCAGGCTCCCTGTGTGATCCCCTTCTCCATCCCCAGGCTCTCTGTGTGACCCCCTTCTCCATCCCCAGGCTCTCTGTGTGATCCCCTTCTCCATCCCCAGGCTCCCTGTGTGATCCCCTTCTCCATCCCCAGGCTCCCTGTGTGATCCCCTTCTCCATCCCCAGGCTCCCTGTGTGATCCCCTTCTCCATCCCCAGGCTCCCTGTGTGATCCCCTTCTATATCCCCAGGCTCCCTGTGTGATCCCCTTCTCCATCCCCAGGCTCCCTGTGTGACCCCCTTCTCCATCCCCAGGCTCTCTGTGTGGTCCCCTTCTCCATCCCCAGGCTCTCTGTGTGATCCCCTTCTCCATCCCCAGGCTCCCTGTGTGATCCCCTTCTCCATCCCCAGGCTCTCTGTGTGATCCCCTTCTCCATCCCCAGGCTCCCTGTGTGATCCCCTTCTCCATCCCCAGGCTCCCTGTGTGATCCCCTTCTCCATCCCCAGGCTCTCTGTGTGATCCCCTTCTCCATCCCCAAGCTCTCTGTGTGATCCCCTTCTCCATCCCCAGGCTCCCTGTGTGATCCCCTTCTCCATCCCCAAGCTCTCTGTGTGATCCCCTTCTCCATCCCCAAGCTCTCTGTGTGATCCCCTTCTCCATCCCCAAGCTCTCTGTGTGATCCCCTTCTCCATCCCCAAGCTCTCTGTGTGATCCCCTTCTCCCTGCCCAGTCTCTCTGTGTGGTCCCCTTCTCCATCCCCAGGCTCTCTGTGTGATCCCCTTCTCCATCCCCAGGCTCTCTGTGTGGTCCCCTTCTCCATCCCCAGGCTCCTTGTGTGACCCCCTTCTCCATCCCCAGGCTCTCTGTGTGACCCCCTTCTCCATCCCCAGGCTCCCTGTGTGATCCCCTTCTCCATCCCCAGGCTCTCTGTGTGATCCCTTTCTCCATCCCCAGGCTCTCTGTGTGACCCCCTTCTCCATCCTCAGGCTCTCTGTGTGATCCCCTTCTCCATCCCCAGGCTCTCTGTGTGACCCCCTTCTCCATCCCCAGGCTCCCTGTGTGATCCACTTCTCCATCCCCAGGCTCCCTGTGTGATCCCCTTCTCCATCACCAGGCTCTCTGTGTGATCCCCTTCTCCATCCCCAGGCTCCCTGTGTGATCCCCTTCTCCATCCCCAGGCTCTCTGTGTGACCCCCTTCTCCCTGCCCAGGCTCCCTGTGTTGTCCCCTTCTCCATCCCCAGGCTCTCTGTGTGATCCCCTTCTCCATCCCCAGGCTCTCTGTGTGATCCCCTTCTCCATCCCCAGGCTCCCTGTGTGATCCCCTTCTCCATCCCCAGGCTCCCTGTGTGATCCCCTTCTCCATCCCCAGGCTCCCTGTGTGATCCCCTTCTCCATCCCCAGGCTATCTGTGTGACCCCCTTCTCCCTGCCCAGTCTCTCTGTGTGATCCCCTTCTTCATCCTCAGGCTCCCTGTGTGATCCCCTTCTCCATCCCCAGGCTCTCTGTGTGATCCCCTTCTCCATCCCCAGGCTCCCTGTGTGATCCCCTTCTCCATCCCCAGGCTCCCTGTGTGATCCCCTTCTCCATCCCCAGGCTCTCTGTGTGACCCCCTTCTCCCGGCCCAGTCTCTCTGTGTGATCCCCTTCTCCATCCCCAGGCTCTCTGTGTGATCCCCTTCTCCATCCCCAATCTCTCTGTGTGATCCCCTTCTCCATCCCCAGGCTCTCTGTGTGATCCCCTTCTCCATCCCCAGTCTCTCTGTGTGGTCCCCTTCTCCATCCCCAGGCTCCCTGTGTGATCCCCTTCTCCATCCCCAGGCTCTCTGTGTGATCCCCTTCTCCATCCCCAGGCTCTCTGTGTGATCCCCTTCTCCATCCCCAGGCTCTCTGTGTGATCCCCTTCTCCATCCCCAGTCTCTCTGTGTGGTCCCCTTCTCCATCCCCAGGCTCTCTGTGTGGTCCCCTTCTCCATCCCCAGGCTCTCTGTGTGATCCCCTTCTCCATCCCCAGTCTCTCTGTGTGGTCCCCTTCTCCATCCCCAGGCTCTCTGTGTGATCCCCTTCTCCATCCCCAGGCTCTCTGTGTGATCCCCTTCTCCATCCCCAATCTCTCTGTGTGATCCCCTTCTCCATCCCCAGGCTCTCTGTGTGATCCCCTTCTCCATCCCCAGTCTCTCTGTGTGGTCCCCTTCTCCATCCCCAGGCTCTCTGTGTGATCCCCTTCTCCATCCCCAGGCTCTCTGTGTGACCCCCTTCTCCATCCCCAGGCTCTCTGTGTGATCCCCTTCTCCATCCCCAATCTCTCTGTGTGATCCCCTTCTCCATCCCCAGGCTCTCTGTGTGATCCCCTTCTCCATCCCCAATCTCTCTGTGTCGTCCCCTTCTCCATCCCCAGGCTCTCTGTGTGGTCCCCTTCTCCATCCCCAGGCTCTCTGTGTGATCCCCTTCTCCATCCTCAGGCTCCCTGTGTGATCCCCTTCTCCATCCCCAGGCTCTCTGTGTGACCCCCTTCTCCATCCCCAGTCTCTCTGTGTGGTCCCCTTCTCCATCCCCAGGCTCTCTGTGTGATCCCCTTCTCCATCCTCAGGCTCCCTGTGTGATCCCCTTCTCCATCCCCAGGCTCCCTGTGTGATCCCCTTCTCCATCCCCAGGCTCTCTGTGTGATCCCGTTCTCCATCCTCAGGCTCCCTCTGTGATCCCCTTCTCCATCCCCAGGATCCCTGTGTGATCCCCTTCTCCATCCCCAATCTGTCTGTGTGATCCCCTTCTCCATCCCCAGGCTCTCTGTGTGATCCCCTTCTCCATCCTCAGGCTCCCTGTGTGATCCCCTTCTCCATCCCCAGGCTCCCTGTGTGATCCCCTTCTCCATCCCCAATCTCTCTGTGTGATCCCCTTCTCCATCCTCAGGCTCCCTGTGTGATCCCCTTCTCCATCCCCAGGCTCCCTGTGTGATCCCCTTCTCCATCCCCAATCTGTCTGTGTGATCCCCTTCTCCATCCCCAGGCTCTCTGTGTGATCCCCTTCTCCATCCTCAGGCTCCCTGTGTGATCCCCTTCTCCATCCCCAGGCTCTCTGTGTGATCCCCTTCTCCATCCCCAGTCTCTCTGTGTGATCCCCTTCTCCATCCCCAGGCTCCCTGTGTGACCCCCTTCTCCATCCCCAGGCTCTCTGTGTGATCCCCTTCTCCATCCCCAGGCTCTCTGTGTGATCCCCTTCTCCATCCCCAGGCTCCCTGTGTGATCCCCTTCTCCATCCCCAGGCTCTCTGTGTGATCCCCTTCTCCCTGCCCAGTCTCTCTGTGTCGTCCCCTTCTCCATCCCCAGGCTCTCTGTGTGATCCCCTTCTCCATCCCCAATCTCTCTGTGTGATCCCCTTCTCCATCCCCAGGCTCCCTGTGTGATCCCCTTCTCCATCCCCAGGCTCTCTGTGTGATCCGCTTCTCCCTGCCCAGTCTCTCTGTGTCGTCCCCTTCTCCATCCCCAGGCTCCCTGTGTGATCCCCTTCTCCATCCCCAGGCTCTCTGTGTGGTCCCCTTCTCCATGCCCAGGCTCTCTGTGTGGTCCCCTTCTCCATCCCCAGGCTCCCTGTGTGATCCCCTTCTCCATCCCCAGGCTCCCTGTGTGATCCCCTTCTCCATCCCCAGGCTCCCTGTGTGATCCCCTTCTCCATCCCCAGGCTCTCTGTGTGGTCCCCTTCTCCATCCCCAGGCTCCCTGTGTGATCCCCTTCTCCATCCCCAGGCTCCCTGTGTGATCCCCTTCTCCATCCCCAGGCTCTCTGTGTGACCCCCTTCTCCATCCTCAGGCTCCCTGTGTGATCCCCTTCTCCATCCCCAGGCTCCCTGTGTGATCCCCTTCTCCATCCCCAGGCTCCCTGTGTGATCCCCTTCTCCATCCCCAGGCTCCCTGTGTGACCCCCTTCTCCATCCCCAGGCTCCCTGTGTGATCCCCTTCTCCATCCCCAGGCTCTCTGTGTGACCCCCTTCTCCATCCCCAGGCTCTCTGTGTGATCCCCTTCTCCATCCCCAGGCTCCCTGTGTGATCCCCTTCTCCATCCCCAATCTCTCTGTGTGATCCCCTTCTCCATCCTCAGGCTCCCTGTGTGATCCCCTTCTCCATCCCCAGGCTCCCTGTGTGATCCCCTTCTCCATCCCCAATCTGTCTGTGTGATCCCCTTCTCTATCCCCAGGTTCTCTGTGTGATCCCCTTCTCCATCCTCAGGCTCCCTGTGTGATCCCCTTCTCCATCCCCAGGCTCTCTGTGTGACCCCCTTCTCCATCCCCAGGCTCTCTGTGTGATCCCCTTCTCCATCCCCAGGCTCTCTGTGTGATCCCCTTCTCCATCCCCAGGCTCCCTGTGTGATCCCCTTGTCCATCCCCAGGCTCCCTGTGTGATCCCCTTCTCCATCCTCAGGCTCCCTGTGTGATCCCCTTCTCCATCCTCAGGCTCCCTGTGTGATCCCCTTCTCCATCCTCAGGCTCCCTGTGTGATCCCCTTCTCCATCCCCAGGCACCCTGTGTGATCCCCTTCTCCATCCCCAATCTGTCTGTGTGATCCCCTTCTCCATCCCCAGGCTCTCTGTGTGATCCCCTTCTCCATCCTCAGGCTCCCTGTGTGATCCCCTTCTCCATCCCCAGGCTCTCTGTGTGATCCCCTTCTCCATCCCCAGTCTCTCTGTGTGATCCCCTTCTCCATCCCCAGGCTCCCTGTGTGACCCCCTTCTCCATCCCCAGGCTCTCTGTGTGATCCCCTTCTCCATCCCCAGGCTCTCTGTGTGATCCCCTTCTCCATCCCCAGGCTCCCTGTGTGATCCCCTTCTCCATCCCCAGGCTCTCTGTGTGATCCCCTTCTCCCTGCCCAGTCTCTCTGTGTCGTCCCCTTCTCCATCCCCAGGCTCTCTGTGTGATCCCCTTCTCCATCCCCAATCTCTCTGTGTGATCCCCTTCTCCATCCCCAGGCTCCCTGTGTGATCCCCTTCTCCATCCCCAGGCTCTCTGTGTGATCCCCTTCTCCCTGCCCAGTCTCTCTGTGTCGTCCCCTTCTTTATCCCCAGGCTCCCTGTGTGATCCCCTTCTCCATCCCCAGGCTCTCTGTGTGGTCCCCTTCTCCATGCCCAGGCTCTCTGTGTGGTCCCCTTCTCCATCCCCAGGCTCCCTGTGTGATCCCCTTCTCCATCCCCAGGCTCCCTGTGTGATCCCCTTCTCCATTTCCAGGCTCCCTGTGTGATCCCCTTCTCCATCCCCAGGCTCTCTGTGTGGTCCCCTTCTCCATCCCCAGGCTCCCTGTGTGATCCCCTTCTCCATCCCCAGGCTCCCTGTGTGATCCCCTTCTCCATCCCCAGGCTCTCTGTGTGACCCCCTTCTCCATCCTCAGGCTCCATGTGTGATCCCCTTCTCCATCCCCAGGCTCCCTGTGTGATCCCCTTCTCCATCCCCAGGCTCCCTGTGTGATCCCCTTCTCCATCCCCAGGCTCCCTGTGTGACCCCCTTCTCCATCCCCAGGCTCCCTGTGTGATCCCCTTCTCCATCCCCAGGCTCTCTGTGTGACCCCCTTCTCCATCCCCAGGCTCTCTGTGTGATCCCCTTCTCCATCCCCAGGCTCCCTGTGTGATCCCCTTCTCCATCCCCAGGCTCTCTGTGTGATCCCCTTCTCCCTGCCCAGTCTCTCTGTGTGGTCCCCTTCTCCATCCCCAGGCTCCCTGTGTGATCCCCTTCTCCATCCCCAGGCTCTCTGTGTGATCCCCTTCTCCATCCCCAGGCTCCCTGTGTGATCCCCTTCTCCATCCCCAGGCTCCCTGTGTGGTCCCCTTCTCCATCCCCAGGCTCCCTGTGTGACCCCCTTCTCCATCCCCAGGCTCCCTGTGTGACCCCCTTCTCCATCCCCAGGCTCCCTGTGTGGTCCCCTTCTCCATCCCCAGGCTCCCTGTGTGACCCCCTTCTCCATCCCCAGGCTCTCTGTGTGACCCCCTTCTCCATCCCCAGGCTCCCTGTGTGATCCCCTTCTCCATCCCCAGGCTCCCTGTGTGATCCCCTTCTCCATCCCCAGGCTCCCTGTGTGATCCCCTTCTCCATCCCCAGGCTCCCTGTGTGACCCCCTTCTCCATCCCCAGGCTCCCTGTGTGATCCACTTCTCCATCCCCAGGCTCTCTGTGTGACCCCCTTCTCCATCCCCAGGCTCTCTGTGTGATCCCCTTCTCCATCCCCAGGCTCTCTGTGTGATCCCCTTCTCCATCCCCAGGCTCCCTGTGTGACCCCCTTCTCCATCCCCAGGCTCCCTGTGTGATCCACTTCTCCATCCCCAGGCTCTCTGTGTGACCCCCTTCTCCATCCCCAGGCTCTCTGTGTGATCCCCTTCTCCATCCCCAGGCTCTCTGTGTGACCCCCTTCTCCATCCCCAGGCTCTCTGTGTGATCCCCTTCTCCATCCCCAGGCTCCCTGTGTGATCCCCTTCTCCATCCCCAGGCTCTCTGTGTGACCCCCTTCTCCATCCCCAGGCTCTCTGTGTGATCCCCTTCTCCCTGCCCAGTCTCTCTGTGTCGTCCCCTTCTCCATCCCCAGGCTCTCTGTGTGATCCCCTTCTCCATCCCCAATCTCTCTGTGTGATCCCCTTCTCCATCCCCAGGCTCCCTGTGTGATCCCCTTCTCCATCCCCAGGCTCTCTGTGTGATCCCCTTCTCCCTGCCCAGTCTCTCTGTGTCGTCCCCTTCTCCATCCCCAGGCTCCCTGTGTGATCCCCTTCTCCATCCCCAGGCTCTCTGTGTGGTCCCCTTCTCCATGCCCAGGCTCTCTGTGTGGTCCCCTTCTCCATCCCCAGGCTCCCTGTGTGATCCCCTTCTCCATCCCCAGGCTCCCTGTGTGATCCCCTTCTTCATCCCCAGGCTCCCTGTGTGATCCCCTTCTCCATCCCCAGGCTCTCTGTGTGGTCCCCTTCTTCATCCCCAGGCTCCCTGTGTGATCCCCTTCTCCATCCCCAGGCTCCCTGTGTGATCCCCTTCTCCATCCCCAGGCTCTCTGTGTGACCCCCTTCTCCATCCTCAGGCTCCCTGTGTGATCCCCTTCTCCATCCCCAGGCTCCCTGTGTGATCCCCTTCTCCATTCCCAGGCTCCCTGTGTGATCCCCTTCTCCATCCCCAGGCTCCCTGTGTGACCCCCTTCTCCATCCCCAGGCTCCCTGTGTGATCCCCTTCTCCATCCCCAGGCTCTCTGTGTGACCCCCTTCTCCATCCCCAGGCTCTCTGTGTGATCCCCTTCTCCATCCCCAGGCTCCCTGTGTGATCCCCTTCTCCATCCCCAATCTCTCTGTGTGACCCCTTCTCCATCCTCAGGCTCCCTGTGTGATCCCCTTCTCCATCCCCAGGCTCCCTGTGTGATCCCCTTCTCCATCCCCAATCTGTCTGTGTGATCCCCTTCTCCATCCCCAGGCTCTCTGTGTGATCCCCTTCTCCATCCTCAGGCTCCCTGTGTGATCCCCTTCTCCATCCCCAGGCTCTCTGTGTGACCCCCTTCTCCATCCCCAGGCTCTCTGTGTGATCCCCTTCTCCATCCTCAGGCTCTCTGTGTGATCCCCTTCTCCATCCTCAGGCTCTCTGTGTGACCCCCTTCTCCATCCCCAGGCTCTCTGTGTGATCCCCTTCTCCATCCCCAGGCTCCCTGTGTGATCCCCTTCTCCATCCCCAGGCTCCCTGTGTGATCCCCTTCTCCATCCTCAGGCTCCCTGTGTGATCCCCTTCTCCATCCTAGGGTCCCTGTGTGATCCCCTTCTCCATCCTCAGGCTCCCTGTGTGATCCCCTTCTCCATCCCCAGGCTCCCTGTGTGATCCCCTTCTCCATCCCCAATCTGTCTGTGTGATCCCCTTCTCCATCCCCAGGCTCTCTGTGTGATCCCCTTCTCCATCCTCAGGCTCCCTGTGTGATCCCCTTCTCCATCCCCAGGCTCTCTGTGTGATCCCCTTCTCCATCCCCAGTCTCTCTGTGTGATCCCCTTCTCCATCCCCAGGCTCCCTGTGTGACCCCCTTCTCCATCCCCAGGCTCTCTGTGTGATCCCCTTCTCCATCCCCAGGCTCTCTGTGTGATCCCCTTCTCCATCCCCAGGCTCCCTGTGTGATCCCCTTCTCCATCCCCAGGCTCTCTGTGTGATCCCCTTCTCCCTGCCCAGTCTCTCTGTGTCGTCCCCTTCTCCATCCCCAGGCTCTCTGTGTGATCCCCTTCTCCATCCCCAATCTCTCTGTGTGATCCCCTTCTCCATCCCTAGGCTCCCTGTGTGATCCCCTTCTCCATCCCCAGGCTCTCTGTGTGATCCTTTTCTCCCTGCCCAGTCTCTCTGTGTCGTCCCCTTCTCCATCCCCAGGCTCCCTGTGTGATCCCCTTCTCCATCCCCAGGCTCTCTGTGTGGTCCCCTTCTCCATGCCCAGGCTCTCTGTGTGGTCCCCTTCTCCATCCCCAGGCTCCCTGTGTGATCCCCTTCTCCATCCCCAGGCTCCCTGTGTGATCCCCTTCTCCATCCCCAGGCTCTCTGTGTGGTCCCCTTCTCCATCCCCAGGCTCCCTGTGTGATCCCCTTCTCCATCCCCAGGCTCCCTGTGTGATCCCCTTCTCCATCCCCAGGCTCTCTGTGTGACCCCCTTCTCCATCGTCAGGCTCCCTGTGTGATCCCCTTCTCCATCCCCAGGCTCCCTGTGTGATCCCCTTCTCCATCCCCAGGCTCCCTGTGTGATCCCCTTCTCCATCCCCAGGCTCCCTGTGTGACCCCCTTCTCCATCCCCAGGCTCCCTGTGTGATCCCCTTCTCCATCCCCAGGCTCTCTGTGTGACCCCCTTCTCCATCCCCAGGCTCTCTGTGTGATCCCCTTCTCCATCCCCAGGCTCCCTGTGTGATCCCCTTCTCCATCCCCAGGCTCTCTGTGTGATCCCCTTCTCCCTGCCCAGTCTCTCTGTGTGGTCCCCTTCTCCATCCCCAGGCTCCCTGTGTGATCCCCTTCTCCATCCCCAGGCTCTCTGTGTGATCCCCTTCTCCATCCCCAGGCTCCCTGTGTGATCCCCTTCTCCATCCCCAGGCTCCCTGTGTGGTCCCCTTCTCCATCCCCAGGCTCCCTGTGTGACCCCCTTCTCCATCCCCAGGCTCCCTGTGTGACCCCCTTCTCCATCCCCAGGCTCCCTGTGTGGTCCCCTTCTCCATCCCCAGGCTCCCTGTGTGACCCCCTTCTCCATCCCCAGGCTCTCTGTGTGACCCCCTTCTCCATCCCCAGGCTCCCTGTGTGATCCCCTTCTCCATCCCCAGGCTCCCTGTGTGATCCCCTTCTCCATCCCCAGGCTCCCTGTGTGATCCCCTTCTCCATCCCCAGGCTCCCTGTGTGACCCCCTTCTCCATCCCCAGGCTCCCTGTGTGATCCACTTCTCCATCCCCAGGCTCTCTGTGTGACCCCCTTCTCCATCCCCAGGCTCCCTGTGTGATCCCCTTCTCCATCCCCAGGCTCTCTGTGTGACCCCCTTCTCCATCCCCAGGCTCTCTGTGTGACCCCCTTCTCCATCCCCAGGCTCTCTGTGTGACCCCCTTCTCCATCCCCAGGCTCTCTGTGTGACCCCCTTCTCCATCCCCAGGCTCTCTGTGTGACCCCCTTCTCCATCCCCAGGCTCTCTGTGTGACCCCCTTCTCCATCCCCAGGCTCCCTGTGTGGTCCCCTTCTCCATCCCCAGGCTCTCTGGGTGACCCCCTTCTCCATCCCCAGGCTCTCTGTGTGACCCCCTTCTCCATCCCCAGGCTCTCTGTGTGACCCCCTTCTCCATCCCCAGGCTTTCTGTGTGATCCCCTTCTCCATCCCCAGGCTCTCTGTGTGATCCCCTTCTCCATCCCCAGGCTCCCTGTGTGATCCCCTTCTCCATCCCCAGGCTCTCTGTGTGACCCCCTTCTCCATCCCCAGGCTCCCTGTGTGATCCCCTTCTCCATCCCCAGGCTCCCTGTGTGACTCCCTTCTCCATCCCCAGGCTCCCTGTGTGACCCCCTTCTCCATCTTCAGGCTCCCTGTGTGATCCCCTTCTCCATCCCCAATCTGTCTGTGTGATCCCCTTCTCCATCCCCAGGCTCTCTGTGTGACCCCCTTCTCCATCCCCAGGCTCCCTGTGTGATCCCCTTCTCCATCCCCAGGCTCTCTGTGTGACCCCCTTCTCCATCCCCAGGCTCCCTGTGTGATCCCCTTCTCCATCCCCAATCTCTCTGTGTGATTTCCTTCTCCATCCCCAGGCTCTCTGTGTGACCCCCTTCTCCATCCCCAGGCTCCCTGTGTGATCCCCTTCTCCATCCCCAGGCTCTCTGTGTGACCCCCTTCTCCATCCCCAGGCTCTCTGTGTGATCCCCTTCTCCATCCCCAGGCTCTCTGTGTGATCCCCTTCTCCATCCCCAATCTCTCTGTGTGGTCCCCTTCTCCATCCCCAGGCTCTCTGTGTGATCCCCTTCTCCATCCCCAGGCTCTCTGTGTGATCCCCTTCTCCATCCCCAGGCTCTCTGTGTGATCCCCTTCTCCATCCCCAGGCTCTCTGTGTGATCCCCTTCTCCATCCCCAGGCTCTCTGTGTGATCCCCTTCTCCATCCCCAGGCTCTCTGTGTGACCCCCTTCTCCATCCCCAGGCTCTCTGTGTGACCCCCTTCTCCATCCCCAGGCTCTCTGTGTGACCCCCTTCTCCATCCCCAGGCTCTCTGTGTGATCCCCTTCTCCATCCCCAGGCTCCCTGTGTGACCCCCTTCTCCATCCCCAGGCTCTCTGTGTGATCCCCTTCCCCATCCTCAGGCTCTCTGTGTGATCCCCTTCTCCATCCCCAGGCTCCCTGTGTGATCCCCTTCTCCATCCCTAGGCTCCCTGTGTGATCCCCTTCTCCATCCCCAGGCTCCCTGTGTGATCCCCTTCTCCATCCCCAGGCTCCCTGTGTGACCCCCTTCTCCATCCCCAGGCTCTCTGTGTGGTCCCCTTCTCCATCCCCAGGCTCTCTGTGTGATCCGCTTCTCCATCCCCAGGCTCCCTGTGTGATCCCCTTCTCCATCCCCAGGCTCTCTGTGTGATCCCCTTCTCCATCCCCAGGCTCCCTGTGTGATCCACTTCTCCATCCCCAGGCTCCCTGTGTGATCCCCTTCTCCATCCCCAGGCTCTCTGTGTGATCCCCTTCTCCATCCCCAAGCTCTCTGTGTGATCCCCTTCTCCATCCCCAGGCTCTCTGTGTGATCCCCTTCTCCATCCCCAGTCTCTCTGTGTGGTCCCCTTCTCCATCCCCAGGCTCTCTGTGTGGTCCCCTTCTCCATCCCCAGGCTCTCTGTGTGATCCCCTTCTCCATCCCCAGGCTCTCTGTGTGATCCCCTTCTCCATCCCCAATCTCTCTGTGTGATCCCCTTCTCCATCCCCAGGCTCTCTGTGTGATCCCCTTCTCCATCCCCAGTCTCTCTGTGTGGTCCCCTTCTCCATCCCCAGGCTCTCTGTGTGATCCCCTTCTCCATCCCCAGGCTCTCTGTGTGACCCCCTTCTCCATCCCCAGGCTCTCTGTGTGATCCCCTTCTCCATCCCCAATCTCTCTGTGTGATCCCCTTCTCCATCCCCAGGCTCTCTGTGTGATCCCCTTCTCCATCCCCAGGCTCCCTGTGTGATCCCCTTCTCCATCCCCAGGCTCTCTGTGTGATCCCCTTCTCCATCCCCAGGCTCCCTGTGTCATCCCCTTCTCCATCCCCAGGCTCCCTGTGTGATCCCCTTCTCCATCCCCAGGCTCTCTGTGTGATCCCCTTCTCCATCCCCAGGCTCCCTGTGTGATCCCCTTCTCCATCCCCAAGCTCTCTGTGTGATCCCCTTTTCCATCCCCAAGCTCTCTGTGTGATCCCCTTCTCCCTGCCCAGTCTCTCTGTGTGGTCCCCTTCTCCATCCCCAGGCTCTCTGTGTGATCCCCTTCTCCATCCCCAGGCTCTCTGTGTGGTCCCCTTCTCCATCCCCAGGCTCCTGGTGTGACCCCCTTCTCCATCCCCAGGCTCTCTGTGTGACCCCCTTCTCCATCCCCAGGCTCCCTGTGTGATCCCCTTCTCCATCCCCAGGCTCTCTGTGTGATCCCCTTCTCCATCCCCAGGCTCTCTGTGTGACCCCCTTCTCCATCCTCAGGCTCTCTGTGTGATCCCCTTCTCCATCCCAGGCTCTCTGTGTGACCCCCTTCTCCATCCCCAGGCTCCCTGTGTGATCCCCTTCTCCATCCCCAGGCTCCCTGTGTGATCCCCTTCTCCATCACCAGGCTCTCTGTGTGATCCCCTTCTCCATCCCCAGGCTCCCTGTGTGATCCCCTTCTCCATCCCCAGGCTCTCTGTGTGACCCCCTTCTCCCTGCCCAGGCTCCCTGTGTTGTCCCCTTCTCCATCCCCAGGCTCTCTGTGTGATCCCCTTCTCCATCCCCAGGCTCTCTGTGTGATCCCCTTCTCCATCCCCAGGCTCCCTGTGTGATCCCCTTCTCCATCCCCAGGCTCCCTGTGTGATCCCCTTCTCCATCCCCAGGCTCCCTGTGTGATCCCCTTCTCCATCCCCAGGCTCTCTGTGTGACCCCCTTCTCCCTGCCCAGTCTCTCTGTGTGATCCCCTTCTCCATCCTCAGGCTCCCTGTGTGATCCCCTTCTCCATCCCCAGGCTCTCTGTGTGATCCCCTTCTCCATCCCCAGGCTCCCTGTGTGATCCCCTTCTCCATCCCCAGGCTCCCTGTGTGATCCCCTTCTCCATCCCCAGGCTCTCTGTGTGACCCCCTTCTCCCTGCCCAGTCTCTCTGTGTGATCCCCTTCTCCATCCCCAGGCTCTCTGTGTGATCCCCTTCTCCATCCCCAATCTCTCTGTGTGATCCCCTTCTCCATCCTCAGGCTCTCTGTGTGATCCCCTTCTCCATCCCCAGGCTCTCTGTGTGACCCCCTTCTCCATCCCCAGGCTCTCTGTGTGATCCCCTTCTCCATCCCCAATCTCTCTGTGTGATCCCCTTCTCCATCCCCAGGCTCTCTGTGTGATCCCCTTCTCCATCCCCAATCTCTCTGTGTCGTCCCCTTCTCCATCCCCAGGCTCTCTGTGTGGTCCCCTTCTCCATCCCCAGGCTCTCTGTGTGATCCCCTTCTCCATCCTCAGGCTCCCTGTGTGATCCCCTTCTCCATCCCCAGGCTCTCTGTGTGACCCCCTTCTCCATCCCCAGTCTCTCTGTGTGGTCCCCTTCTCCATCCCCAGGCTCTCTGTGTGATCCCCTTCTCCATCCTCAGGCTCCCTGTGTGATCCCCTTCTCCATCCCCAGGCTCCCTGTGTGATCCCCTTCTCCATCCCCAGGCTCTCTGTGTGATCCCCTTCTCCATCCTCAGGCTCCCTCTGTGATCCCCTTCTCCATCCCCAGGCTCCCTGTGTGATCCCCTTCTCCATCCCCAATCTGTCTGTGTGATCCCCTTCTCCATCCCCAGGCTCTCTGTGTGATCCCCTTCTCCATCCTCAGGCTCCCTGTGTGATCCCCTTCTCCATCCCCAGGCTCCCTGTGTGATCCCCTTCTCCATCCCCAATCTCTCTGTGTGATCCCCTTCTCCATCCTCAGGCTCCCTGTGTGATCCCCTTCTCCATCCCCAGGCTCCCTGTGTGATCCCCTTCTCCATCCCCAATCTGTCTGTGTGATCCCCTTCTCCATCCCCAGGCTCTCTGTGTGATCCCCTTCTCCATCCTCAGGCTCCCTGTGTGATCCCCTTCTCCATTCCCAGGCTCTCTGTGTGACCCCCTTCTCCATCCCCAGGCTCTCTGTATGATCCACTTCTCCATCCTCAGGCTCTCTGTGTGATCCCCTTCTCCATCCTCAGGCTCTCTGTGTGACCCCCTTCTCCATCCCCAGGCTCTCTGTGTGATCCCCTTCTCCATCCCCAGGCTCCCTGTGTGATCCCCTTCTCCATCCCCAGGCTCTCTGTGTGATCCCCTTCTCCCTGCCCAGTCTCTCTGTGTGGTCCCCTTCTCCATCCCCAGGCTCCCTGTGTGATCCCCTTCTCCATCCCCAGGCTCTCTGTGTGATCCCCTTCTCCATCCCCAGGCTCTCTGTGTGATCCCCTTCTCCATCCCCAATCTCTCTGTGTGATCCCCTTCTCCATCCCCAGGCTCCCTGTGTGATCCCCTTCTCCATCCCCAGGCTCCCTGTGTGGTCCCCTTCTCCATCCCCAGGCTCCCTGTGTGACCCCCTTCTCCATCCCCAGGCTCTCTGTGTGATCCCCTTCTCCATCCCCAGGCTCCCTGTGTGATCCCCTTCTCCATCCCCAGGCTCCCTGTGTGATCCCCTTCTCCATCCCCAGGCTCCCTGTGTGACCCCCTTCTCCATCCCCAGGCTCCCTGTGTGATCCACTTCTCCATCCCCAGGCTCCCTGTGTGATCCCCTTCTCCATCCCCAGGCTCTCTGTGTGACCCCCTTCTCCATCCCCAGGCTCCCTGTGTGATCCCCTTCTCCATCCCCAGGCTCTCTGTGTGACCCCCTTCTCCATCCCCAGGCTCTCTGTGTGACCCCCTTCTCCATCCCCAGGCTCTCTGTGTGACCCCCTTCTCCATCCCCAGGCTCTCTGTGTGATCCCCTTCTCCATCCCCAGGCTCTCTGTGTGACCCCCTTCTCCATCCCCAGGCTCTCTGTGTGGTCCCCTTCTCCATCCCCAGGCTCTCTGTGTGATCCCCTTCTCCATCCCCAGGCTCTCTGTGTGGTCCCCTTCTCCATCCCCAGGCTCTCTGTGTGATCCCCTTCTCCATGCCCAGGCCCTCTGTGTGATCCCCTTCTCCATCCCCAGGCTCTCTGTGTGATCCCCTTCTCCATCCCCAGGCTCCCTGTGTGATCCCCTTCTCCATCCCCAGGCTCTCTGTGTGATCCCCTTCTCCATGCCCAGGCTCTCTGTGTGATCCCCTTCTCCATCCCCAGGGTCCCTGTGTGATCCCCTTCTCCATGCCCAGGCTCTCTGTGTGATCCCCTTCTCCATCCCCAGGCTCTCTGTGTGATCCCCTTCTCCATCCCCAGGCTCCCTGTGTGATCCCCTTCTCCATCCCCAGGCTCTCTGTGTGATCCCCTTCTCCATCCCCAGGCTCCCTGTGTGATCCCCTTCTGCATCCCCAGGCTCTCTGTGTGATCCCCTTCTCCATCCCCAGACTCCCTGTGTGATCCCCTTCTCCATCCCCAGGCTCTCTGTGTGACCCCCTTCTCCATCCCCAGGCTCTCTGTGTGATCCCCTTCTCCATCCCCAGGCTCCCTGTGTGATCCCCTTCTCCATGCCGAGGCTCTCTGTGTGATCCCCTTCTCCATCCCCAGGCTCTCTGTGTGATCCCCTTCTCCATCCCCAGGCTCTCTGTGTGACCCCCTTCTCCATCCCCAGGCTCCCTGTGTGATCCCCTTCTCCATCCCCAGGCTCTCTGTGTGATCCCCTTCTCCCTGCCCAGTCTCTCTGTGTGGTCCCCTTCTCCATCCCCAGGCTCTCTGTGTGATCCCCTTCTCCATCCCCAGGCTCCCTGTGTGATCCCCTTCTCCATCCCCAGGCTCTCTGTGTGATCCCCTTCTCCATCCCCAGGCTCTCTGTGTGACCCCCTTCTCCATCCCCAATCTCTCTGTGTGATCCCCTTCTCCATCCCCAGGCTCTCTGTGTGATCCCCTTCTCCATCCCCAGGCTCTCTGTGTGATCCCCTTCTCCATCCCCAGGCTCCTTGTGTGATCCCCTTCTCCATCCCCAATCTCTGTGTGATCCCCTTCTCCATCCCCAGGCTCTCTGTGTGACCCCCTTCTCCATCCCCAGGCTCCCTGTGTGATCCCCTTCTCCATCCCCAGGCTCCCTGTGTGATCCCCTTCTCCATCCCCAGGCTCCCTTTGTGATCCCCTTCTCCATCCCCAGGCTCTCTGTGTGACCCCCTTCTCCATCCCCAGGCTCTCTGTGTGATCCCCTTCTCCATCCCCAGGCTCCCTGTGTGATCCCCTTCTCCATCCCCAGGCTCCCTGTGTGATCCCCTTCTCCATCCCCAGGCTCCCTGTGTGATCCCCTTCTCCATCCCCAGGCTCCCTGTGTGATCCCCTTCTATATCCCCAGGCTCCCTGTGTGATCCCCTTCTCCATCCCCAGGCTCCCTGTGTGACCCCCTTCTCCATCCCCAGGCTCTCTGTGTGGTCCCCTTCTCCATCCCCAGGCTCTCTGTGTGATCCCCTTCTCCATCCCCAGGCTCCCTGTGTGATCCCCTTCTCCATCCCCAGGCTCTCTGTGTGATCCCCTTCTCCATCCCCAGGCTCCCTGTGTGATCCCCTTCTCCATCCCCAGGCTCCCTGTGTGATCCCCTTCTCCATCCCCAGGCTCTCTGTGTGATCCCCTTCTCCATCCCCAAGCTCTCTGTGTGATCCCCTTCTCCATCCCCAGGCTCCCTGTGTGATCCCCTTCTCCATCCCCAAGCTCTCTGTGTGATCCCCTTCTCCATCCCCAAGCTCTCTGTGTGATCCCCTTCTCCATCCCCAAGCTCTCTGTGTGATCCCCTTCTCCATCCCCAAGCTCTCTGTGTGATCCCCTTCTCCCTGCCCAGTCTCTCTGTGTGGTCCCCTTCTCCATCCCCAGGCTCTCTGTGTGATCCCCTTCTCCATCCCCAGGCTCTCTGTGTGGTCCCCTTCTCCATCCCCAGGCTCCTTGTGTGACCCCCTTCTCCATCCCCAGGCTCTCTGTGTGACCCCCTTCTCCATCCCCAGGCTCCCTGTGTGATCCCCTTCTCCATCCCCAGGCTCTCTGTGTGATCCCCTTCTCCATCCCCAGGCTCTCTGTGTGACCCCCTTCTCCATCCTCAGGCTCTCTGTGTGATCCCCTTCTCCATCCCCAGGCTCTCTGTGTGACCCCTTTCTCCATCCCCAGGCTCCCTGTGTGATCCACTTCTCCATCCCCAGGCTCCCTGTGTGATCCCCTTCTCCATCACCAGGCTCTCTGTGTGATCCCCTTCTCCATCCCCAGGCTCCCTGTGTGATCCCCTTCTCCATCCCCAGGCTCTCTGTGTGACCCCCTTCTCCCTGCCCAGGCTCCCTGTGTTGTCCCCTTCTCCATCCCCAGGCTCTCTGTGTGATCCCCTTCTCCATCCCCAGGCTCTCTGTGTGATCCCCTTCTCCATCCCCAGGCTCCCTGTGTGATCCCCTTCTCCATCCCCAGGCTCCCTGTGTGATCCCCTTCTCCATCCCCAGGCTCCCTGTGTGATCCCCTTCTCCATCCCCAGGCTCTCTGTGTGACCCCCTTCTCCCTGCCCAGTCTCTCTGTGTGATCCCCTTCTTCATCCTCAGGCTCCCTGTGTGATCCCCTTCTCCATCCCCAGGCTCTCTGTGTGATCCCCTTCTCCATCCCCAGGCTCCCTGTGTGATCCCGTTCTCCATCCCCAGGCTCCCTGTGTGATCCCCTTCTCCATCCCCAGGCTCTCTGTGTGACCCCCTTCTCCCTGCCCAGTCTCTCTGTGTGATCCCCTTCTCCATCCCCAGGCTCTCTGTGTGATCCCCTTCTCCATCCCCAATCTCTCTGTGTGATCCCCTTCTCCATCCCCAGGCTCTCTGTGTGATCCCCTTCTCCATCCCCAGTCTCTCTGTGTGGTCCCCTTCTCCATCCCCAGGCTCCCTGTGTGATCCCCTTCTCCATCCCCAGGCTCTCTGTGTGATCCCCTTCTCCATCCCCAGGCTCTCTGTGTGATCCCCTTCTCCATCCCCAGGCTCTCTGTGTGATCCCCTTCTCCATCCCCAGTCTCTCTGTGTGGTCCCCTTCTCCATCCCCAGGCTCTCTGTGTGGTCCCCTTCTCCATCCCCAGGCTCTCTGTGTGATCCCCTTCTCCATCCCCAGTCTCTCTGTGTGGTCCCCTTCTCCATCCCCAGGCTCTCTGTGTGATCCCCTTCTCCATCCCCAGGCTCTCTGTGTGATCCCCTTCTCCATCCCCAATCTCTCTGTGTGATCCCCTTCTCCATCCCCAGGCTCTCTGTGTGATCCCCTTCTCCATCCCCAGTCTCTCTGTGTGGTCCCCTTTTCCATCCCCAGGCTCTCTGTGTGATCCCCTTCTCCATCCCCAGGCTCTCTGTGTGATCCCCTTCTCCATCCCCAGGCTCTCTGTGTGATCCCCTTCTCCATCCCCAATCTCTCTGTGTCGTCCCCTTCTCCATCCCCAGGCTCTCTGTGTGGTCCCCTTCTCCATCCCCAGGCTCTCTGTGTGATCCCCTTCTCCATCCTCAGGCTCCCTGTGTGATCCCCTTCTCCATCCCCAGGCTCTCTGTGTGACCCCCTTCTCCATCCCCAGTCTCTCTGTGTGATCCCGTTCTCCATCCTCAGGCTCCCTCTGTGATCCCCTTCTCCATCCCCAGGATCCCTGTGTGATCCCCTTCTCCATCCCCAATCTGTCTGTGTGATCCCCTTCTCCATGCCCAGGCTCTCTGTGTGATCCCCTTCTCCATCCCCAGGCTCTCTGTGTGATCCCCTTCTCCATCCCCAGGCTCCCTGTGTGATCCCCTTCTCCATCCCCAGGCTCTCTGTGTGATCCCCTTCTCCATCCCCAGGCTCCCTGTGTGATCCCCTTCTGCATCCCCAGGCTCTCTGTGTGATCCCCTTCTCCATCCCCAGACTCCCTGTGTGATCCCCTTCTCCATCCCCAGGCTCTCTGTGTGACCCCCTTCTCCATCCCCAGGCTCTCTGTGTGATCCCCTTCTCCATCCCCAGGCTCCCTGTGTGATCCCCTTCTCCATCCCCAGGCTCCCTGTGTGATCCCCTTCTCCATCCCCAGGCTCCCTGTGTGATCCCCTTCTCCATCCCCAGGCTCCCTGTGTGATCCCCTTCTATATCCCCAGGCTCCCTGTGTGATCCCCTTCTCCATCCCCAGGCTCCCTGTGTGACCCCCTTCTCCATCCCCAGGCTCTCTGTGTGGTCCCCTTCTCCATCCCCAGGCTCTCTGTGTGATCCCCTTCTCCATCCCCAGGCTCCCTGTGTGATCCCCTTCTCCATCCCCAGGCTCTCTGTGTGATCCCCTTCTCCATCCCCAGGCTCCCTGTGTGATCCCCTTCTCCATCCCCAGGCTCCCTGTGTGATCCCCTTCTCCATCCCCAGGCTCTCTGTGTGATCCCCTTCTCCATCCCCAAGCTCTCTGTGTGATCCCCTTCTCCATCCCCAGGCTCCCTGTGTGATCCCCTTCTCCATCCCCAAGCTCTCTGTGTGATCCCCTTCTCCATCCCCAAGCTCTCTGTGTGATCCCCTTCTCCATCCCCAAGCTCTCTGTGTGATCCCCTTCTCCATCCCCAAGCTCTCTGTGTGATCCCCTTCTCCCTGCCCAGTCTCTCTGTGTGGTCCCCTTCTCCATCCCCAGGCTCTCTGTGTGATCCCCTTCTCCATCCCCAGGCTCTCTGTGTGGTCCCCTTCTCCATCCCCAGGCTCCTTGTGTGACCCCCTTCTCCATCCCCAGGCTCTCTGTGTGACCCCCTTCTCCATCCCCAGGCTCCCTGTGTGATCCCCTTCTCCATCCCCAGGCTCTCTGTGTGATCCCCTTCTCCATCCCCAGGCTCTCTGTGTGACCCCCTTCTCCATCCTCAGGCTCTCTGTGTGATCCCCTTCTCCATCCCCAGGCTCTCTGTGTGACCCCTTTCTCCATCCCCAGGCTCCCTGTGTGATCCACTTCTCCATCCCCAGGCTCCCTGTGTGATCCCCTTCTCCATCACCAGGCTCTCTGTGTGATCCCCTTCTCCATCCCCAGGCTCCCTGTGTGATCCCCTTCTCCATCCCCAGGCTCTCTGTGTGACCCCCTTCTCCCTGCCCAGGCTCCCTGTGTTGTCCCCTTCTCCATCCCCAGGCTCTCTGTGTGATCCCCTTCTCCATCCCCAGGCTCTCTGTGTGATCCCCTTCTCCATCCCCAGGCTCCCTGTGTGATCCCCTTCTCCATCCCCAGGCTCCCTGTGTGATCCCCTTCTCCATCCCCAGGCTCCCTGTGTGATCCCCTTCTCCATCCCCAGGCTCTCTGTGTGACCCCCTTCTCCCTGCCCAGTCTCTCTGTGTGATCCCCTTCTTCATCCTCAGGCTCCCTGTGTGATCCCCTTCTCCATCCCCAGGCTCTCTGTGTGATCCCCTTCTCCATCCCCAGGCTCCCTGTGTGATCCCCTTCTCCATCCCCAGGCTCCCTGTGTGATCCCCTTCTCCATCCCCAGGCTCTCTGTGTGACCCCCTTCTCCCTGCCCAGTCTCTCTGTGTGATCCCCTTCTCCATCCCCAGGCTCTCTGTGTGATCCCCTTCTCCATCCCCAATCTCTCTGTGTGATCCCCTTCTCCATCCCCAGGCTCTCTGTGTGATCCCCTTCTCCATCCCCAGTCTCTCTGTGTGGTCCCCTTCTCCATCCCCAGGCTCCCTGTGTGATCCCCTTCTCCATCCCCAGGCTCTCTGTGTGATCCCCTTCTCCATCCCCAGGCTCTCTGTGTGATCCCCTTCTCCATCCCCAGGCTCTCTGTGTGATCCCCTTCTCCATCCCCAGTCTCTCTGTGTGGTCCCCTTCTCCATCCCCAGGCTCTCTGTGTGGTCCCCTTCTCCATCCCCAGGCTCTCTGTGTGATCCCCTTCTCCATCCCCAGTCTCTCTGTGTGGTCCCCTTCTCCATCCCCAGGCTCTCTGTGTGATCCCCTTCTCCATCCCCAGGCTCTCTGTGTGATCCCCTTCTCCATCCCCAATCTCTCTGTGTGATCCCCTTCTCCATCCCCAGGCTCTCTGTGTGATCCCCTTCTCCATCCCCAGTCTCTCTGTGTGGTCCCCTTCTCCATCCCCAGGCTCTCTGTGTGATCCCCTTCTCCATCCCCAGGCTCTCTGTGTGATCCCCTTCTCCATCCCCAGGCTCTCTGTGTGATCCCCTTCTCCATCCCCAATCTCTCTGTGTCGTCCCCTTCTCCATCCCCAGGCTCTCTGTGTGGTCCCCTTCTCCATCCCCAGGCTCTCTGTGTGATCCCCTTCTCCATCCTCAGGCTCCCTGTGTGATCCCCTTCTCCATCCCCAGGCTCTCTGTGTGACCCCCTTCTCCATCCCCAGTCTCTCTGTGTGGTCCCCTTCTCCATCCCCAGGCTCTCTGTGTGATCCCCTTCTCCATCCTCAGGCTCCCTGTGTGATCCCCTTCTCCATCCCCAGGCTCCCTGTGTGATCCCCTTCTCCATCCCCAGGCTCTCTGTGTGATCCCGTTCTCCATCCTCAGGCTCCCTCTGTGATCCCCTTCTCCATCCCCAGGATCCCTGTGTGATCCCCTTCTCCATCCCCAATCTGTCTGTGTGATCCCCTTCTCCATCCCCAGGCTCTCTGTGTGATCCCCTTCTCCATCCTCAGGCTCCCTGTGTGATCCCCTTCTCCATCCCCAGGCTCCCTGTGTGATCCCCTTCTCCATCCCCAATCTCTCTGTGTGATCCCCTTCTCCATCCTCAGGCTCCCTGTGTGATCCCCTTCTCCATCCCCAGGCTCCCTGTGTGATCCCCTTCTCCATCCCCAATCTGTCTGTGTGATCCCCTTCTCCATCCCCAGGCTCTCTGTGTGATCCCCTTCTCCATCCTCAGGCTCCCTGTGTGATCCCCTTCTCCATCCCCAGGCTCTCTGTGTGACCCCCTTCTCCATCCCCAGGCTCTCTGTGTGATCCCCTTCTCCATCCTCAGGCTCTCTGTGTGATCCCCTTCTCCATCCTCAGGCTCTCTGTGTGACCCCCTTCTCCATCCCCAGGCTCTCTGTGTGATCCCCTTCTCCATCCCCAGGCTCCCTGTGTGATCCCCTTCTCCATCCCCAGGCTCCCTGTGTGATCCCCTTCTCCATCCTCAGGCTCCCTGTGTGATCCCCTTCTCCATCCTCAGGCTCCCTGTGTGATCCCCTTCTCCATCCTCAGGCTCCCTGTGTGATCCCCTTCTCCATCCCCAGGCTCCCTGTGTGATCCCCTTCTCCATCCCCAATCTGTCTGTGTGATCCCCTTCTCCATCCCCAGGCTCTCTGTGTGATCCCCTTCTCCATCCTCAGGCTCCCTGTGTGATCCCCTTCTCCATCCCCAGGCTCTCTGTGTGATCCCCTTCTCCATCCCCAGTCTCTCTGTGTGATCCCCTTCTCCATCCCCAGGCTCCCTGTGTGACCCCCTTCTCCATCCCCAGGCTCTCTGTGTGATCCCCTTCTCCATCCCCAGGCTCTCTGTGTGATCCCCTTCTCCATCCCCAGGCTCCCTGTGTGATCCCCTTCTCCATCCCCAGGCTCTCTGTGTGATCCCCTTCTCCCTGCCCAGTCTCTCTGTGTCGTCCCCTTCTCCATCCCCAGGCTCTCTGTGTGATCCCCTTCTCCATCCCCAATCTCTCTGTGTGATCCCCTTCTCCATCCCCAGGCTCCCTGTGTGATCCCCTTCTCCATCCCCAGGCTCCCTGTGTGATCCCCTTCTCCATCCCCAGGCTCTCTGTGTGGTCCCCTTCTCCATGCCCAGGCTCTCTGTGTGGTCCCCTTCTCCATCCCCAGGCTCCCTGTGTGATCCCCTTCTCCATCCCCAGGCTCCCTGTGTGATCCCCTTCTCCATCCCCAGGCTCCCTGTGTGATCCCCTTCTCCATCCCCAGGCTCCCTGTGTGGTCCCCTTCTCCATCCCCAGGCTCCCTGTGTGATCCCCTTCTCCATCCCCAGGCTCCCTGTGTGATCCCCTTCTCCATCCCCAGGCTCTCTGTGTGACCCCCTTCTCCATCCTCAGGCTCCCTGTGTGATCCCCTTCTCCATCCCCAGGCTCCCTGTGTGATCCCCTTCTCCATTCCCAGGCTCCCTGTGTGATCCCCTTCTCCATCCCCAGGCTCCCTGTGTGACCCCCTTCTCCATCCCCAGGCTCCCTGTGTGATCCCCTTCTCCATCCCCAGGCTCTCTGTGTGACCCCCTTCTCCATCCCCAGGCTCTCTGTGTGATCCCCTTCTCCATCCCCAGGCTCCCTGTGTGATCCCCTTTTCCATCCCCAATCTCTCTGTGTGATCCCCTTCTCCATCCTCAGGCTCCCTGTGTGATCCCCTTCTCCATCCCCAGGCTCCCTGTGTGATCCCCTTCTCCATCCCCAGGCTCCCTGTGTGATCCCCTTCTCCATCCCCAGGCTCTCTGTGTGACCCCCTTCTCCATCCCCAGGCTCTCTGTGTGGTCCCCTTCTCCATCCCCAGGCTCTCTGTGTGATCCCCTTCTCCATCCCCAGGCTCTCTGTGTGACCCCCTTCTCCATCCCCAGGCTCTCTGTGTGGTCCCCTTCTCCATCCCCAGGCTCTCTGTGTGATCCCCTTCTCCATCCCCAGGCTCTCTGTGTGACCCCCTTCTCCATCCCCAGGCTCTCTGTGTGACCCCCTTCTCCATCCCCAGGCTCCCTGTGTGATCCCCTTCTCCATCCCCAGGCTCCCTGTGTGATCCCCTTCTCCATCCCCAGGCTCTCTGTGTGACCCCCTTCTCCATCCCCAGGCTCCCTGTGTGACCCCCTTCTCCATCCCCAGGCTCTCTGTGAGACCCCCTTCTCCATCCCCAATCTCTCTGTGTGATCCCCTTCTCCATCCCCAGGCTCCCTGTGTGATCCCCTTCTCCATCCCCAGGCTCCCTGTGTGATCCCCTTCTCCATGCCCAGGCTCTCTGTGTGATCCCCTTCTCCATCCCCAGGGTCTCTGTGTGATCCCCTTCTCCATCCCCAGGCTCTCTGTGTGGTCCCCTTCTCCATCCCCAGGCTCCCTGTGTGACCCCCTTCTCCATCCCCAGGCTCTCTGTGTGATCCCCTTCTCCATCCCCAGGCTCCCTGTGTGATCCCCTTCTCCATCCCCAGGCTCCCTGTGTGATCCCCTTCTCCATCCCCAGGCTCCCTGTGTGATCCCCTTTTCCATCCCCAGGCTCCCTGTGTGATCCCCTTCTCCATCCCCAGGCTCCCTGTGTGATCCCCTTCTCCATCCCCAGGCTCCCTGTGTGACCCCCTTCTCCATCCCCAGGCTCTCTGTGTGATCCCCTTCTCCATGCCCAGGCTCTCTGTGTGATCCCCTTCTCCATCCCCAGGCTCTCTGTGTGATCCCCTTCTCCATCCCCAGGCTCTCTGTGTGGTCCCCTTCTCCATCCCCAGGCTCTCTGTGTGATCCGCTTCTCCATGCCCAGGCCCTCTGTGTGATCCCCTTCTCCATCCCCAGGCTCTCTGTGTGATCCCCTTCTCCATCCCCAGGCTCCCTGTGTGATCCCCTTCTCCATGCCGAGGCTCTCTGTGTGATCCCCTTCTCCATCCCCAGGCTCCCTGTGTGATCCCCTTCTCCATGCCCAGGCTCTCTGTGTGGTCCCCTTCTCCATCCCCAGGCTCCCTGTGTGACCCCCTTCTCCATCCCCAGGGTCCCTGTGTGATCCCCTTCTCCATGCCCAGGCTCTCTGTGTGATCCCCTTCTCCATCCCCAGGCTCTCTGTGTGATCCCCTTCTCCATCCCCAGGCTCCCTGTGTGATCCCCTTCTCCATCCCCAGGCTCTCTGTGTGATCCCCTTCTCCATCCCCAGGCTCCCTGTGTGATCCCCTTCTCCATCCCCAGGCTCTCTGTGTGATCCCCTTCTCCATCCCCAGACTCCCTGTGTGATCCCCTTCTCCATCCCCAGGCTCTCTGTGTGACCCCCTTCTCCATCCCCAGGCTCTCTGTGTGATCCCCTTCTCCATCCCCAGGCTCCCTGTGTGATCCCCTTCTCCATGCCGAGGCTCTCTGTGTGATCCCCTTCTCCATCCCCAGGCTCTCTGTGTGATCCCCTTCTCCATCCCCAGGCTCTCTGTGTGACCCCCTTCTCCATCCCCAGGCTCCCTGTGTGATCCCCTTCTCCATCCCCAGGCTCTCTGTGTGATCCCCTTCTCCCTGCCCAGTCTCTCTGTGTGGTCCCCTTCTCCATCCCCAGGCTCTCTGTGTGATCCCCTTCTCCATCCCCAGGCTCTCTGTGTGATCCCCTTCTCCATCCCCAGGCTCTCTGTGTGATCCCCTTCTCCATCCCCAGGCTCTCTGTGTGACCCCCTTCTCCATCCCCAATCTCTCTGTGTGATCCCCTTCTCCATCCCCAGGCTCTCTGTGTGATCCCCTTCTCCATCCCCAGGCTCTCTGTGTGATCCCCTTCTCCATCCCCAGGCTCCTTGTGTGATCCCCTTCTCCATCCCCAATCTCTGTGTGATCCCCTTCTCCATCCCCAGGCTCTCTGTGTGACCCCCTTCTCCATCCCCAGGCTCCCTGTGTGATCCCCTTCTCCATCCCCAGGCTCCCTGTGTGATCCCCTTCTCCATCCCCAGGCTCCCTGTGTGATCCCCTTCTCCATCCCCAGGCTCTCTGTGTGACCCCCTTCTCCATCCCCAGGCTCCCTGTGTGACCCCCTTCTCCATCCCCAGGCTCTCTGTGTGATCCCCTTCTCCATCCCCAGGCTCTCTGTGTGATCCCCTTCTCCATCCCCAGGCTCCCTGTGTGATCCCCTTCTCCATCCCCAGGCTCTCTGTGTGATCCCCTTCTCCCTGCCCAGTCTCTCTGTGTCGTCCCCTTCTCCATCCCCAGGCTCTCTGTGTGATCCCCTTCTCCATCCCCAATCTCTCTGTGTGATCCCCTTCTCCATCCCCAGGCTCCCTGTGTGATCCCCTTCTCCATCCCCAGGCTCCCTGTGTGATCCCCTTCTCCATCCCCAGGCTCTCTGTGTGGTCCCCTTCTCCATGCCCAGGCTCTCTGTGTGGTCCCCTTCTCCATCCCCAGGCTCCCTGTGTGATCCCCTTCTCCATCCCCAGGCTCCCTGTGTGATCCCCTTCTCCATCCCCAGGCTCCCTGTGTGATCCCCTTCTCCATCCCCAGGCTCCCTGTGTGGTCCCCTTCTCCATCCCCAGGCTCCCTGTGTGATCCCCTTCTCCATCCCCAGGCTCCCTGTGTGATCCCCTTCTCCATCCCCAGGCTCTCTGTGTGACCCCCTTCTCCATCCTCAGGCTCCCTGTGTGATCCCCTTCTCCATCCCCAGGCTCCCTGTGTGATCCCCTTCTCCATTCCCAGGCTCCCTGTGTGATCCCCTTCTCCATCCCCAGGCTCCCTGTGTGACCCCCTTCTCCATCCCCAGGCTCCCTGTGTGATCCCCTTCTCCATCCCCAGGCTCTCTGTGTGACCCCCTTCTCCATCCCCAGGCTCTCTGTGTGATCCCCTTCTCCATCCCCAGGCTCCCTGTGTGATCCCCTTTTCCATCCCCAATCTCTCTGTGTGATCCCCTTCTCCATCCTCAGGCTCCCTGTGTGATCCCCTTCTCCATCCCCAGGCTCCCTGTGTGATCCCCTTCTCCATCCCCAGGCTCCCTGTGTGATCCCCTTCTCCATCCCCAGGCTCTCTGTGTGACCCCCTTCTCCATCCCCAGGCTCTCTGTGTGGTCCCCTTCTCCATCCCCAGGCTCTCTGTGTGATCCCCTTCTCCATCCCCAGGCTCTCTGTGTGACCCCCTTCTCCATCCCCAGGCTCTCTGTGTGGTCCCCTTCTCCATCCCCAGGCTCTCTGTGTGATCCCCTTCTCCATCCCCAGGCTCTCTGTGTGACCCCCTTCTCCATCCCCAGGCTCTCTGTGTGACCCCCTTCTCCATCCCCAGGCTCCCTGTGTGATCCCCTTCTCCATCCCCAGGCTCCCTGTGTGATCCCCTTCTCCATCCCCAGGCTCTCTGTGTGACCCCCTTCTCCATCCCCAGGCTCCCTGTGTGACCCCCTTCTCCATCCCCAGGCTCTCTGTGAGACCCCCTTCTCCATCCCCAATCTCTCTGTGTGATCCCCTTCTCCATCCCCAGGCTCCCTGTGTGATCCCCTTCTCCATCCCCAGGCTCCCTGTGTGATCCCCTTCTCCATGCCCAGGCTCTCTGTGTGATCCCCTTCTCCATCCCCAGGGTCTCTGTGTGATCCCCTTCTCCATCCCCAGGCTCTCTGTGTGGTCCCCTTCTCCATCCCCAGGCTCCCTGTGTGACCCCCTTCTCCATCCCCAGGCTCTCTGTGTGATCCCCTTCTCCATCCCCAGGCTCCCTGTGTGATCCCCTTCTCCATCCCCAGGCTCCCTGTGTGATCCCCTTCTCCATCCCCAGGCTCCCTGTGTGATCCCCTTTTCCATCCCCAGGCTCCCTGTGTGATCCCCTTCTCCATCCCCAGGCTCCCTGTGTGATCCCCTTCTCCATCCCCAGGCTCCCTGTGTGACCCCCTTCTCCATCCCCAGGCTCTCTGTGTGATCCCCTTCTCCATGCCCAGGCTCTCTGTGTGATCCCCTTCTCCATCCCCAGGCTCTCTGTGTGATCCCCTTCTCCATCCCCAGGCTCTCTGTGTGGTCCCCTTCTCCATCCCCAGGCTCTCTGTGTGATCCGCTTCTCCATGCCCAGGCCCTCTGTGTGATCCCCTTCTCCATCCCCAGGCTCTCTGTGTGATCCCCTTCTCCATCCCCAGGCTCCCTGTGTGATCCCCTTCTCCATGCCGAGGCTCTCTGTGTGATCCCCTTCTCCATCCCCAGGCTCCCTGTGTGATCCCCTTCTCCATGCCCAGGCTCTCTGTGTGGTCCCCTTCTCCATCCCCAGGCTCCCTGTGTGACCCCCTTCTCCATCCCCAGGGTCCCTGTGTGATCCCCTTCTCCATGCCCAGGCTCTCTGTGTGATCCCCTTCTCCATCCCCAGGCTCTCTGTGTGATCCCCTTCTCCATCCCCAGGCTCCCTGTGTGATCCCCTTCTCCATCCCCAGGCTCTCTGTGTGATCCCCTTCTCCATCCCCAGGCTCCCTGTGTGATCCCCTTCTCCATCCCCAGGCTCTCTGTGTGATCCCCTTCTCCATCCCCAGACTCCCTGTGTGATCCCCTTCTCCATCCCCAGGCTCTCTGTGTGACCCCCTTCTCCATCCCCAGGCTCTCTGTGTGATCCCCTTCTCCATCCCCAGGCTCCCTGTGTGATCCCCTTCTCCATGCCGAGGCTCTCTGTGTGATCCCCTTCTCCATCCCCAGGCTCTCTGTGTGATCCCCTTCTCCATCCCCAGGCTCTCTGTGTGACCCCCTTCTCCATCCCCAGGCTCCCTGTGTGATCCCCTTCTCCATCCCCAGGCTCTCTGTGTGATCCCCTTCTCCCTGCCCAGTCTCTCTGTGTGGTCCCCTTCTCCATCCCCAGGCTCTCTGTGTGATCCCCTTCTCCATCCCCAGGCTCTCTGTGTGATCCCCTTCTCCATCCCCAGGCTCTCTGTGTGATCCCCTTCTCCATCCCCAGGCTCTCTGTGTGACCCCCTTCTCCATCCCCAATCTCTCTGTGTGATCCCCTTCTCCATCCCCAGGCTCTCTGTGTGATCCCCTTCTCCATCCCCAGGCTCTCTGTGTGATCCCCTTCTCCATCCCCAGGCTCCTTGTGTGATCCCCTTCTCCATCCCCAATCTCTGTGTGATCCCCTTCTCCATCCCCAGGCTCTCTGTGTGACCCCCTTCTCCATCCCCAGGCTCCCTGTGTGATCCCCTTCTCCATCCCCAGGCTCCCTGTGTGATCCCCTTCTCCATCCCCAGGCTCCCTGTGTGATCCCCTTCTCCATCCCCAGGCTCTCTGTGTGACCCCCTTCTCCATCCCCAGGCTCTCTGTGTGATCCCCTTCTCCATCCCCAGGCTCCCTGTGTGATCCCCTTCTCCATCCCCAGGCTCCCTGTGTGATCCCCTTCTCCATCCCCAGGCTCCCTGTGTGATCCCCTTCTCCATCCCCAGGCTCCCTGTGTGATCCCCTTCTATATCCCCAGGCTCCCTGTGTGATCCCCTTCTCCATCCCCAGGCTCCCTGTGTGACCCCCTTCTCCATCCCCAGGCTCTCTGTGTGGTCCCCTTCTCCATCCCCAGGCTCTCTGTGTGATCCCCTTCTCCATCCCCAGGCTCCCTGTGTGATCCCCTTCTCCATCCCCAGGCTCTCTGTGTGATCCCCTTCTCCATCCCCAGGCTCCCTGTGTGATCCCCTTCTCCATCCCCAGGCTCCCTGTGTGATCCCCTTCTCCATCCCCAGGCTCTCTGTGTGATCCCCTTCTCCATCCCCAAGCTCTCTGTGTGATCCCCTTCTCCATCCCCAGGCTCCCTGTGTGATCCCCTTCTCCATCCCCAAGCTCTCTGTGTGATCCCCTTCTCCATCCCCAAGCTCTCTGTGTGATCCCCTTCTCCATCCCCAAGCTCTCTGTGTGATCCCCTTCTCCATCCCCAAGCTCTCTGTGTGATCCCCTTCTCCCTGCCCAGTCTCTCTGTGTGGTCCCCTTCTCCATCCCCAGGCTCTCTGTGTGATCCCCTTCTCCATCCCCAGGCTCTCTGTGTGGTCCCCTTCTCCATCCCCAGGCTCCTTGTGTGACCCCCTTCTCCATCCCCAGGCTCTCTGTGTGACCCCCTTCTCCATCCCCAGGCTCCCTGTGTGATCCCCTTCTCCATCCCCAGGCTCTCTGTGTGATCCCCTTCTCCATCCCCAGGCTCTCTGTGTGACCCCCTTCTCCATCCTCAGGCTCTCTGTGTGATCCCCTTCTCCATCCCCAGGATCTCTGTGTGACCCCCTTCTCCATCCCCAGGCTCCCTATGTGATCCACTTCTCCATCCCCAGGCTCCCTGTGTGATCCCCTTCTCCATCACCAGGCTCTCTGTGTGATCCCCTTCTCCATCCCCAGGCTCCCTGTGTGATCCCCTTCTCCATCCCCAGGCTCTCTGTGTGACCCCCTTCTCCCTGCCCAGGCTCCCTGTGTTGTCCCCTTCTCCATCCCCAGGCTCTCTGTGTGATCCCCTTCTCCATCCCCAGGCTCTCTGTGTGATCCCCTTCTCCATCCCCAGGCTCCCTGTGTGATCCCCTTCTCCATCCCCAGGCTCCCTGTGTGATCCCCTTCTCCATCCCCAGGCTCCCTGTGTGATCCCCTTCTCCATCCCCAGGCTCTCTGTGTGACCCCCTTCTCCCTGCCCAGTCTCTCTGTGTGATCCCCTTCTTCATCCTCAGGCTCCCTGTGTGATCCCCTTCTCCATCCCCAGGCTCTCTGTGTGATCCCCTTCTCCATCCCCAGGCTCCCTGTGTGATCCCCTTCTCCATCCCCAGGCTCCCTGTGTGATCCCCTTCTCCATCCCCAGGCTCTCTGTGTGACCCCCTTCTCCCGGCCCAGTCTCTCTGTGTGATTCCCTTCTCCATCCCCAGGCTCTCTGTGTGATCCCCTTCTCCATCCCCAGGCTCTCTGTGTGATCCCCTTCTCCATCCCCAGGCTCTCTGTGTGATCCCCTTCTCCATCCCCAGGCTCTCTGTGTGATCCCCTTCTCCATCCCCAGTCTCTCTGTGTGGTCCCCTTCTCCATCCCCAGGCTCTCTGTGTGGTCCCCTTCTCCATCCCCAGGCTCTCTGTGTGATCCCCTTCTCCATCCCCAGTCTCTCTGTGTGGTCCCCTTCTCCATCCCCAGGCTCTCTGTGTGATCCCCTTCTCCATCCCCAGGCTCTCTGTGTGATCCCCTTCTCCATCCCCAATCTCTCTGTGTGATCCCCTTCTCCATCCCCAGGCTCTCTGTGTGATCCCCTTCTCCATCCCCAGTCTCTCTGTGTGGTCCCCTTCTCCATCCCCAGGCTCTCTGTGTGATCCCCTTCTCCATCCCCAGGCTCTCTGTGTGACCCCCTTCTCCATCCCCAGGCTCTCTGTGTGATCCCCTTCTCCATCCCCAATCTCTCTGTGTGATCCCCTTCTCCATCCCCAGGCTCTCTGTGTGATCCCCTTCTCCATCCCCAATCTCTCTGTGTCGTCCCCTTCTCCATCCCCAGGCTCTCTGTGTGGTCCCCTTCTCCATCCCCAGGCTCTCTGTGTGATCCCCTTCTCCATCCTCAGGCTCCCTGTGTGATCCCCTTCTCCATCCCCAGGCTCTCTGTGTGACCCCCTTCTCCATCCCCAGTCTCTCTGTGTGGTCCCCTTCTCCATCCCCAGGCTCTCTGTGTGATCCCCTTCTCCATCCTCAGGCTCCCTGTGTGATCCCCTTCTCCATCCCCAGGCTCCCTGTGTGATCCCCTTCTCCATCCCCAGGCTCTCTGTGTGATCCCGTTCTCCATCCTCAGGCTCCCTCTGTGATCCCCTTCTCCATCCCCAGGATCCCTGTGTGATCCCCTTCTCCATCCCCAATCTGTCTGTGTGATCCCCTTCTCCATCCCCAGGCTCTCTGTGTGATCCCCTTCTCCATCCTCAGGCTCCCTGTGTGATCCCCTTCTCCATCCCCAGGCTCCCTGTGTGATCCCCTTCTCCATCCCCAATCTCTCTGTGTGATCCCCTTCTCCATCCTCAGGCTCCCTGTGTGATCCCCTTCTCCATCCCCAGGCTCCCTGTGTGATCCCCTTCTCCATCCCCAATCTGTCTGTGTGATCCCCTTCTCCATCCCCAGGCTCTCTGTGTGATCCCCTTCTCCATCCTCAGGCTCCCTGTGTGATCCCCTTCTCCATCCCCAGGCTCTCTGTGTGATCCCCTTCTCCATCCCCAGTCTCTCTGTGTGATCCCCTTCTCCATCCCCAGGCTCCCTGTGTGACCCCCTTCTCCATCCCCAGGCTCTCTGTGTGATCCCCTTCTCCATCCCCAGGCTCTCTGTGTGATCCCCTTCTCCATCCCCAGGCTCCCTGTGTGATCCCCTTCTCCATCCCCAGGCTCTCTGTGTGATCCCCTTCTCCCTGCCCAGTCTCTCTGTGTCGTCCCCTTCTCCATCCCCAGGCTCTCTGTGTGATCCCCTTCTCCATCCCCAATCTCTCTGTGTGATCCCCTTCTCCATCCCCAGGCTCCCTGTGTGATCCCCTTCTCCATCCCCAGGCTCTCTGTGTGATCCCCTTCTCCCTGCCCAGTCTCTCTGTGTCGTCCCCTTCTCCATCCCCAGGCTCCCTGTGTGATCCCCTTCTCCATCCCCAGGCTCTCTGTGTGATCCCCTTCTCCATCCCCAAGCTCTCTGTGTGATCCCCTTCTCCATCCCCAGGCTCCCTGTGTGATCCCCTTCTCCATCCCCAAGCTCTCTGTGTGATCCCCTTCTCCATCCCCAAGCTCTCTGTGTGATCCCCTTCTCCATCCCCAAGCTCTCTGTGTGATCCCCTTCTCCATCCCCAAGCTCTCTGTGTGATCCCCTTCTCCCTGCCCAGTCTCTCTGTGTGGTCCCCTTCTCCATCCCCAGGCTCTCTGTGTGATCCCCTTCTCCATCCCCAGGCTCTCTGTGTGGTCCCCTTCTCCATCCCCAGGCTCCCTGTGTGACCCCCTTCTCCATCCCCAGGCTCTCTGTGTGACCCCCTTCTCCATCCCCAGGCTCCCTGTGTGATCCCCTTCTCCATCCCCAGGCTCTCTGTGTGATCCCCTTCTCCATCCCCAGGCTCTCTGTGTGACCCCCTTCTCCATCCTCAGGCTCTCTGTGTGATCCCCTTCTCCATCCCCAGGCTCTCTGTGTGACCCCCTTCTCCATCCCCAGGCTCCCTGTGTGATCCACTTCTCCATCCCCAGGCTCCCTGTGTGATCCCCTTCTCCATCACCAGGCTCTCTGTGTGATCCCCTTCTCCATCCCCAGGCTCCCTGTGTGATCCCCTTCTCCATCCCCAGGCTCTCTGTGTGACCCCCTTCTCCCTGCCCAGGCTCCCTGTGTTGTCCCCTTCTCCATCCCCAGGCTCTCTGTGTGATCCCCTTCTCCATCCCCAGGCTCTCTGTGTGATCCCCTTCTCCATCCCCAGGCTCCCTGTGTGATCCCCTTCTCCATCCCCAGGCTCCCTGTGTGATCCCCTTCTCCATCCCCAGGCTCCCTGTGTGATCCCCTTCTCCATCCCCAGGCTCTCTGTGTGACCCCCTTCTCCCTGCCCAGTCTCTCTGTGTGATCCCCTTCTTCATCCTCAGGCTCCCTGTGTGATCCCCTTCTCCATCCCCAGGCTCTCTGTGTGATCCCCTTCTCCATCCCCAGGCTCCCTGTGTGATCCCCTTCTCCATCCCCAGGCTCCCTGTGTGATCCCCTTCTCCATCCCCAGGCTCTCTGTGTGACCCCCTTCTCCCTGCCCAGTCTCTCTGTGTGATCCCCTTCTCCATCCCCAGGCTCTCTGTGTGATCCCCTTCTCCATCCCCAATCTCTCTGTGTGATCCCCTTCTCCATCCCCAGGCTCTCTGTGTGATCCCCTTCTCCATCCCCAGTCTCTCTGTGTGGTCCCCTTCTCCATCCCCAGGCTCCCTGTGTGATCCCCTTCTCCATCCCCAGGCTCTCTGTGTGATCCCCTTCTCCATCCCCAGGCTCTCTGTGTGATCCCCTTCTCCATCCCCAGGCTCTCTGTGTGATCCCCTTCTCCATCCCCAGTCTCTCTGTGTGGTCCCCTTCTCCATCCCCAGGCTCTCTGTGTGGTCCCCTTCTCCATCCCCAGGCTCTCTGTGTGATCCCCTTCTCCATCCCCAGTCTCTCTGTGTGGTCCCCTTCTCCATCCCCAGGCTCTCTGTGTGATCCCCTTCTCCATCCCCAGGCTCTCTGTGTGATCCCCTTCTCCATCCCCAATCTCTCTGTGTGATCCCCTTCTCCATCCCCAGGCTCTCTGTGTGATCCCCTTCTCCATCCCCAGTCTCTCTGTGTGGTCCCCTTCTCCATCCCCAGGCTCTCTGTGTGATCCCCTTCTCCATCCCCAGGCTCTCTGTGTGACCCCCTTCTCCATCCCCAGGCTCTCTGTGTGATCCCCTTCTCCATCCCCAATCTCTCTGTGTGATCCCCTTCTCCATCCCCAGGCTCTCTGTGTGATCCCCTTCTTCATCCCCAATCTCTCTGTGTCGTCCCCTTCTCCATCCCCAGGCTCTCTGTGTGGTCCCCTTCTCCATCCCCAGGCTCTCTGTGTGATCCCCTTCTCCATCCTCAGGCTCCCTGTGTGATCCCCTTCTCCATCCCCAGGCTCTCTGTGTGACCCCCTTCTCCATCCCCAGTCTCTCTGTGTGGTCCCCTTCTCCATCCCCAGGCTCTCTGTGTGATCCCCTTCTCCATCCTCAGGCTCCCTGTGTGATCCCCTTCTCCATCCCCAGGCTCCCTGTGTGATCCCCTTCTCCATCCCCAGGCTCTCTGTGTGATCCCGTTCTCCATCCTCAGGCTCCCTCTGTGATCCCCTTCTCCATCCCCAGGATCCCTGTGTGATCCCCTTCTCCATCCCCAATCTGTCTGTGTGATCCCCTTCTCCATCCCCAGGCTCTCTGTGTGATCCCCTTCTCCATCCTCAGGCTCCCTGTGTGATCCCCTTCTCCATCCCCAGGCTCCCTGTGTGATCCCCTTCTCCATCCCCAATCTCTCTGTGTGATCCCCTTCTCCATCCTCAGGCTCCCTGTGTGATCCCCTTCTCCATCCCCAGGCTCCCTGTGTGATCCCCTTCTCCATCCCCAATCTGTCTGTGTGATCCCCTTCTCCATCCCCAGGCTCTCTGTGTGATCCCCTTCTCCATCCTCAGGCTCCCTGTGTGATCCCCTTCTCCATCCCCAGGCTCTCTGTGTGACCCCCTTCTCCATCCCCAGGCTCTCTGTGTGATCCCCTTCTCCATCCTCAGGCTCTCTGTGTGATCCCCTTCTCCATCCTCAGGCTCTCTGTGTGACCCCCTTCTCCATCCCCAGGCTCTCTGTGTGATCCCCTTCTCCATCCCCAGGCTCCCTGTGTGATCCCCTTCTCCATCCCCAGGCTCCCTGTGTGATCCCCTTCTCCATCCTCAGGCTCCCTGTGTGATCCCCTTCTCCATCCTCAGGCTCCCTGTGTGATCCCCTTCTCCATCCTCAGGCTCCCTGTGTGATCCCCTTCTCCATCCCCAGGCTCCCTGTGTGATCCCCTTCTCCATCCCCAATCTGTCTGTGTGATCCCCTTCTCCATCCCCAGGCTCTCTGTGTGATCCCCTTCTCCATCCTCAGGCTCCCTGTGTGATCCCCTTCTCCATCCCCAGGCTCTCTGTGTGATCCCCTTCTCCATCCCCAGTCTCTCTGTGTGATCCCCTTCTCCATCCCCAGGCTCCCTGTGTGACCCCCTTCTCCATCCCCAGGCTCTCTGTGTGATCCCCTTCTCCATCCCCAGGCTCTCTGTGTGATCCCCTTCTCCATCCCCAGGCTCCCTGTGTGATCCCCTTCTCCATCCCCAGGCTCTCTGTGTGATCCCCTTCTCCCTGCCCAGTCTCTCTGTGTCGTCCCCTTCTCCATCCCCAGGCTCTCTGTGTGATCCCCTTCTCCATCCCCAATCTCTCTGTGTGATCCCCTTCTCCATCCCCAGGCTCCCTGTGTGATCCCCTTCTCCATCCCCAGGCTCTCTGTGTGATCCCCTTCTCCCTGCCCAGTCTCTCTGTGTCGTCCCCTTCTCCATCCCCAGGCTCCCTGTGTGATCCCCTTCTCCATCCCCAGGCTCTCTGTGTGGTCCCCTTCTCCATGCCCAGGCTCTCTGTGTGGTCCCCTTCTCCATCCCCAGGCTCCCTGTGTGATCCCCTTCTCCATCCCCAGGCTCCCTGTGTGATCCCCTTCTCCATCCCCAGGCTCCCTGTGTGATCCCCTTCTCCATCCCCAGGCTCGCTGTGTGGTCCCCTTCTCCATCCCCAGGCTCCCTGTGTGATCCCCTTTTCCATCCCCAGGCTCCCTGTGTGATCCCCTTCTCCATCCCCAGGCTCCCTGTGTGATCCCCTTCTCCATCCCCAGGCTCCCTGTGTGACCCCCTTCTCCATCCCCAGGCTCTCTGTGTGATCCCCTTCTCCATGCCCAGGCTCTCTGTGTGATCCCCTTCTCCATCCCCAGGCTCTCTGTGTGATCCGCTTCTCCATCCCCAGGCTCTCTGTGTGGTCCCCTTCTCCATCCCCAGGCTCTCTGTGTGATCCCCTTCTCCATGCCCAGGCCCTCTGTGTGATCCCCTTCTCCATCCCCAGGCTCTCTGTGTGATCCCCTTCTCCATCCCCAGGCTCCCTGTGTGATCCCCTTCTCCATGCCGAGGCTCTCTGTGTGATCCCCTTCTCCATCCCCAGGCTCCCTGTGTGATCCCCTTCTCCATGCCCAGGCTCTCTGTGTGGTCCCCTTCTCCATCCCCAGGCTCCCTGTGTGACCCCCTTCTCCATCCCCAGGGTCCCTGTGTGATCCCCTTCTCCATGCCCAGGCTCTCTGTGTGATCCCCTTCTCCATCCCCAGGCTCTCTGTGTGATCCCCTTCTCCATCCCCAGGCTCCCTGTGTGATCCCCTTCTCCATCCCCAGGCTCTCTGTGTGATCCCCTTCTCCATCCCCAGGCTCCCTGTGTGATCCCCTTCTCCATCCCCAGGCTCTCTGTGTGATCCCCTTCTCCATCCCCAGACTCCCTGTGTGATCCCCTTCTCCATCCCCAGGCTCTCTGTGTGACCCCCTTCTCCATCCCCAGGCTCTCTGTGTGATCCCCTTCTCCATCCCCAGGCTCCCTGTGTGATCCCCTTCTCCATGCCGAGGCTCTCTGTGTGATCCCCTTCTCCATCCCCAGGCTCTCTGTGTGATCCCCTTCTCCATCCCCAGGCTCTCTGTGTGACCCCCTTCTCCATCCCCAGGCTCCCTGTGTGATCCCCTTCTCCATCCCCAGGCTCTCTGTGTGATCCCCTTCTCCCTGCCCAGTCTCTCTGTGTGGTCCCCTTCTCCATCCCCAGGCTCTCTGTGTGATCCCCTTCTCCATCCCCAGGCTCCCTGTGTGATCCCCTTCTCCATCCCCAGGCTCTCTGTGTGATCCCCTTCTCCATCCCCAGGCTCTCTGTGTGACCCCCTTCTCCATCCCCAATCTCTCTGTGTGATCCCCTTCTCCATCCCCAGGCTCTCTGTGTGATCCCCTTCTCCATCCCCAGGCTCTCTGTGTGATCCCCTTCTCCATCCCCAGGCTCCTTGTTTGATCCCCTTCTCCATCCCCAATCTCTGTGTGATCCCCTTCTCCATCCCCAGGCTCTCTGTGTGACCCCCTTCTCCATCCCCAGGCTCCCTGTGTGATCCCCTTCTCCATCCCCAGGCTCCCTGTGTGATCCCCTTCTCCATCCCCAGGCTCCCTGTGTGATCCCCTTCTCCATCCCCAGGCTCTCTGTGTGACCCCCTTCTCCATCCCCAGGCTCTCTGTGTGATCCCCTTCTCCATCCCCAGGCTCCCTGTGTGATCCCCTTCTCCATCCCCAGGCTCCCTGTGTGATCCCCTTCTCCATCCCCAGGCTCCCTGTGTGATCCCCTTCTCCATCCCCAGGCTCCCTGTGTGATCCCCTTCTATATCCCCAGGCTCCCTGTGTGATCCCCTTCTCCATCCCCAGGCTCCCTGTGTGACCCCCTTCTCCATCCCCAGGCTCTCTGTGTGGTCCCCTTCTCCATCCCCAGGCTCTCTGTGTGATCCCCTTCTCCATCCCCAGGCTCCCTGTGTGATCCCCTTCTCCATCCCCAGGCTCTCTGTGTGATCCCCTTCTCCATCCCCAGGCTCCCTGTGTGATCCCCTTCTCCATCCCCAGGCTCCCTGTGTGATCCCCTTCTCCATCCCCAGGCTCTCTGTGTGATCCCCTTCTCCATCCCCAAGCTCTCTGTGTGATCCCCTTCTCCATCCCCAGGCTCCCTGTGTGATCCCCTTCTCCATCCCCAAGCTCTCTGTGTGATCCCCTTCTCCATCCCCAAGCTCTCTGTGTGATCCCCTTCTCCATCCCCAAGCTCTCTGTGTGATCCCCTTCTCCATCCCCAAGCTCTCTGTGTGATCCCCTTCTCCATCCCCAAGCTCTCTGTGTGATCCCCTTCTCCCTGCCCAGTCTCTCTGTGTCGTCCCCTTCTCCATCCCCAGGCTCCCTGTGTGATCCCCTTCTCCATCCCCAGGCTCTCTGTGTGGTCCCCTTCTCCATGCCCAGGCTCTCTGTGTGGTCCCCTTCTCCATCCCCAGGCTCCCTGTGTGATCCCCTTCTCCATCCCCAGGCTCCCTGTGTGATCCCCTTCTCCATCCCCAGGCTCCCTGTGTGATCCCCTTCTCCATCCCCAGGCTCTCTGTGTGGTCCCCTTCTCCATCCCCAGGCTCCCTGTGTGATCCCCTTTTCCATCCCCAGGCTCCCTGTGTGATCCCCTTCTCCATCCCCAGGCTCCCTGTGTGATCCCCTTCTCCATCCCCAGGCTCCCTGTGTGACCCCCTTCTCCATCCCCAGGCTCTCTGTGTGATCCCCTTCTCCATGCCCAGGCTCTCTGTGTGATCCCCTTCTCCATCCCCAGGCTCTCTGTGTGATCCCCTTCTCCATCCCCAGGCTCTCTGTGTGGTCCCCTTCTCCATCCCCAGGCTCTCTGTGTGATCCCCTTCTCCATGCCCAGGCCCTCTGTGTGATCCCCTTCTCCATCCCCAGGCTCTCTGTGTGATCCCCTTCTCCATCCCCAGGCTCCCTGTGTGATCCCCTTCTCCATGCCGAGGCTCTCTGTGTGATCCCCTTCTCCATCCCCAGGCTCCCTGTGTGATCCCCTTCTCCATGCCCAGGCTCTCTGTGTGGTCCCCTTCTCCATCCCCAGGCTCCCTGTGTGACCCCCTTCTCCATCCCCAGGGTCCCTGTGTGATCCCCTTCTCCATGCCCAGGCTCTCTGTGTGATCCCCTTCTCCATCCCCAGGCTCTCTGTGTGATCCCCTTCTCCATCCCCAGGCTCCCTGTGTGATCCCCTTCTCCATCCCCAGGCTCTCTGTGTGATCCCCTTCTCCATCCCCAGGCTCCCTGTGTGATCCCCTTCTTTATCCCCAGGCTCTCTGTGTGATCCCCTTCTCCATCCCCAGACTCCCTGTGTGATCCCCTTCTCCATCCCCAGGCTCTCTGTGTGACCCCCTTCTCCATCCCCAGGCTCTCTGTGTGATCCCCTTCTCCATCCCCAGGCTCCCTGTGTGATCCCCTTCTCCATGCCGAGGCTCTCTGTGTGATCCCCTTCTCCATCCCCAGGCTCTCTGTGTGATCCCCTTCTCCATCCCCAGGCTCTCTGTGTGACCCCCTTCTCCATCCCCAGGCTCCCTGTGTGATCCCCTTCTCCATCCCCAGGCTCTCTGTGTGATCCCCTTCTCCCTGCCCAGTCTCTCTGTGTGGTCCCCTTCTCCATCCCCAGGCTCTCTGTGTGATCCCCTTCTCCATCCCCAGGCTCCCTGTGTGATCCCCTTCTCCATCCCCAGGCTCTCTGTGTGATCCCCTTCTCCATCCCCAGGCTCTCTGTGTGACCCCCTTCTCCATCCCCAATCTCTCTGTGTGATCCCCTTCTCCATCCCCAGGCTCTCTGTGTGATCCCCTTCTCCATCCCCAGGCTCTCTGTGTGATCCCCTTCTCCATCCCCAGGCTCCTTGTTTGATCCCCTTCTCCATCCCCAATCTCTGTGTGATCCCCTTCTCCATCCCCAGGCTCTCTGTGTGACCCCCTTCTCCATCCCCAGGCTCCCTGTGTGATCCCCTTCTCCATCCCCAGGCTCCCTGTGTGATCCCCTTCTCCATCCCCAGGCTCCCTGTGTGATCCCCTTCTCCATCCCCAGGCTCTCTGTGTGACCCCCTTCTCCATCCCCAGGCTCTCTGTGTGATCCCCTTCTCCATCCCCAGGCTCCCTGTGTGATCCCCTTCTCCATCCCCAGGCTCCCTGTGTGATCCCCTTCTCCATCCCCAGGCTCCCTGTGTGATCCCCTTCTCCATCCCCAGGCTCCCTGTGTGATCCCCTTCTATATCCCCAGGCTCCCTGTGTGATCCCCTTCTCCATCCCCAGGCTCCCTGTGTGACCCCCTTCTCCATCCCCAGGCTCTCTGTGTGGTCCCCTTCTCCATCCCCAGGCTCTCTGTGTGATCCCCTTCTCCATCCCCAGGCTCTCTGTGTGACCCCCTTCTCCATCCCCAATCTCTCTGTGTGATCCCCTTCTCCATCCCCAGGCTCTCTGTGTGATCCCCTTCTCCATCCTCAGGCTCCCTGTGTGATCCCCTTCTCCATCCCCAGGCTCCCTGTGTGATCCCCTTCTCCATCCCCAATCTCTCTGTGTGATCCCCTTCTCCATCCTCAGGCTCCCTGTGTGATCCCCTTCTCCATCCCCAGGCTCCCTGTGTGATCCCCTTCTCCATCCCCAATCTGTCTGTGTGATCCCCTTCTCCATCCCCAGGCTCTCTGTGTGATCCCCTTCTCCATCCTCAGGCTCCCTGTGTGATCCCCTTCTCCATCCCCAGGCTCTCTGTGTGACCCCCTTCTCCATCCCCAGGCTCTCTGTGTGATCCCCTTCTCCATCCTCAGGCTCTCTGTGTGATCCCCTTCTCCATCCTCAGGCTCTCTGTGTGACCCCCTTCTCCATCCCCAGGCTCTCTGTGTGATCCCCTTCTCCATCCCCAGGCTCCCTGTGTGATCCCCTTCTCCATCCCCAGGCTCCCTGTGTGATCCCCTTCTCCATCCTCAGGCTCCCTGTGTGATCCCCTTCTCCATCCTCAGGCTCCCTGTGTGATCCCCTTCTCCATCCTCAGGCTCCCTGTGTGATCCCCTTCTCCATCCCCAGGCTCCCTGTGTGATCCCCTTCTCCATCCCCAATCTGTCTGTGTGATCCCCTTCTCCATCCCCAGGCTCTCTGTGTGATCCCCTTCTCCATCCTCAGGCTCCCTGTGTGATCCCCTTCTCCATCCCCAGGCTCTCTGTGTGATCCCCTTCTCCATCCCCAGTCTCTCTGTGTGATCCCCTTCTCCATCCCCAGGCTCCCTGTGTGACCCCCTTCTCCATCCCCAGGCTCTCTGTGTGATCCCCTTCTCCATCCCCAGGCTCTCTGTGTGATCCCCTTCTCCATCCCCAGGCTCCCTGTGTGATCCCCTTCTCCATCCCCAGGCTCTCTGTGTGATCCCCTTCTCCCTGCCCAGTCTCTCTGTGTCGTCCCCTTCTCCATCCCCAGGCTCTCTGTGTGATCCCCTTCTCCATCCCCAATCTCTCTGTGTGATCCCCTTCTCCATCCCCAGGCTCCCTGTGTGATCCCCTTCTCCATCCCCAGGCTCTCTGTGTGATCCCCTTCTCCCTGCCCAGTCTCTCTGTGTCGTCCCCTTCTCCATCCCCAGGCTCCCTGTGTGATCCCCTTCTCCATCCCCAGGCTCTCTGTGTGGTCCCCTTCTCCATGCCCAGGCTCTCTGTGTGGTCCCCTTCTCCATCCCCAGGCTCCCTGTGTGATCCCCTTCTCCATCCCCAGGCTCCCTGTGTGATCCCCTTCTCCATCCCCAGGCTCCCTGTGTGATCCCCTTCTCCATCCCCAGGCTCTCTGTGTGGTCCCCTTCTCCATCCCCAGGCTCCCTGTGTGATCCCCTTTTCCATCCCCAGGCTCCCTGTGTGATCCCCTTCTCCATCCCCAGGCTCCCTGTGTGATCCCCTTCTCCATCCCCAGGCTCCCTGTGTGACCCCCTTCTCCATCCCCAGGCTCTCTGTGTGATCCCCTTCTCCATGCCCAGGCTCTCTGTGTGATCCCCTTCTCCATCCCCAGGCTCTCTGTGTGATCCGCTTCTCCATCCCCAGGCTCTCTGTGTGGTCCCCTTCTCCATCCCCAGGCTCTCTGTGTGATCCCCTTCTCCATGCCCAGGCCCTCTGTGTGATCCCCTTCTCCATCCCCAGGCTCTCTGTGTGATCCCCTTCTCCATCCCCAGGCTCCCTGTGTGATCCCCTTCTCCATGCCGAGGCTCTCTGTGTGATCCCCTTCTCCATCCCCAGGCTCCCTGTGTGATCCCCTTCTCCATGCCCAGGCTCTCTGTGTGGTCCCCTTCTCCATCCCCAGGCTCCCTGTGTGACCCCCTTCTCCATCCCCAGGGTCCCTGTGTGATCCCCTTCTCCATGCCCAGGCTCTCTGTGTGATCCCCTTCTCCATCCCCAGGCTCTCTGTGTGATCCCCTTCTCCATCCCCAGGCTCCCTGTGTGATCCCCTTCTCCATCCCCAGGCTCTCTGTGTGATCCCCTTCTCCATCCCCAGGCTCCCTGTGTGATCCCCTTCTCCATCCCCAGGCTCTCTGTGTGATCCCCTTCTCCATCCCCAGACTCCCTGTGTGATCCCCTTCTCCATCCCCAGGCTCTCTGTGTGACCCCCTTCTCCATCCCCAGGCTCTCTGTGTGATCCCCTTCTCCATCCCCAGGCTCCCTGTGTGATCCCCTTCTCCATGCCGAGGCTCTCTGTGTGATCCCCTTCTCCATCCCCAGGCTCTCTGTGTGATCCCCTTCTCCATCCCCAGGCTCTCTGTGTGACCCCCTTCTCCATCCCCAGGCTCCCTGTGTGATCCCCTTCTCCATCCCCAGGCTCTCTGTGTGATCCCCTTCTCCCTGCCCAGTCTCTCTGTGTGGTCCCCTTCTCCATCCCCAGGCTCTCTGTGTGATCCCCTTCTCCATCCCCAGGCTCCCTGTGTGATCCCCTTCTCCATCCCCAGGCTCTCTGTGTGATCCCCTTCTCCATCCCCAGGCTCTCTGTGTGACCCCCTTCTCCATCCCCAATCTCTCTGTGTGATCCCCTTCTCCATCCCCAGGCTCTCTGTGTGATCCCCTTCTCCATCCCCAGGCTCTCTGTGTGATCCCCTTCTCCATCCCCAGGCTCCTTGTTTGATCCCCTTCTCCATCCCCAATCTCTGTGTGATCCCCTTCTCCATCCCCAGGCTCTCTGTGTGACCCCCTTCTCCATCCCCAGGCTCCCTGTGTGATCCCCTTCTCCATCCCCAGGCTCCCTGTGTGATCCCCTTCTCCATCCCCAGGCTCCCTGTGTGATCCCCTTCTCCATCCCCAGGCTCTCTGTGTGACCCCCTTCTCCATCCCCAGGCTCTCTGTGTGATCCCCTTCTCCATCCCCAGGCTCCCTGTGTGATCCCCTTCTCCATCCCCAGGCTCCCTGTGTGATCCCCTTCTCCATCCCCAGGCTCCCTGTGTGATCCCCTTCTCCATCCCCAGGCTCCCTGTGTGATCCCCTTCTATATCCCCAGGCTCCCTGTGTGATCCCCTTCTCCATCCCCAGGCTCTCTGTGTGGTCCCCTTCTCCATCCCCAGGCTCTCTGTGTGATCCCCTTCTCTATCCCCAGGCTCCCTGTGTGATCCCCTTCTCCATCCCCAGGCTCTCTGTGTGATCCCCTTCTCCATCCCCAGGCTCCCTGTGTGATCCCCTTCTCCATCCCCAGGCTCCCTGTGTGATCCCCTTCTCCATCCCCAGGCTCTCTGTGTGATCCCCTTCTCCATCCCCAAGCTCTCTGTGTGATCCCCTTCTCCATCCCCAGGCTCCCTGTGTGATCCCCTTCTCCATCCCCAAGCTCTCTGTGTGATCCCCTTCTCCATCCCCAAGCTCTCTGTGTGATCCCCTTCTCCATCCCCAAGCTCTCTGTGTGATCCCCTTCTCCATCCCCAAGCTCTCTGTGTGATCCCCTTCTCCATCCCCAAGCTCTCTGTGTGATCCCCTTCTCCCTGCCCAGTCTCTCTGTGTCGTCCCCTTCTCCATCCCCAGGCTCCCTGTGTGATCCCCTTCTCCATCCCCAGGCTCTCTGTGTGGTCCCCTTCTCCATGCCCAGGCTCTCTGTGTGGTCCCCTTCTCCATCCCCAGGCTCCCTGTGTGATCCCCTTCTCCATCCCCAGGCTCCCTGTGTGATCCCCTTCTCCATCCCCAGGCTCCCTGTGTGATCCCCTTCTCCATCCCCAGGCTCTCTGTGTGGTCCCCTTCTCCATCCCCAGGCTCCCTGTGTGATCCCCTTTTCCATCCCCAGGCTCCCTGTGTGATCCCCTTCTCCATCCCCAGGCTCCCTGTGTGATCCCCTTCTCCATCCCCAGGCTCCCTGTGTGACCCCCTTCTCCATCCCCAGGCTCTCTGTGTGATCCCCTTCTCCATGCCCAGGCTCTCTGTGTGATCCCCTTCTCCATCCCCAGGCTCTCTGTGTGATCCCCTTCTCCATCCCCAGGCTCTCTGTGTGGTCCCCTTCTCCATCCCCAGGCTCTCTGTGTGATCCCCTTCTCCATGCCCAGGCCCTCTGTGTGATCCCCTTCTCCATCCCCAGGCTCTCTGTGTGATCCCCTTCTCCATCCCCAGGCTCCCTGTGTGATCCCCTTCTCCATGCCGAGGCTCTCTGTGTGATCCCCTTCTCCATCCCCAGGCTCCCTGTGTGATCCCCTTCTCCATGCCCAGGCTCTCTGTGTGGTCCCCTTCTCCATCCCCAGGCTCCCTGTGTGACCCCCTTCTCCATCCCCAGGGTCCCTGTGTGATCCCCTTCTCCATGCCCAGGCTCTCTGTGTGATCCCCTTCTCCATCCCCAGGCTCTCTGTGTGATCCCCTTCTCCATCCCCAGGCTCCCTGTGTGATCCCCTTCTCCATCCCCAGGCTCTCTGTGTGATCCCCTTCTCCATCCCCAGGCTCCCTGTGTGATCCCCTTCTCCATCCCCAGGCTCTCTGTGTGATCCCCTTCTCCATCCCCAGACTCCCTGTGTGATCCCCTTCTCCATCCCCAGGCTCTCTGTGTGACCCCCTTCTCCATCCCCAGGCTCTCTGTGTGATCCCCTTCTCCATCCCCAGGCTCCCTGTGTGATCCCCTTCTCCATGCCGAGGCTCTCTGTGTGATCCCCTTCTCCATCCCCAGGCTCTCTGTGTGATCCCCTTCTCCATCCCCAGGCTCTCTGTGTGACCCCCTTCTCCATCCCCAGGCTCCCTGTGTGATCCCCTTCTCCATCCCCAGGCTCTCTGTGTGATCCCCTTCTCCCTGCCCAGTCTCTCTGTGTGGTCCCCTTCTCCATCCCCAGGCTCTCTGTGTGATCCCCTTCTCCATCCCCAGGCTCCCTGTGTGATCCCCTTCTCCATCCCCAGGCTCTCTGTGTGATCCCCTTCTCCATCCCCAGGCTCTCTGTGTGACCCCCTTCTCCATCCCCAATCTCTCTGTGTGATCCCCTTCTCCATCCCCAGGCTCTCTGTGTGATCCCCTTCTCCATCCCCAGGCTCTCTGTGTGATCCCCTTCTCCATCCCCAGGCTCCTTGTTTGATCCCCTTCTCCATCCCCAATCTCTGTGTGATCCCCTTCTCCATCCCCAGGCTCTCTGTGTGACCCCCTTCTCCATCCCCAGGCTCCCTGTGTGATCCCCTTCTCCATCCCCAGGCTCCCTGTGTGATCCCCTTCTCCATCCCCAGGCTCCCTGTGTGATCCCCTTCTCCATCCCCAGGCTCTCTGTGTGACCCCCTTCTCCATCCCCAGGCTCTCTGTGTGATCCCCTTCTCCATCCCCAGGCTCCCTGTGTGATCCCCTTCTCCATCCCCAGGCTCCCTGTGTGATCCCCTTCTCCATCCCCAGGCTCCCTGTGTGATCCCCTTCTCCATCCCCAGGCTCCCTGTGTGATCCCCTTCTATATCCCCAGGCTCCCTGTGTGATCCCCTTCTCCATCCCCAGGCTCCCTGTGTGACCCCCTTCTCCATCCCCAGGCTCTCTGTGTGGTCCCCTTCTCCATCCCCAGGCTCTCTGTGTGATCCCCTTCTCCATCCCCAGGCTCCCTGTGTGATCCCCTTCTCCATCCCCAGGCTCTCTGTGTGATCCCCTTCTCCATCCCCAGGCTCCCTGTGTGATCCCCTTCTCCATCCCCAGGCTCCCTGTGTGATCCCCTTCTCCATCCCCAGGCTCTCTGTGTGATCCCCTTCTCCATCCCCAAGCTCTCTGTGTGATCCCCTTCTCCATCCCCAGGCTCCCTGTGTGATCCCCTTCTCCATCCCCAAGCTCTCTGTGTGATCCCCTTCTCCATCCCCAAGCTCTCTGTGTGATCCCCTTCTCCATCCCCAAGCTCTCTGTGTGATCCCCTTCTCCATCCCCAAGCTCTCTGTGTGATCCCCTTCTCCCTGCCCAGTCTCTCTGTGTGGTCCCCTTCTCCATCCCCAGGCTCTCTGTGTGATCCCCTTCTCCATCCCCAGGCTCTCTGTGTGGTCCCCTTCTCCATCCCCAGGCTCCTTGTGTGACCCCCTTCTCCATCCCCAGGCTCTCTGTGTGACCCCCTTCTCCATCCCCAGGCTCCCTGTGTGATCCCCTTCTCCATCCCCAGGCTCTCTGTGTGATCCCTTTCTCCATCCCCAGGCTCTCTGTGTGACCCCCTTCTCCATCCTCAGGCTCTCTGTGTGATCCCCTTCTCCATCCCCAGGCTCTCTGTGTGACCCCCTTCTCCATCCCCAGGCTCCCTGTGTGATCCACTTCTCCATCCCCAGGCTCCCTGTGTGATCCCCTTCTCCATCACCAGGCTCTCTGTGTGATCCCCTTCTCCATCCCCAGGCTCCCTGTGTGATCCCCTTCTCCATCCCCAGGCTCTCTGTGTGACCCCCTTCTCCCTGCCCAGGCTCCCTGTGTTGTCCCCTTCTCCATCCCCAGGCTCTCTGTGTGATCCCCTTCTCCATCCCCAGGCTCTCTGTGTGATCCCCTTCTCCATCCCCAGGCTCCCTGTGTGATCCCCTTCTCCATCCCCAGGCTCCCTGTGTGATCCCCTTCTCCATCCCCAGGCTCCCTGTGTGATCCCCTTCTCCATCCCCAGGCTCTCTGTGTGACCCCCTTCTCCCTGCCCAGTCTCTCTGTGTGATCCCCTTCTTCATCCTCAGGCTCCCTGTGTGATCCCCTTCTCCATCCCCAGGCTCTCTGTGTGATCCCCTTCTCCATCCCCAGGCTCCCTGTGTGATCCCCTTCTCCATCCCCAGGCTCCCTGTGTGATCCCCTTCTCCATCCCCAGGCTCTCTGTGTGACCCCCTTCTCCCGGCCCAGTCTCTCTGTGTGATCCCCTTCTCCATCCCCAGGCTCTCTGTGTGATCCCCTTCTCCATCCCCAATCTCTCTGTGTGATCCCCTTCTCCATCCCCAGGCTCTCTGTGTGATCCCCTTCTCCATCCCCAGTCTCTCTGTGTGGTCCCCTTCTCCATCCCCAGGCTCCCTGTGTGATCCCCTTCTCCATCCCCAGGCTCTCTGTGTGATCCCCTTCTCCATCCCCAGGCTCTCTGTGTGATCCCCTTCTCCATCCCCAGGCTCTCTGTGTGATCCCCTTCTCCATCCCCAGTCTCTCTGTGTGGTCCCCTTCTCCATCCCCAGGCTCTCTGTGTGGTCCCCTTCTCCATCCCCAGGCTCTCTGTGTGATCCCCTTCTCCATCCCCAGTCTCTCTGTGTGGTCCCCTTCTCCATCCCCAGGCTCTCTGTGTGATCCCCTTCTCCATCCCCAGGCTCTCTGTGTGATCCCCTTCTCCATCCCCAATCTCTCTGTGTGATCCCCTTCTCCATCCCCAGGCTCTCTGTGTGATCCCCTTCTCCATCCCCAGTCTCTCTGTGTGGTCCCCTTCTCCATCCCCAGGCTCTCTGTGTGATCCCCTTCTCCATCCCCAGGCTCTCTGTGTGACCCCCTTCTCCATCCCCAGGCTCTCTGTGTGATCCCCTTCTCCATCCCCAATCTCTCTGTGTGATCCCCTTCTCCATCCCCAGGCTCTCTGTGTGATCCCCTTCTCCATCCCCAATCTCTCTGTGTCGTCCCCTTCTCCATCCCCAGGCTCTCTGTGTGGTCCCCTTCTCCATCCCCAGGCTCTCTGTGTGATCCCCTTCTCCATCCTCAGGCTCCCTGTGTGATCCCCTTCTCCATCCCCAGGCTCTCTGTGTGACCCCCTTCTCCATCCCCAGTCTCTCTGTGTGGTCCCCTTCTCCATCCCCAGGCTCTCTGTGTGATCCCCTTCTCCATCCTCAGGCTCCCTGTGTGATCCCCTTCTCCATCCCCAGGCTCCCTGTGTGATCCCCTTCTCCATCCCCAGGCTCTCTGTGTGATCCCGTTCTCCATCCTCAGGCTCCCTCTGTGATCCCCTTCTCCATCCCCAGGATCCCTGTGTGATCCCCTTCTCCATCCCCAATCTGTCTGTGTGATCCCCTTCTCCATCCCCAGGCTCTCTGTGTGATCCCCTTCTCCATCCTCAGGCTCCCTGTGTGATCCCCTTCTCCATCCCCAGGCTCCCTGTGTGATCCCCTTCTCCATCCCCAATCTCTCTGTGTGATCCCCTTCTCCATCCTCAGGCTCCCTGTGTGATCCCCTTCTCCATCCCCAGGCTCCCTGTGTGATCCCCTTCTCCATCCCCAATCTGTCTGTGTGATCCCCTTCTCCATCCCCAGGCTCTCTGTGTGATCCCCTTCTCCATCCTCAGGCTCCCTGTGTGATCCCCTTCTCCATCCCCAGGCTCTCTGTGTGATCCCCTTCTCCATCCCCAGTCTCTCTGTGTGATCCCCTTCTCCATCCCCAGGCTCCCTGTGTGACCCCCTTCTCCATCCCCAGGCTCTCTGTGTGATCCCCTTCTCCATCCCCAGGCTCTCTGTGTGATCCCCTTCTCCATCCCCAGGCTCCCTGTGTGATCCCCTTCTCCATCCCCAGGCTCTCTGTGTGATCCCCTTCTCCCTGCCCAGTCTCTCTGTGTCGTCCCCTTCTCCATCCCCAGGCTCTCTGTGTGATCCCCTTCTCCATCCCCAATCTCTCTGTGTGATCCCCTTCTCCATCCCCAGGCTCCCTGTGTGATCCCCTTCTCCATCCCCAGGCTCTCTGTGTGATCCCCTTCTCCCTGCCCAGTCTCTCTGTGTCGTCCCCTTCTCCATCCCCAGGCTCCCTGTGTGATCCCCTTCTCCATCCCCAGGCTCTCTGTGTGGTCCCCTTCTCCATGCCCAGGCTCTCTGTGTGGTCCCCTTCTCCATCCCCAGGCTCCCTGTGTGATCCCCTTCTCCATCCCCAGGCTCCCTGTGTGATCCCCTTCTCCATCCCCAGGCTCCCTGTGTGATCCCCTTCTCCATCCCCAGGCTCTCTGTGTGGTCCCCTTCTCCATCCCCAGGCTCCCTGTGTGATCCCCTTCTCCATCCCCAGGCTCCCTGTGTGATCCCCTTCTCCATCCCCAGGCTCTCTGTGTGACCCCCTTCTCCATCCTCAGGCTCCCTGTGTGATCCCCTTCTCCATCCCCAGGCTCCCTGTGTGATCCCCTTCTCCATTCCCAGGCTCCCTGTGTGATCCCCTTCTCCATCCCCAGGCTCCCTGTGTGACCCCCTTCTCCATCCCCAGGCTCCCTGTGTGATCCCCTTCTCCATCCCCAGGCTCTCTGTGTGACCCCCTTCTCCATCCCCAGGCTCTCTGTGTGATCCCCTTCTCCATCCCCAGGCTCCCTGTGTGATCCCCTTCTCCATCCCCAATCTCTCTGTGTGATCCCCTTCTCCATCCTCAGGCTCCCTGTGTGATCCCCTTCTCCATCCCCAGGCTCCCTGTGTGATCCCCTTCTCCATCCCCAATCTGTCTGTGTGATCCCCTTCTCTATCCCCAGGTTCTCTGTGTGATCCCCTTCTCCATCCTCAGGCTCCCTGTGTGATCCCCTTCTCCATCCCCAGGCTCTCTGTGTGACCCCCTTCTCCATCCCCAGGCTCTCTGTGTGATCCCCTTCTCCATCCTCAGGCTCTCTGTGTGATCCCCTTCTCCATCCTCAGGCTCTCTGTGTGACCCCCTTCTCCATCCCCAGGCTCTCTGTGTGATCCCCTTCTCCATCCCCAGGCTCCCTGTGTGATCCCCTTCTCCATCCCCAGGCTCCCTGTGTGATCCCCTTCTCCATCCTCAGGCTCCCTGTGTGATCCCCTTCTCCATCCTCAGGCTCCCTGTGTGATCCCCTTCTCCATCCTCAGGCTCCCTGTGTGATCCCCTTCTCCATCCCCAGGCACCCTGTGTGATCCCCTTCTCCATCCCCAATCTGTCTGTGTGATCCCCTTCTCCATCCCCAGGCTCTCTGTGTGATCCCCTTCTCCATCCTCAGGCTCCCTGTGTGATCCCCTTCTCCATCCCCAGGCTCTCTGTGTGATCCCCTTCTCCATCCCCAGTCTCTCTGTGTGATCCCCTTCTCCATCCCCAGGCTCCCTGTGTGACCCCCTTCTCCATCCCCAGGCTCTCTGTGTGATCCCCTTCTCCATCCCCAGGCTCTCTGTGTGATCCCCTTCTCCATCCCCAGGCTCCCTGTGTGATCCCCTTCTCCATCCCCAGGCTCTCTGTGTGATCCCCTTCTCCCTGCCCAGTCTCTCTGTGTCGTCCCCTTCTCCATCCCCAGGCTCTCTGTGTGATCCCCTTCTCCATCCCCAATCTCTCTGTGTGATCCCCTTCTCCATCCCCAGGCTCCCTGTGTGATCCCCTTCTCCATCCCCAGGCTCTCTGTGTGATCCCCTTCTCCCTGCCCAGTCTCTCTGTGTCGTCCCCTTCTTTATCCCCAGGCTCCCTGTGTGATCCCCTTCTCCATCCCCAGGCTCTCTGTGTGGTCCCCTTCTCCATGCCCAGGCTCTCTGTGTGGTCCCCTTCTCCATCCCCAGGCTCCCTGTGTGATCCCCTTCTCCATCCCCAGGCTCCCTGTGTGATCCCCTTCTCCATCCCCAGGCTCCCTGTGTGATCCCCTTCTCCATCCCCAGGCTCTCTGTGTGGTCCCCTTCTCCATCCCCAGGCTCCCTGTGTGATCCCCTTCTCCATCCCCAGGCTCCCTGTGTGATCCCCTTCTCCATCCCCAGGCTCTCTGTGTGACCCCCTTCTCCATCCTCAGGCTCCATGTGTGATCCCCTTCTCCATCCCCAGGCTCCCTGTGTGATCCCCTTCTCCATCCCCAGGCTCCCTGTGTGATCCCCTTCTCCATCCCCAGGCTCCCTGTGTGACCCCCTTCTCCATCCCCAGGCTCCCTGTGTGATCCCCTTCTCCATCCCCAGGCTCTCTGTGTGACCCCCTTCTCCATCCCCAGGCTCTCTGTGTGATCCCCTTCTCCATCCCCAGGCTCCCTGTGTGATCCCCTTCTCCATCCCCAGGCTCTCTGTGTGATCCCCTTCTCCCTGCCCAGTCTCTCTGTGTGGTCCCCTTCTCCATCCCCAGGCTCCCTGTGTGATCCCCTTCTCCATCCCCAGGCTCTCTGTGTGATCCCCTTCTCCATCCCCAGGCTCCCTGTGTGATCCCCTTCTCCATCCCCAGGCTCCCTGTGTGGTCCCCTTCTCCATCCCCAGGCTCCCTGTGTGACCCCCTTCTCCATCCCCAGGCTCCCTGTGTGACCCCCTTCTCCATCCCCAGGCTCCCTGTGTGGTCCCCTTCTCCATCCCCAGGCTCCCTGTGTGACCCCCTTCTCCATCCCCAGGCTCTCTGTGTGACCCCCTTCTCCATCCCCAGGCTCCCTGTGTGATCCCCTTCTCCATCCCCAGGCTCCCTGTGTGATCCCCTTCTCCATCCCCAGGCTCCCTGTGTGATCCCCTTCTCCATCCCCAGGCTCCCTGTGTGACCCCCTTCTCCATCCCCAGGCTCCCTGTGTGATCCACTTCTCCATCCCCAGGCTCTCTGTGTGACCCCCTTCTCCATCCCCAGGCTCTCTGTGTGATCCCCTTCTCCATCCCCAGGCTCTCTGTGTGATCCCCTTCTCCATCCCCAGGCTCCCTGTGTGACCCCCTTCTCCATCCCCAGGCTCCCTGTGTGATCCACTTCTCCATCCCCAGGCTCTCTGTGTGACCCCCTTCTCCATCCCCAGGCTCTCTGTGTGATCCCCTTCTCCATCCCCAGGCTCTCTGTGTGACCCCCTTCTCCATCCCCAGGCTCTCTGTGTGATCCCCTTCTCCATCCCCAGGCTCCCTGTGTGATCCCCTTCTCCATCCCCAGGCTCTCTGTGTGACCCCCTTCTCCATCCCCAGGCTCTCTGTGTGATCCCCTTCTCCCTGCCCAGTCTCTCTGTGTCGTCCCCTTCTCCATCCCCAGGCTCTCTGTGTGATCCCCTTCTCCATCCCCAATCTCTCTGTGTGATCCCCTTCTCCATCCCCAGGCTCCCTGTGTGATCCCCTTCTCCATCCCCAGGCTCTCTGTGTGATCCCCTTCTCCCTGCCCAGTCTCTCTGTGTCGTCCCCTTCTCCATCCCCAGGCTCCCTGTGTGATCCCCTTCTCCATCCCCAGGCTCTCTGTGTGGTCCCCTTCTCCATGCCCAGGCTCTCTGTGTGGTCCCCTTCTCCATCCCCAGGCTCCCTGTGTGATCCCCTTCTCCATCCCCAGGCTCCCTGTGTGATCCCCTTCTTCATCCCCAGGCTCCCTGTGTGATCCCCTTCTCCATCCCCAGGCTCTCTGTGTGGTCCCCTTCTTCATCCCCAGGCTCCCTGTGTGATCCCCTTCTCCATCCCCAGGCTCCCTGTGTGATCCCCTTCTCCATCCCCAGGCTCTCTGTGTGACCCCCTTCTCCATCCTCAGGCTCCCTGTGTGATCCCCTTCTCCATCCCCAGGCTCCCTGTGTGATCCCCTTCTCCATTCCCAGGCTCCCTGTGTGATCCCCTTCTCCATCCCCAGGCTCCCTGTGTGACCCCCTTCTCCATCCCCAGGCTCCCTGTGTGATCCCCTTCTCCATCCCCAGGCTCTCTGTGTGACCCCCTTCTCCATCCCCAGGCTCTCTGTGTGATCCCCTTCTCCATCCCCAGGCTCCCTGTGTGATCCCCTTCTCCATCCCCAATCTCTCTGTGTGACCCCTTCTCCATCCTCAGGCTCCCTGTGTGATCCCCTTCTCCATCCCCAGGCTCCCTGTGTGATCCCCTTCTCCATCCCCAATCTGTCTGTGTGATCCCCTTCTCCATCCCCAGGCTCTCTGTGTGATCCCCTTCTCCATCCTCAGGCTCCCTGTGTGATCCCCTTCTCCATCCCCAGGCTCTCTGTGTGACCCCCTTCTCCATCCCCAGGCTCTCTGTGTGATCCCCTTCTCCATCCTCAGGCTCTCTGTGTGATCCCCTTCTCCATCCTCAGGCTCTCTGTGTGACCCCCTTCTCCATCCCCAGGCTCTCTGTGTGATCCCCTTCTCCATCCCCAGGCTCCCTGTGTGATCCCCTTCTCCATCCCCAGGCTCCCTGTGTGATCCCCTTCTCCATCCTCAGGCTCCCTGTGTGATCCCCTTCTCCATCCTAGGGTCCCTGTGTGATCCCCTTCTCCATCCTCAGGCTCCCTGTGTGATCCCCTTCTCCATCCCCAGGCTCCCTGTGTGATCCCCTTCTCCATCCCCAATCTGTCTGTGTGATCCCCTTCTCCATCCCCAGGCTCTCTGTGTGATCCCCTTCTCCATCCTCAGGCTCCCTGTGTGATCCCCTTCTCCATCCCCAGGCTCTCTGTGTGATCCCCTTCTCCATCCCCAGTCTCTCTGTGTGATCCCCTTCTCCATCCCCAGGCTCCCTGTGTGACCCCCTTCTCCATCCCCAGGCTCTCTGTGTGATCCCCTTCTCCATCCCCAGGCTCTCTGTGTGATCCCCTTCTCCATCCCCAGGCTCCCTGTGTGATCCCCTTCTCCATCCCCAGGCTCTCTGTGTGATCCCCTTCTCCCTGCCCAGTCTCTCTGTGTCGTCCCCTTCTCCATCCCCAGGCTCTCTGTGTGATCCCCTTCTCCATCCCCAATCTCTCTGTGTGATCCCCTTCTCCATCCCTAGGCTCCCTGTGTGATCCCCTTCTCCATCCCCAGGCTCTCTGTGTGATCCTTTTCTCCCTGCCCAGTCTCTCTGTGTCGTCCCCTTCTCCATCCCCAGGCTCCCTGTGTGATCCCCTTCTCCATCCCCAGGCTCTCTGTGTGGTCCCCTTCTCCATGCCCAGGCTCTCTGTGTGGTCCCCTTCTCCATCCCCAGGCTCCCTGTGTGATCCCCTTCTCCATCCCCAGGCTCCCTGTGTGATCCCCTTCTCCATCCCCAGGCTCTCTGTGTGGTCCCCTTCTCCATCCCCAGGCTCCCTGTGTGATCCCCTTCTCCATCCCCAGGCTCCCTGTGTGATCCCCTTCTCCATCCCCAGGCTCTCTGTGTGACCCCCTTCTCCATCGTCAGGCTCCCTGTGTGATCCCCTTCTCCATCCCCAGGCTCCCTGTGTGATCCCCTTCTCCATCCCCAGGCTCCCTGTGTGATCCCCTTCTCCATCCCCAGGCTCCCTGTGTGACCCCCTTCTCCATCCCCAGGCTCCCTGTGTGATCCCCTTCTCCATCCCCAGGCTCTCTGTGTGACCCCCTTCTCCATCCCCAGGCTCTCTGTGTGATCCCCTTCTCCATCCCCAGGCTCCCTGTGTGATCCCCTTCTCCATCCCCAGGCTCTCTGTGTGATCCCCTTCTCCCTGCCCAGTCTCTCTGTGTGGTCCCCTTCTCCATCCCCAGGCTCCCTGTGTGATCCCCTTCTCCATCCCCAGGCTCTCTGTGTGATCCCCTTCTCCATCCCCAGGCTCCCTGTGTGATCCCCTTCTCCATCCCCAGGCTCCCTGTGTGGTCCCCTTCTCCATCCCCAGGCTCCCTGTGTGACCCCCTTCTCCATCCCCAGGCTCCCTGTGTGACCCCCTTCTCCATCCCCAGGCTCCCTGTGTGGTCCCCTTCTCCATCCCCAGGCTCCCTGTGTGACCCCCTTCTCCATCCCCAGGCTCTCTGTGTGACCCCCTTCTCCATCCCCAGGCTCCCTGTGTGATCCCCTTCTCCATCCCCAGGCTCCCTGTGTGATCCCCTTCTCCATCCCCAGGCTCCCTGTGTGATCCCCTTCTCCATCCCCAGGCTCCCTGTGTGACCCCCTTCTCCATCCCCAGGCTCCCTGTGTGATCCACTTCTCCATCCCCAGGCTCTCTGTGTGACCCCCTTCTCCATCCCCAGGCTCCCTGTGTGATCCCCTTCTCCATCCCCAGGCTCTCTGTGTGACCCCCTTCTCCATCCCCAGGCTCTCTGTGTGACCCCCTTCTCCATCCCCAGGCTCTCTGTGTGACCCCCTTCTCCATCCCCAGGCTCTCTGTGTGACCCCCTTCTCCATCCCCAGGCTCTCTGTGTGACCCCCTTCTCCATCCCCAGGCTCTCTGTGTGACCCCCTTCTCCATCCCCAGGCTCCCTGTGTGGTCCCCTTCTCCATCCCCAGGCTCTCTGGGTGACCCCCTTCTCCATCCCCAGGCTCTCTGTGTGACCCCCTTCTCCATCCCCAGGCTCTCTGTGTGACCCCCTTCTCCATCCCCAGGCTTTCTGTGTGATCCCCTTCTCCATCCCCAGGCTCTCTGTGTGATCCCCTTCTCCATCCCCAGGCTCCCTGTGTGATCCCCTTCTCCATCCCCAGGCTCTCTGTGTGACCCCCTTCTCCATCCCCAGGCTCCCTGTGTGATCCCCTTCTCCATCCCCAGGCTCCCTGTGTGACTCCCTTCTCCATCCCCAGGCTCCCTGTGTGACCCCCTTCTCCATCCCCAGGCTCCCTGTGTGATCCCCTTCTCCATCCCCAATCTGTCTGTGTGATCCCCTTCTCCATCCCCAGGCTCTCTGTGTGACCCCCTTCTCCATCCCCAGGCTCCCTGTGTGATCCCCTTCTCCATCCCCAGGCTCTCTGTGTGACCCCCTTCTCCATCCCCAGGCTCCCTGTGTGATCCCCTTCTCCATCCCCAATCTCTCTGTGTGATTTCCTTCTCCATCCCCAGGCTCTCTGTGTGACCCCCTTCTCCATCCCCAGGCTCCCTGTGTGATCCCCTTCTCCATCCCCAGGCTCTCTGTGTGACCCCCTTCTCCATCCCCAGGCTCTCTGTGTGATCCCCTTCTCCATCCCCAGGCTCTCTGTGTGATCCCCTTCTCCATCCCCAATCTCTCTGTGTGGTCCCCTTCTCCATCCCCAGGCTCTCTGTGTGATCCCCTTCTCCATCCCCAGGCTCTCTGTGTGATCCCCTTCTCCATCCCCAGGCTCTCTGTGTGATCCCCTTCTCCATCCCCAGGCTCTCTGTGTGATCCCCTTCTCCATCCCCAGGCTCTCTGTGTGATCCCCTTCTCCATCCCCAGGCTCTCTGTGTGACCCCCTTCTCCATCCCCAGGCTCTCTGTGTGACCCCCTTCTCCATCCCCAGGCTCTCTGTGTGACCCCCTTCTCCATCCCCAGGCTCTCTGTGTGATCCCCTTCTCCATCCCCAGGCTCCCTGTGTGACCCCCTTCTCCATCCCCAGGCTCTCTGTGTGATCCCCTTCTCCATCCTCAGGCTCTCTGTGTGATCCCCTTCTCCATCCCCAGGCTCCCTGTGTGATCCCCTTCTCCATCCCTAGGCTCCCTGTGTGATCCCCTTCTCCATCCCCAGGCTCCCTGTGTGATCCCCTTCTCCATCCCCAGGCTCCCTGTGTGACCCCCTTCTCCATCCCCAGGCTCTCTGTGTGGTCCCCTTCTCCATCCCCAGGCTCTCTGTGTGATCCGCTTCTCCATCCCCAGGCTCCCTGTGTGATCCCCTTCTCCATCCCCAGGCTCTCTGTGTGATCCCCTTCTCCATCCCCAGGCTCCCTGTGTGATCCCCTTCTCCATCCCCAGGCTCCCTGTGTGATCCCCTTCTCCATCCCCAGGCTCTCTGTGTGATCCCCTTCTCCATCCCCAAGCTCTCTGTGTGATCCCCTTCTCCATCCCCAGGCTCTCTGTGTGATCCCCTTCTCCATCCCCAGTCTCTCTGTGTGGTCCCCTTCTCCATCCCCAGGCTCTCTGTGTGGTCCCCTTCTCCATCCCCAGGCTCTCTGTGTGATCCCCTTCTCCATCCCCAGGCTCTCTGTGTGATCCCCTTCTCCATCCCCAATCTCTCTGTGTGATCCCCTTCTCCATCCCCAGGCTCTCTGTGTGATCCCCTTCTCCATCCCCAGTCTCTCTGTGTGGTCCCCTTCTCCATCCCCAGGCTCTCTGTGTGATCCCCTTCTCCATCCCCAGGCTCTCTGTGTGACCCCCTTCTCCATCCCCAGGCTCTCTGTGTGATCCCCTTCTCCATCCCCAATCTCTCTGTGTGATCCCCTTCTCCATCCCCAGGCTCTCTGTGTGATCCCCTTCTCCATCCCCAGGCTCCCTGTGTGATCCCCTTCTCCATCCCCAGGCTCTCTGTGTGATCCCCTTCTCCATCCCCAGGCTCCCTGTGTCATCCCCTTCTCCATCCCCAGGCTCCCTGTGTGATCCCCTTCTCCATCCCCAGGCTCTCTGTGTGATCCCCTTCTCCATCCCCAGGCTCCCTGTGTGATCCCCTTCTCCATCCCCAAGCTCTCTGTGTGATCCCCTTTTCCATCCCCAAGCTCTCTGTGTGATCCCCTTCTCCCTGCCCAGTCTCTCTGTGTGGTCCCCTTCTCCATCCCCAGGCTCTCTGTGTGATCCCCTTCTCCATCCCCAGGCTCTCTGTGTGGTCCCCTTCTCCATCCCCAGGCTCCTGGTGTGACCCCCTTCTCCATCCCCAGGCTCTCTGTGTGACCCCCTTCTCCATCCCCAGGCTCCCTGTGTGATCCCCTTCTCCATCCCCAGGCTCTCTGTGTGATCCCCTTCTCCATCCCCAGGCTCTCTGTGTGACCCCCTTCTCCATCCTCAGGCTCTCTGTGTGATCCCCTTCTCCATCCCAGGCTCTCTGTGTGACCCCCTTCTCCATCCCCAGGCTCCCTGTGTGATCCCCTTCTCCATCCCCAGGCTCCCTGTGTGATCCCCTTCTCCATCACCAGGCTCTCTGTGTGATCCCCTTCTCCATCCCCAGGCTCCCTGTGTGATCCCCTTCTCCATCCCCAGGCTCTCTGTGTGACCCCCTTCTCCCTGCCCAGGCTCCCTGTGTTGTCCCCTTCTCCATCCCCAGGCTCTCTGTGTGATCCCCTTCTCCATCCCCAGGCTCTCTGTGTGATCCCCTTCTCCATCCCCAGGCTCCCTGTGTGATCCCCTTCTCCATCCCCAGGCTCCCTGTGTGATCCCCTTCTCCATCCCCAGGCTCCCTGTGTGATCCCCTTCTCCATCCCCAGGCTCTCTGTGTGACCCCCTTCTCCCTGCCCAGTCTCTCTGTGTGATCCCCTTCTCCATCCTCAGGCTCCCTGTGTGATCCCCTTCTCCATCCCCAGGCTCTCTGTGTGATCCCCTTCTCCATCCCCAGGCTCCCTGTGTGATCCCCTTCTCCATCCCCAGGCTCCCTGTGTGATCCCCTTCTCCATCCCCAGGCTCTCTGTGTGACCCCCTTCTCCCTGCCCAGTCTCTCTGTGTGATCCCCTTCTCCATCCCCAGGCTCTCTGTGTGATCCCCTTCTCCATCCCCAATCTCTCTGTGTGATCCCCTTCTCCATCCTCAGGCTCTCTGTGTGATCCCCTTCTCCATCCCCAGGCTCTCTGTGTGACCCCCTTCTCCATCCCCAGGCTCTCTGTGTGATCCCCTTCTCCATCCCCAATCTCTCTGTGTGATCCCCTTCTCCATCCCCAGGCTCTCTGTGTGATCCCCTTCTCCATCCCCAATCTCTCTGTGTCGTCCCCTTCTCCATCCCCAGGCTCTCTGTGTGGTCCCCTTCTCCATCCCCAGGCTCTCTGTGTGATCCCCTTCTCCATCCTCAGGCTCCCTGTGTGATCCCCTTCTCCATCCCCAGGCTCTCTGTGTGACCCCCTTCTCCATCCCCAGTCTCTCTGTGTGGTCCCCTTCTCCATCCCCAGGCTCTCTGTGTGATCCCCTTCTCCATCCTCAGGCTCCCTGTGTGATCCCCTTCTCCATCCCCAGGCTCCCTGTGTGATCCCCTTCTCCATCCCCAGGCTCTCTGTGTGATCCCCTTCTCCATCCTCAGGCTCCCTCTGTGATCCCCTTCTCCATCCCCAGGCTCCCTGTGTGATCCCCTTCTCCATCCCCAATCTGTCTGTGTGATCCCCTTCTCCATCCCCAGGCTCTCTGTGTGATCCCCTTCTCCATCCTCAGGCTCCCTGTGTGATCCCCTTCTCCATCCCCAGGCTCCCTGTGTGATCCCCTTCTCCATCCCCAATCTCTCTGTGTGATCCCCTTCTCCATCCTCAGGCTCCCTGTGTGATCCCCTTCTCCATCCCCAGGCTCCCTGTGTGATCCCCTTCTCCATCCCCAATCTGTCTGTGTGATCCCCTTCTCCATCCCCAGGCTCTCTGTGTGATCCCCTTCTCCATCCTCAGGCTCCCTGTGTGATCCCCTTCTCCATTCCCAGGCTCTCTGTGTGACCCCCTTCTCCATCCCCAGGCTCTCTGTATGATCCCCTTCTCCATCCTCAGGCTCTCTGTGTGATCCCCTTCTCCATCCTCAGGCTCTCTGTGTGACCCCCTTCTCCATCCCCAGGCTCTCTGTGTGATCCCCTTCTCCATCCCCAGGCTCCCTGTGTGATCCCCTTCTCCATCCCCAGGCTCTCTGTGTGATCCCCTTCTCCCTGCCCAGTCTCTCTGTGTGGTCCCCTTCTCCATCCCCAGGCTCCCTGTGTGATCCCCTTCTCCATCCCCAGGCTCTCTGTGTGATCCCCTTCTCCATCCCCAGGCTCTCTGTGTGATCCCCTTCTCCATCCCCAATCTCTCTGTGTGATCCCCTTCTCCATCCCCAGGCTCCCTGTGTGATCCCCTTCTCCATCCCCAGGCTCCCTGTGTGGTCCCCTTCTCCATCCCCAGGCTCCCTGTGTGACCCCCTTCTCCATCCCCAGGCTCTCTGTGTGATCCCCTTCTCCATCCCCAGGCTCCCTGTGTGATCCCCTTCTCCATCCCCAGGCTCCCTGTGTGATCCCCTTCTCCATCCCCAGGCTCCCTGTGTGACCCCCTTCTCCATCCCCAGGCTCCCTGTGTGATCCACTTCTCCATCCCCAGGCTCCCTGTGTGATCCCCTTCTCCATCCCCAGGCTCTCTGTGTGACCCCCTTCTCCATCCCCAGGCTCCCTGTGTGATCCCCTTCTCCATCCCCAGGCTCTCTGTGTGACCCCCTTCTCCATCCCCAGGCTCTCTGTGTGACCCCCTTCTCCATCCCCAGGCTCTCTGTGTGACCCCCTTCTCCATCCCCAGGCTCTCTGTGTGATCCCCTTCTCCATCCCCAGGCTCTCTGTGTGACCCCCTTCTCCATCCCCAGGCTCTCTGTGTGGTCCCCTTCTCCATCCCCAGGCTCTCTGTGTGATCCCCTTCTCCATCCCCAGGCTCTCTGTGTGGTCCCCTTCTCCATCCCCAGGCTCTCTGTGTGATCCCCTTCTCCATGCCCAGGCCCTCTGTGTGATCCCCTTCTCCATCCCCAGGCTCTCTGTGTGATCCCCTTCTCCATCCCCAGGCTCCCTGTGTGATCCCCTTCTCCATCCCCAGGCTCTCTGTGTGATCCCCTTCTCCATGCCCAGGCTCTCTGTGTGATCCCCTTCTCCATCCCCAGGGTCCCTGTGTGATCCCCTTCTCCATGCCCAGGCTCTCTGTGTGATCCCCTTCTCCATCCCCAGGCTCTCTGTGTGATCCCCTTCTCCATCCCCAGGCTCCCTGTGTGATCCCCTTCTCCATCCCCAGGCTCTCTGTGTTATCCCCTTCTCCATCCCCAGGCTCCCTGTGTGATCCCCTTCTGCATCCCCAGGCTCTCTGTGTGATCCCCTTCTCCATCCCCAGACTCCCTGTGTGATCCCCTTCTCCATCCCCAGGCTCTCTGTGTGACCCCCTTCTCCATCCCCAGGCTCTCTGTGTGATCCCCTTCTCCATCCCCAGGCTCCCTGTGTGATCCCCTTCTCCATGCCGAGGCTCTCTGTGTGATCCCCTTCTCCATCCCCAGGCTCTCTGTGTGATCCCCTTCTCCATCCCCAGGCTCTCTGTGTGACCCCCTTCTCCATCCCCAGGCTCCCTGTGTGATCCCCTTCTCCATCCCCAGGCTCTCTGTGTGATCCCCTTCTCCCTGCCCAGTCTCTCTGTGTGGTCCCCTTCTCCATCCCCAGGCTCTCTGTGTGATCCCCTTCTCCATCCCCAGGCTCCCTGTGTGATCCCCTTCTCCATCCCCAGGCTCTCTGTGTGATCCCCTTCTCCATCCCCAGGCTCTCTGTGTGACCCCCTTCTCCATCCCCAATCTCTCTGTGTGATCCCCTTCTCCATCCCCAGGCTCTCTGTGTGATCCCCTTCTCCATCCCCAGGCTCTCTGTGTGATCCCCTTCTCCATCCCCAGGCTCCTTGTGTGATCCCCTTCTCCATCCCCAATCTCTGTGTGATCCCCTTCTCCATCCCCAGGCTCTCTGTGTGACCCCCTTCTCCATCCCCAGGCTCCCTGTGTGATCCCCTTCTCCATCCCCAGGCTCCCTGTGTGATCCCCTTCTCCATCCCCAGGCTCCCTTTGTGATCCCCTTCTCCATCCCCAGGCTCTCTGTGTGACCCCCTTCTCCATCCCCAGGCTCTCTGTGTGATCCCCTTCTCCATCCCCAGGCTCCCTGTGTGATCCCCTTCTCCATCCCCAGGCTCCCTGTGTGATCCCCTTCTCCATCCCCAGGCTCCCTGTGTGATCCCCTTCTCCATCCCCAGGCTCCCTGTGTGATCCCCTTCTATATCCCCAGGCTCCCTGTGTGATCCCCTTCTCCATCCCCAGGCTCCCTGTGTGACCCCCTTCTCCATCCCCAGGCTCTCTGTGTGGTCCCCTTCTCCATCCCCAGGCTCTCTGTGTGATCCCCTTCTCCATCCCCAGGCTCCCTGTGTGATCCCCTTCTCCATCCCCAGGCTCTCTGTGTGATCCCCTTCTCCATCCCCAGGCTCCCTGTGTGATCCCCTTCTCCATCCCCAGGCTCCCTGTGTGATCCCCTTCTCCATCCCCAGGCTCTCTGTGTGATCCCCTTCTCCATCCCCAAGCTCTCTGTGTGATCCCCTTCTCCATCCCCAGGCTCCCTGTGTGATCCCCTTCTCCATCCCCAAGCTCTCTGTGTGATCCCCTTCTCCATCCCCAAGCTCTCTGTGTGATCCCCTTCTCCATCCCCAAGCTCTCTGTGTGATCCCCTTCTCCATCCCCAAGCTCTCTGTGTGATCCCCTTCTCCCTGCCCAGTCTCTCTGTGTGGTCCCCTTCTCCATCCCCAGGCTCTCTGTGTGATCCCCTTCTCCATCCCCAGGCTCTCTGTGTGGTCCCCTTCTCCATCCCCAGGCTCCTTGTGTGACCCCCTTCTCCATCCCCAGGCTCTCTGTGTGACCCCCTTCTCCATCCCCAGGCTCCCTGTGTGATCCCCTTCTCCATCCCCAGGCTCTCTGTGTGATCCCCTTCTCCATCCCCAGGCTCTCTGTGTGACCCCCTTCTCCATCCTCAGGCTCTCTGTGTGATCCCCTTCTCCATCCCCAGGCTCTCTGTGTGACCCCTTTCTCCATCCCCAGGCTCCCTGTGTGATCCACTTCTCCATCCCCAGGCTCCCTGTGTGATCCCCTTCTCCATCACCAGGCTCTCTGTGTGATCCCCTTCTCCATCCCCAGGCTCCCTGTGTGATCCCCTTCTCCATCCCCAGGCTCTCTGTGTGACCCCCTTCTCCCTGCCCAGGCTCCCTGTGTTGTCCCCTTCTCCATCCCCAGGCTCTCTGTGTGATCCCCTTCTCCATCCCCAGGCTCTCTGTGTGATCCCCTTCTCCATCCCCAGGCTCCCTGTGTGATCCCCTTCTCCATCCCCAGGCTCCCTGTGTGATCCCCTTCTCCATCCCCAGGCTCCCTGTGTGATCCCCTTCTCCATCCCCAGGCTCTCTGTGTGACCCCCTTCTCCCTGCCCAGTCTCTCTGTGTGATCCCCTTCTTCATCCTCAGGCTCCCTGTGTGATCCCCTTCTCCATCCCCAGGCTCTCTGTGTGATCCCCTTCTCCATCCCCAGGCTCCCTGTGTGATCCCGTTCTCCATCCCCAGGCTCCCTGTGTGATCCCCTTCTCCATCCCCAGGCTCTCTGTGTGACCCCCTTCTCCCTGCCCAGTCTCTCTGTGTGATCCCCTTCTCCATCCCCAGGCTCTCTGTGTGATCCCCTTCTCCATCCCCAATCTCTCTGTGTGATCCCCTTCTCCATCCCCAGGCTCTCTGTGTGATCCCCTTCTCCATCCCCAGTCTCTCTGTGTGGTCCCCTTCTCCATCCCCAGGCTCCCTGTGTGATCCCCTTCTCCATCCCCAGGCTCTCTGTGTGATCCCCTTCTCCATCCCCAGGCTCTCTGTGTGATCCCCTTCTCCATCCCCAGGCTCTCTGTGTGATCCCCTTCTCCATCCCCAGTCTCTCTGTGTGGTCCCCTTCTCCATCCCCAGGCTCTCTGTGTGGTCCCCTTCTCCATCCCCAGGCTCTCTGTGTGATCCCCTTCTCCATCCCCAGTCTCTCTGTGTGGTCCCCTTCTCCATCCCCAGGCTCTCTGTGTGATCCCCTTCTCCATCCCCAGGCTCTCTGTGTGATCCCCTTCTCCATCCCCAATCTCTCTGTGTGATCCCCTTCTCCATCCCCAGGCTCTCTGTGTGATCCCCTTCTCCATCCCCAGTCTCTCTGTGTGGTCCCCTTTTCCATCCCCAGGCTCTCTGTGTGATCCCCTTCTCCATCCCCAGGCTCTCTGTGTGATCCCCTTCTCCATCCCCAGGCTCTCTGTGTGATCCCCTTCTCCATCCCCAATCTCTCTGTGTCGTCCCCTTCTCCATCCCCAGGCTCTCTGTGTGGTCCCCTTCTCCATCCCCAGGCTCTCTGTGTGATCCCCTTCTCCATCCTCAGGCTCCCTGTGTGATCCCCTTCTCCATCCCCAGGCTCTCTGTGTGACCCCCTTCTCCATCCCCAGTCTCTCTGTGTGATCCCGTTCTCCATCCTCAGGCTCCCTCTGTGATCCCCTTCTCCATCCCCAGGATCCCTGTGTGATCCCCTTCTCCATCCCCAATCTGTCTGTGTGATCCCCTTCTCCATGCCCAGGCTCTCTGTGTGATCCCCTTCTCCATCCCCAGGCTCTCTGTGTGATCCCCTTCTCCATCCCCAGGCTCCCTGTGTGATCCCCTTCTCCATCCCCAGGCTCTCTGTGTGATCCCCTTCTCCATCCCCAGGCTCCCTGTGTGATCCCCTTCTGCATCCCCAGGCTCTCTGTGTGATCCCCTTCTCCATCCCCAGACTCCCTGTGTGATCCCCTTCTCCATCCCCAGGCTCTCTGTGTGACCCCCTTCTCCATCCCCAGGCTCTCTGTGTGATCCCCTTCTCCATCCCCAGGCTCCCTGTGTGATCCCCTTCTCCATCCCCAGGCTCCCTGTGTGATCCCCTTCTCCATCCCCAGGCTCCCTGTGTGATCCCCTTCTCCATCCCCAGGCTCCCTGTGTGATCCCCTTCTATATCCCCAGGCTCCCTGTGTGATCCCCTTCTCCATCCCCAGGCTCCCTGTGTGACCCCCTTCTCCATCCCCAGGCTCTCTGTGTGGTCCCCTTCTCCATCCCCAGGCTCTCTGTGTGATCCCCTTCTCCATCCCCAGGCTCCCTGTGTGATCCCCTTCTCCATCCCCAGGCTCTCTGTGTGATCCCCTTCTCCATCCCCAGGCTCCCTGTGTGATCCCCTTCTCCATCCCCAGGCTCCCTGTGTGATCCCCTTCTCCATCCCCAGGCTCTCTGTGTGATCCCCTTCTCCATCCCCAAGCTCTCTGTGTGATCCCCTTCTCCATCCCCAGGCTCCCTGTGTGATCCCCTTCTCCATCCCCAAGCTCTCTGTGTGATCCCCTTCTCCATCCCCAAGCTCTCTGTGTGATCCCCTTCTCCATCCCCAAGCTCTCTGTGTGATCCCCTTCTCCATCCCCAAGCTCTCTGTGTGATCCCCTTCTCCCTGCCCAGTCTCTCTGTGTGGTCCCCTTCTCCATCCCCAGGCTCTCTGTGTGATCCCCTTCTCCATCCCCAGGCTCTCTGTGTGGTCCCCTTCTCCATCCCCAGGCTCCTTGTGTGACCCCCTTCTCCATCCCCAGGCTCTCTGTGTGACCCCCTTCTCCATCCCCAGGCTCCCTGTGTGATCCCCTTCTCCATCCCCAGGCTCTCTGTGTGATCCCCTTCTCCATCCCCAGGCTCTCTGTGTGACCCCCTTCTCCATCCTCAGGCTCTCTGTGTGATCCCCTTCTCCATCCCCAGGCTCTCTGTGTGACCCCTTTCTCCATCCCCAGGCTCCCTGTGTGATCCACTTCTCCATCCCCAGGCTCCCTGTGTGATCCCCTTCTCCATCACCAGGCTCTCTGTGTGATCCCCTTCTCCATCCCCAGGCTCCCTGTGTGATCCCCTTCTCCATCCCCAGGCTCTCTGTGTGACCCCCTTCTCCCTGCCCAGGCTCCCTGTGTTGTCCCCTTCTCCATCCCCAGGCTCTCTGTGTGATCCCCTTCTCCATCCCCAGGCTCTCTGTGTGATCCCCTTCTCCATCCCCAGGCTCCCTGTGTGATCCCCTTCTCCATCCCCAGGCTCCCTGTGTGATCCCCTTCTCCATCCCCAGGCTCCCTGTGTGATCCCCTTCTCCATCCCCAGGCTCTCTGTGTGACCCCCTTCTCCCTGCCCAGTCTCTCTGTGTGATCCCCTTCTTCATCCTCAGGCTCCCTGTGTGATCCCCTTCTCCATCCCCAGGCTCTCTGTGTGATCCCCTTCTCCATCCCCAGGCTCCCTGTGTGATCCCCTTCTCCATCCCCAGGCTCCCTGTGTGATCCCCTTCTCCATCCCCAGGCTCTCTGTGTGACCCCCTTCTCCCTGCCCAGTCTCTCTGTGTGATCCCCTTCTCCATCCCCAGGCTCTCTGTGTGATCCCCTTCTCCATCCCCAATCTCTCTGTGTGATCCCCTTCTCCATCCCCAGGCTCTCTGTGTGATCCCCTTCTCCATCCCCAGTCTCTCTGTGTGGTCCCCTTCTCCATCCCCAGGCTCCCTGTGTGATCCCCTTCTCCATCCCCAGGCTCTCTGTGTGATCCCCTTCTCCATCCCCAGGCTCTCTGTGTGATCCCCTTCTCCATCCCCAGGCTCTCTGTGTGATCCCCTTCTCCATCCCCAGTCTCTCTGTGTGGTCCCCTTCTCCATCCCCAGGCTCTCTGTGTGGTCCCCTTCTCCATCCCCAGGCTCTCTGTGTGATCCCCTTCTCCATCCCCAGTCTCTCTGTGTGGTCCCCTTCTCCATCCCCAGGCTCTCTGTGTGATCCCCTTCTCCATCCCCAGGCTCTCTGTGTGATCCCCTTCTCCATCCCCAATCTCTCTGTGTGATCCCCTTCTCCATCCCCAGGCTCTCTGTGTGATCCCCTTCTCCATCCCCAGTCTCTCTGTGTGGTCCCCTTCTCCATCCCCAGGCTCTCTGTGTGATCCCCTTCTCCATCCCCAGGCTCTCTGTGTGATCCCCTTCTCCATCCCCAGGCTCTCTGTGTGATCCCCTTCTCCATCCCCAATCTCTCTGTGTCGTCCCCTTCTCCATCCCCAGGCTCTCTGTGTGGTCCCCTTCTCCATCCCCAGGCTCTCTGTGTGATCCCCTTCTCCATCCTCAGGCTCCCTGTGTGATCCCCTTCTCCATCCCCAGGCTCTCTGTGTGACCCCCTTCTCCATCCCCAGTCTCTCTGTGTGGTCCCCTTCTCCATCCCCAGGCTCTCTGTGTGATCCCCTTCTCCATCCTCAGGCTCCCTGTGTGATCCCCTTCTCCATCCCCAGGCTCCCTGTGTGATCCCCTTCTCCATCCCCAGGCTCTCTGTGTGATCCCGTTCTCCATCCTCAGGCTCCCTCTGTGATCCCCTTCTCCATCCCCAGGATCCCTGTGTGATCCCCTTCTCCATCCCCAATCTGTCTGTGTGATCCCCTTCTCCATCCCCAGGCTCTCTGTGTGATCCCCTTCTCCATCCTCAGGCTCCCTGTGTGATCCCCTTCTCCATCCCCAGGCTCCCTGTGTGATCCCCTTCTCCATCCCCAATCTCTCTGTGTGATCCCCTTCTCCATCCTCAGGCTCCCTGTGTGATCCCCTTCTCCATCCCCAGGCTCCCTGTGTGATCCCCTTCTCCATCCCCAATCTGTCTGTGTGATCCCCTTCTCCATCCCCAGGCTCTCTGTGTGATCCCCTTCTCCATCCTCAGGCTCCCTGTGTGATCCCCTTCTCCATCCCCAGGCTCTCTGTGTGACCCCCTTCTCCATCCCCAGGCTCTCTGTGTGATCCCCTTCTCCATCCTCAGGCTCTCTGTGTGATCCCCTTCTCCATCCTCAGGCTCTCTGTGTGACCCCCTTCTCCATCCCCAGGCTCTCTGTGTGATCCCCTTCTCCATCCCCAGGCTCCCTGTGTGATCCCCTTCTCCATCCCCAGGCTCCCTGTGTGATCCCCTTCTCCATCCTCAGGCTCCCTGTGTGATCCCCTTCTCCATCCTCAGGCTCCCTGTGTGATCCCCTTCTCCATCCTCAGGCTCCCTGTGTGATCCCCTTCTCCATCCCCAGGCTCCCTGTGTGATCCCCTTCTCCATCCCCAATCTGTCTGTGTGATCCCCTTCTCCATCCCCAGGCTCTCTGTGTGATCCCCTTCTCCATCCTCAGGCTCCCTGTGTGATCCCCTTCTCCATCCCCAGGCTCTCTGTGTGATCCCCTTCTCCATCCCCAGTCTCTCTGTGTGATCCCCTTCTCCATCCCCAGGCTCCCTGTGTGACCCCCTTCTCCATCCCCAGGCTCTCTGTGTGATCCCCTTCTCCATCCCCAGGCTCTCTGTGTGATCCCCTTCTCCATCCCCAGGCTCCCTGTGTGATCCCCTTCTCCATCCCCAGGCTCTCTGTGTGATCCCCTTCTCCCTGCCCAGTCTCTCTGTGTCGTCCCCTTCTCCATCCCCAGGCTCTCTGTGTGATCCCCTTCTCCATCCCCAATCTCTCTGTGTGATCCCCTTCTCCATCCCCAGGCTCCCTGTGTGATCCCCTTCTCCATCCCCAGGCTCCCTGTGTGATCCCCTTCTCCATCCCCAGGCTCTCTGTGTGGTCCCCTTCTCCATGCCCAGGCTCTCTGTGTGGTCCCCTTCTCCATCCCCAGGCTCCCTGTGTGATCCCCTTCTCCATCCCCAGGCTCCCTGTGTGATCCCCTTCTCCATCCCCAGGCTCCCTGTGTGATCCCCTTCTCCATCCCCAGGCTCCCTGTGTGGTCCCCTTCTCCATCCCCAGGCTCCCTGTGTGATCCCCTTCTCCATCCCCAGGCTCCCTGTGTGATCCCCTTCTCCATCCCCAGGCTCTCTGTGTGACCCCCTTCTCCATCCTCAGGCTCCCTGTGTGATCCCCTTCTCCATCCCCAGGCTCCCTGTGTGATCCCCTTCTCCATTCCCAGGCTCCCTGTGTGATCCCCTTCTCCATCCCCAGGCTCCCTGTGTGACCCCCTTCTCCATCCCCAGGCTCCCTGTGTGATCCCCTTCTCCATCCCCAGGCTCTCTGTGTGACCCCCTTCTCCATCCCCAGGCTCTCTGTGTGATCCCCTTCTCCATCCCCAGGCTCCCTGTGTGATCCCCTTTTCCATCCCCAATCTCTCTGTGTGATCCCCTTCTCCATCCTCAGGCTCCCTGTGTGATCCCCTTCTCCATCCCCAGGCTCCCTGTGTGATCCCCTTCTCCATCCCCAGGCTCCCTGTGTGATCCCCTTCTCCATCCCCAGGCTCTCTGTGTGACCCCCTTCTCCATCCCCAGGCTCTCTGTGTGGTCCCCTTCTCCATCCCCAGGCTCTCTGTGTGATCCCCTTCTCCATCCCCAGGCTCTCTGTGTGACCCCCTTCTCCATCCCCAGGCTCTCTGTGTGGTCCCCTTCTCCATCCCCAGGCTCTCTGTGTGATCCCCTTCTCCATCCCCAGGCTCTCTGTGTGACCCCCTTCTCCATCCCCAGGCTCTCTGTGTGACCCCCTTCTCCATCCCCAGGCTCCCTGTGTGATCCCCTTCTCCATCCCCAGGCTCCCTGTGTGATCCCCTTCTCCATCCCCAGGCTCTCTGTGTGACCCCCTTCTCCATCCCCAGGCTCCCTGTGTGACCCCCTTCTCCATCCCCAGGCTCTCTGTGAGACCCCCTTCTCCATCCCCAATCTCTCTGTGTGATCCCCTTCTCCATCCCCAGGCTCCCTGTGTGATCCCCTTCTCCATCCCCAGGCTCCCTGTGTGATCCCCTTCTCCATGCCCAGGCTCTCTGTGTGATCCCCTTCTCCATCCCCAGGGTCTCTGTGTGATCCCCTTCTCCATCCCCAGGCTCTCTGTGTGGTCCCCTTCTCCATCCCCAGGCTCCCTGTGTGACCCCCTTCTCCATCCCCAGGCTCTCTGTGTGATCCCCTTCTCCATCCCCAGGCTCCCTGTGTGATCCCCTTCTCCATCCCCAGGCTCCCTGTGTGATCCCCTTCTCCATCCCCAGGCTCCCTGTGTGATCCCCTTTTCCATCCCCAGGCTCCCTGTGTGATCCCCTTCTCCATCCCCAGGCTCCCTGTGTGATCCCCTTCTCCATCCCCAGGCTCCCTGTGTGACCCCCTTCTCCATCCCCAGGCTCTCTGTGTGATCCCCTTCTCCATGCCCAGGCTCTCTGTGTGATCCCCTTCTCCATCCCCAGGCTCTCTGTGTGATCCCCTTCTCCATCCCCAGGCTCTCTGTGTGGTCCCCTTCTCCATCCCCAGGCTCTCTGTGTGATCCGCTTCTCCATGCCCAGGCCCTCTGTGTGATCCCCTTCTCCATCCCCAGGCTCTCTGTGTGATCCCCTTCTCCATCCCCAGGCTCCCTGTGTGATCCCCTTCTCCATGCCGAGGCTCTCTGTGTGATCCCCTTCTCCATCCCCAGGCTCCCTGTGTGATCCCCTTCTCCATGCCCAGGCTCTCTGTGTGGTCCCCTTCTCCATCCCCAGGCTCCCTGTGTGACCCCCTTCTCCATCCCCAGGGTCCCTGTGTGATCCCCTTCTCCATGCCCAGGCTCTCTGTGTGATCCCCTTCTCCATCCCCAGGCTCTCTGTGTGATCCCCTTCTCCATCCCCAGGCTCCCTGTGTGATCCCCTTCTCCATCCCCAGGCTCTCTGTGTGATCCCCTTCTCCATCCCCAGGCTCCCTGTGTGATCCCCTTCTCCATCCCCAGGCTCTCTGTGTGATCCCCTTCTCCATCCCCAGACTCCCTGTGTGATCCCCTTCTCCATCCCCAGGCTCTCTGTGTGACCCCCTTCTCCATCCCCAGGCTCTCTGTGTGATCCCCTTCTCCATCCCCAGGCTCCCTGTGTGATCCCCTTCTCCATGCCGAGGCTCTCTGTGTGATCCCCTTCTCCATCCCCAGGCTCTCTGTGTGATCCCCTTCTCCATCCCCAGGCTCTCTGTGTGACCCCCTTCTCCATCCCCAGGCTCCCTGTGTGATCCCCTTCTCCATCCCCAGGCTCTCTGTGTGATCCCCTTCTCCCTGCCCAGTCTCTCTGTGTGGTCCCCTTCTCCATCCCCAGGCTCTCTGTGTGATCCCCTTCTCCATCCCCAGGCTCTCTGTGTGATCCCCTTCTCCATCCCCAGGCTCTCTGTGTGATCCCCTTCTCCATCCCCAGGCTCTCTGTGTGACCCCCTTCTCCATCCCCAATCTCTCTGTGTGATCCCCTTCTCCATCCCCAGGCTCTCTGTGTGATCCCCTTCTCCATCCCCAGGCTCTCTGTGTGATCCCCTTCTCCATCCCCAGGCTCCTTGTGTGATCCCCTTCTCCATCCCCAATCTCTGTGTGATCCCCTTCTCCATCCCCAGGCTCTCTGTGTGACCCCCTTCTCCATCCCCAGGCTCCCTGTGTGATCCCCTTCTCCATCCCCAGGCTCCCTGTGTGATCCCCTTCTCCATCCCCAGGCTCCCTGTGTGATCCCCTTCTCCATCCCCAGGCTCTCTGTGTGACCCCCTTCTCCATCCCCAGGCTCCCTGTGTGACCCCCTTCTCCATCCCCAGGCTCTCTGTGTGATCCCCTTCTCCATCCCCAGGCTCTCTGTGTGATCCCCTTCTCCATCCCCAGGCTCCCTGTGTGATCCCCTTCTCCATCCCCAGGCTCTCTGTGTGATCCCCTTCTCCCTGCCCAGTCTCTCTGTGTCGTCCCCTTCTCCATCCCCAGGCTCTCTGTGTGATCCCCTTCTCCATCCCCAATCTCTCTGTGTGATCCCCTTCTCCATCCCCAGGCTCCCTGTGTGATCCCCTTCTCCATCCCCAGGCTCCCTGTGTGATCCCCTTCTCCATCCCCAGGCTCTCTGTGTGGTCCCCTTCTCCATGCCCAGGCTCTCTGTGTGGTCCCCTTCTCCATCCCCAGGCTCCCTGTGTGATCCCCTTCTCCATCCCCAGGCTCCCTGTGTGATCCCCTTCTCCATCCCCAGGCTCCCTGTGTGATCCCCTTCTCCATCCCCAGGCTCCCTGTGTGGTCCCCTTCTCCATCCCCAGGCTCCCTGTGTGATCCCCTTCTCCATCCCCAGGCTCCCTGTGTGATCCCCTTCTCCATCCCCAGGCTCTCTGTGTGACCCCCTTCTCCATCCTCAGGCTCCCTGTGTGATCCCCTTCTCCATCCCCAGGCTCCCTGTGTGATCCCCTTCTCCATTCCCAGGCTCCCTGTGTGATCCCCTTCTCCATCCCCAGGCTCCCTGTGTGACCCCCTTCTCCATCCCCAGGCTCCCTGTGTGATCCCCTTCTCCATCCCCAGGCTCTCTGTGTGACCCCCTTCTCCATCCCCAGGCTCTCTGTGTGATCCCCTTCTCCATCCCCAGGCTCCCTGTGTGATCCCCTTTTCCATCCCCAATCTCTCTGTGTGATCCCCTTCTCCATCCTCAGGCTCCCTGTGTGATCCCCTTCTCCATCCCCAGGCTCCCTGTGTGATCCCCTTCTCCATCCCCAGGCTCCCTGTGTGATCCCCTTCTCCATCCCCAGGCTCTCTGTGTGACCCCCTTCTCCATCCCCAGGCTCTCTGTGTGGTCCCCTTCTCCATCCCCAGGCTCTCTGTGTGATCCCCTTCTCCATCCCCAGGCTCTCTGTGTGACCCCCTTCTCCATCCCCAGGCTCTCTGTGTGGTCCCCTTCTCCATCCCCAGGCTCTCTGTGTGATCCCCTTCTCCATCCCCAGGCTCTCTGTGTGACCCCCTTCTCCATCCCCAGGCTCTCTGTGTGACCCCCTTCTCCATCCCCAGGCTCCCTGTGTGATCCCCTTCTCCATCCCCAGGCTCCCTGTGTGATCCCCTTCTCCATCCCCAGGCTCTCTGTGTGACCCCCTTCTCCATCCCCAGGCTCCCTGTGTGACCCCCTTCTCCATCCCCAGGCTCTCTGTGAGACCCCCTTCTCCATCCCCAATCTCTCTGTGTGATCCCCTTCTCCATCCCCAGGCTCCCTGTGTGATCCCCTTCTCCATCCCCAGGCTCCCTGTGTGATCCCCTTCTCCATGCCCAGGCTCTCTGTGTGATCCCCTTCTCCATCCCCAGGGTCTCTGTGTGATCCCCTTCTCCATCCCCAGGCTCTCTGTGTGGTCCCCTTCTCCATCCCCAGGCTCCCTGTGTGACCCCCTTCTCCATCCCCAGGCTCTCTGTGTGATCCCCTTCTCCATCCCCAGGCTCCCTGTGTGATCCCCTTCTCCATCCCCAGGCTCCCTGTGTGATCCCCTTCTCCATCCCCAGGCTCCCTGTGTGATCCCCTTTTCCATCCCCAGGCTCCCTGTGTGATCCCCTTCTCCATCCCCAGGCTCCCTGTGTGATCCCCTTCTCCATCCCCAGGCTCCCTGTGTGACCCCCTTCTCCATCCCCAGGCTCTCTGTGTGATCCCCTTCTCCATGCCCAGGCTCTCTGTGTGATCCCCTTCTCCATCCCCAGGCTCTCTGTGTGATCCCCTTCTCCATCCCCAGGCTCTCTGTGTGGTCCCCTTCTCCATCCCCAGGCTCTCTGTGTGATCCGCTTCTCCATGCCCAGGCCCTCTGTGTGATCCCCTTCTCCATCCCCAGGCTCTCTGTGTGATCCCCTTCTCCATCCCCAGGCTCCCTGTGTGATCCCCTTCTCCATGCCGAGGCTCTCTGTGTGATCCCCTTCTCCATCCCCAGGCTCCCTGTGTGATCCCCTTCTCCATGCCCAGGCTCTCTGTGTGGTCCCCTTCTCCATCCCCAGGCTCCCTGTGTGACCCCCTTCTCCATCCCCAGGGTCCCTGTGTGATCCCCTTCTCCATGCCCAGGCTCTCTGTGTGATCCCCTTCTCCATCCCCAGGCTCTCTGTGTGATCCCCTTCTCCATCCCCAGGCTCCCTGTGTGATCCCCTTCTCCATCCCCAGGCTCTCTGTGTGATCCCCTTCTCCATCCCCAGGCTCCCTGTGTGATCCCCTTCTCCATCCCCAGGCTCTCTGTGTGATCCCCTTCTCCATCCCCAGACTCCCTGTGTGATCCCCTTCTCCATCCCCAGGCTCTCTGTGTGACCCCCTTCTCCATCCCCAGGCTCTCTGTGTGATCCCCTTCTCCATCCCCAGGCTCCCTGTGTGATCCCCTTCTCCATGCCGAGGCTCTCTGTGTGATCCCCTTCTCCATCCCCAGGCTCTCTGTGTGATCCCCTTCTCCATCCCCAGGCTCTCTGTGTGACCCCCTTCTCCATCCCCAGGCTCCCTGTGTGATCCCCTTCTCCATCCCCAGGCTCTCTGTGTGATCCCCTTCTCCCTGCCCAGTCTCTCTGTGTGGTCCCCTTCTCCATCCCCAGGCTCTCTGTGTGATCCCCTTCTCCATCCCCAGGCTCTCTGTGTGATCCCCTTCTCCATCCCCAGGCTCTCTGTGTGATCCCCTTCTCCATCCCCAGGCTCTCTGTGTGACCCCCTTCTCCATCCCCAATCTCTCTGTGTGATCCCCTTCTCCATCCCCAGGCTCTCTGTGTGATCCCCTTCTCCATCCCCAGGCTCTCTGTGTGATCCCCTTCTCCATCCCCAGGCTCCTTGTGTGATCCCCTTCTCCATCCCCAATCTCTGTGTGATCCCCTTCTCCATCCCCAGGCTCTCTGTGTGACCCCCTTCTCCATCCCCAGGCTCCCTGTGTGATCCCCTTCTCCATCCCCAGGCTCCCTGTGTGATCCCCTTCTCCATCCCCAGGCTCCCTGTGTGATCCCCTTCTCCATCCCCAGGCTCTCTGTGTGACCCCCTTCTCCATCCCCAGGCTCTCTGTGTGATCCCCTTCTCCATCCCCAGGCTCCCTGTGTGATCCCCTTCTCCATCCCCAGGCTCCCTGTGTGATCCCCTTCTCCATCCCCAGGCTCCCTGTGTGATCCCCTTCTCCATCCCCAGGCTCCCTGTGTGATCCCCTTCTATATCCCCAGGCTCCCTGTGTGATCCCCTTCTCCATCCCCAGGCTCCCTGTGTGACCCCCTTCTCCATCCCCAGGCTCTCTGTGTGGTCCCCTTCTCCATCCCCAGGCTCTCTGTGTGATCCCCTTCTCCATCCCCAGGCTCCCTGTGTGATCCCCTTCTCCATCCCCAGGCTCTCTGTGTGATCCCCTTCTCCATCCCCAGGCTCCCTGTGTGATCCCCTTCTCCATCCCCAGGCTCCCTGTGTGATCCCCTTCTCCATCCCCAGGCTCTCTGTGTGATCCCCTTCTCCATCCCCAAGCTCTCTGTGTGATCCCCTTCTCCATCCCCAGGCTCCCTGTGTGATCCCCTTCTCCATCCCCAAGCTCTCTGTGTGATCCCCTTCTCCATCCCCAAGCTCTCTGTGTGATCCCCTTCTCCATCCCCAAGCTCTCTGTGTGATCCCCTTCTCCATCCCCAAGCTCTCTGTGTGATCCCCTTCTCCCTGCCCAGTCTCTCTGTGTGGTCCCCTTCTCCATCCCCAGGCTCTCTGTGTGATCCCCTTCTCCATCCCCAGGCTCTCTGTGTGGTCCCCTTCTCCATCCCCAGGCTCCTTGTGTGACCCCCTTCTCCATCCCCAGGCTCTCTGTGTGACCCCCTTCTCCATCCCCAGGCTCCCTGTGTGATCCCCTTCTCCATCCCCAGGCTCTCTGTGTGATCCCCTTCTCCATCCCCAGGCTCTCTGTGTGACCCCCTTCTCCATCCTCAGGCTCTCTGTGTGATCCCCTTCTCCATCCCCAGGATCTCTGTGTGACCCCCTTCTCCATCCCCAGGCTCCCTGTGTGATCCACTTCTCCATCCCCAGGCTCCCTGTGTGATCCCCTTCTCCATCACCAGGCTCTCTGTGTGATCCCCTTCTCCATCCCCAGGCTCCCTGTGTGATCCCCTTCTCCATCCCCAGGCTCTCTGTGTGACCCCCTTCTCCCTGCCCAGGCTCCCTGTGTTGTCCCCTTCTCCATCCCCAGGCTCTCTGTGTGATCCCCTTCTCCATCCCCAGGCTCTCTGTGTGATCCCCTTCTCCATCCCCAGGCTCCCTGTGTGATCCCCTTCTCCATCCCCAGGCTCCCTGTGTGATCCCCTTCTCCATCCCCAGGCTCCCTGTGTGATCCCCTTCTCCATCCCCAGGCTCTCTGTGTGACCCCCTTCTCCCTGCCCAGTCTCTCTGTGTGATCCCCTTCTTCATCCTCAGGCTCCCTGTGTGATCCCCTTCTCCATCCCCAGGCTCTCTGTGTGATCCCCTTCTCCATCCCCAGGCTCCCTGTGTGATCCCCTTCTCCATCCCCAGGCTCCCTGTGTGATCCCCTTCTCCATCCCCAGGCTCTCTGTGTGACCCCCTTCTCCCGGCCCAGTCTCTCTGTGTGATTCCCTTCTCCATCCCCAGGCTCTCTGTGTGATCCCCTTCTCCATCCCCAGGCTCTCTGTGTGATCCCCTTCTCCATCCCCAGGCTCTCTGTGTGATCCCCTTCTCCATCCCCAGGCTCTCTGTGTGATCCCCTTCTCCATCCCCAGTCTCTCTGTGTGGTCCCCTTCTCCATCCCCAGGCTCTCTGTGTGGTCCCCTTCTCCATCCCCAGGCTCTCTGTGTGATCCCCTTCTCCATCCCCAGTCTCTCTGTGTGGTCCCCTTCTCCATCCCCAGGCTCTCTGTGTGATCCCCTTCTCCATCCCCAGGCTCTCTGTGTGATCCCCTTCTCCATCCCCAATCTCTCTGTGTGATCCCCTTCTCCATCCCCAGGCTCTCTGTGTGATCCCCTTCTCCATCCCCAGTCTCTCTGTGTGGTCCCCTTCTCCATCCCCAGGCTCTCTGTGTGATCCCCTTCTCCATCCCCAGGCTCTCTGTGTGACCCCCTTCTCCATCCCCAGGCTCTCTGTGTGATCCCCTTCTCCATCCCCAATCTCTCTGTGTGATCCCCTTCTCCATCCCCAGGCTCTCTGTGTGATCCCCTTCTCCATCCCCAATCTCTCTGTGTCGTCCCCTTCTCCATCCCCAGGCTCTCTGTGTGGTCCCCTTCTCCATCCCCAGGCTCTCTGTGTGATCCCCTTCTCCATCCTCAGGCTCCCTGTGTGATCCCCTTCTCCATCCCCAGGCTCTCTGTGTGACCCCCTTCTCCATCCCCAGTCTCTCTGTGTGGTCCCCTTCTCCATCCCCAGGCTCTCTGTGTGATCCCCTTCTCCATCCTCAGGCTCCCTGTGTGATCCCCTTCTCCATCCCCAGGCTCCCTGTGTGATCCCCTTCTCCATCCCCAGGCTCTCTGTGTGATCCCGTTCTCCATCCTCAGGCTCCCTCTGTGATCCCCTTCTCCATCCCCAGGATCCCTGTGTGATCCCCTTCTCCATCCCCAATCTGTCTGTGTGATCCCCTTCTCCATCCCCAGGCTCTCTGTGTGATCCCCTTCTCCATCCTCAGGCTCCCTGTGTGATCCCCTTCTCCATCCCCAGGCTCCCTGTGTGATCCCCTTCTCCATCCCCAATCTCTCTGTGTGATCCCCTTCTCCATCCTCAGGCTCCCTGTGTGATCCCCTTCTCCATCCCCAGGCTCCCTGTGTGATCCCCTTCTCCATCCCCAATCTGTCTGTGTGATCCCCTTCTCCATCCCCAGGCTCTCTGTGTGATCCCCTTCTCCATCCTCAGGCTCCCTGTGTGATCCCCTTCTCCATCCCCAGGCTCTCTGTGTGATCCCCTTCTCCATCCCCAGTCTCTCTGTGTGATCCCCTTCTCCATCCCCAGGCTCCCTGTGTGACCCCCTTCTCCATCCCCAGGCTCTCTGTGTGATCCCCTTCTCCATCCCCAGGCTCTCTGTGTGATCCCCTTCTCCATCCCCAGGCTCCCTGTGTGATCCCCTTCTCCATCCCCAGGCTCTCTGTGTGATCCCCTTCTCCCTGCCCAGTCTCTCTGTGTCGTCCCCTTCTCCATCCCCAGGCTCTCTGTGTGATCCCCTTCTCCATCCCCAATCTCTCTGTGTGATCCCCTTCTCCATCCCCAGGCTCCCTGTGTGATCCCCTTCTCCATCCCCAGGCTCTCTGTGTGATCCCCTTCTCCCTGCCCAGTCTCTCTGTGTCGTCCCCTTCTCCATCCCCAGGCTCCCTGTGTGATCCCCTTCTCCATCCCCAGGCTCTCTGTGTGGTCCCCTTCTCCATGCCCAGGCTCTCTGTGTGGTCCCCTTCTCCATCCCCAGGCTCCCTGTGTGATCCCCTTCTCCATCCCCAGGCTCCCTGTGTGATCCCCTTCTCCATCCCCAGGCTCCCTGTGTGATCCCCTTCTCCATCCCCAGGCTCTCTGTGTGGTCCCCTTCTCCATCCCCAGGCTCCCTGTGTGATCCCCTTCTCCATCCCCAGGCTCCCTGTGTGATCCCCTTCTCCATCCCCAGGCTCTCTGTGTGACCCCCTTCTCCATCCTCAGGCTCCCTGTGTGATCCCCTTCTCCATCCCCAGGCTCCCTGTGTGATCCCCTTCTCCATTCCCAGGCTCCCTGTGTGATCCCCTTCTCCATCCCCAGGCTCCCTGTGTGACCCCCTTCTCCATCCCCAGGCTCCCTGTGTGATCCCCTTCTCCATCCCCAGGCTCTCTGTGTGACCCCCTTCTCCATCCCCAGGCTCTCTGTGTGATCCCCTTCTCCATCCCCAGGCTCCCTGTGTGATCCCCTTCTCCATCCCCAATCTCTCTGTGTGATCCCCTTCTCCATCCTCAGGCTCCCTGTGTGATCCCCTTCTCCATCCCCAGGCTCCCTGTGTGATCCCCTTCTCCATCCCCAATCTGTCTGTGTGATCCCCTTCTCTATCCCCAGGTTCTCTGTGTGATCCCCTTCTCCATCCTCAGGCTCCCTGTGTGATCCCCTTCTCCATCCCCAGGCTCTCTGTGTGACCCCCTTCTCCATCCCCAGGCTCTCTGTGTGATCCCCTTCTCCATCCTCAGGCTCTCTGTGTGATCCCCTTCTCCATCCTCAGGCTCTCTGTGTGACCCCCTTCTCCATCCCCAGGCTCTCTGTGTGATCCCCTTCTCCATCCCCAGGCTCCCTGTGTGATCCCCTTCTCCATCCCCAGGCTCCCTGTGTGATCCCCTTCTCCATCCTCAGGCTCCCTGTGTGATCCCCTTCTCCATCCTCAGGCTCCCTGTGTGATCCCCTTCTCCATCCTCAGGCTCCCTGTGTGATCCCCTTCTCCATCCCCAGGCACCCTGTGTGATCCCCTTCTCCATCCCCAATCTGTCTGTGTGATCCCCTTCTCCATCCCCAGGCTCTCTGTGTGATCCCCTTCTCCATCCTCAGGCTCCCTGTGTCATCCCCTTCTCCATCCCCAGGCTCTCTGTGTGATCCCCTTCTCCATCCCCAGTCTCTCTGTGTGATCCCCTTCTCCATCCCCAGGCTCCCTGTGTGACCCCCTTCTCCATCCCCAGGCTCTCTGTGTGATCCCCTTCTCCATCCCCAGGCTCTCTGTGTGATCCCCTTCTCCATCCCCAGGCTCCCTGTGTGATCCCCTTCTCCATCCCCAGGCTCTCTGTGTGATCCCCTTCTCCCTGCCCAGTCTCTCTTTGTCGTCCCCTTCTCCATCCCCAGGCTCTCTGTGTGATCCCCTTCTCCATCCCCAATCTCTCTGTGTGATCCCCTTCTCCATCCCCAGGCTCCCTGTGTGATCCCCTTCTCCATCCCCAGGCTCTCTGTGTGATCCCCTTCTCCCTGCCCAGTCTCTCTGTGTCGTCCCCTTCTCCATCCCCAGGCTCCCTGTGTGATCCCCTTCTCCATCCCCAGGCTCTCTGTGTGGTCCCCTTCTCCATGCCCAGGCTCTCTGTGTGGTCCCCTTCTCCATCCCCAGGCTCCCTGTGTGATCCCCTTCTCCATCCCCAGGCTCCCTGTGTGATCCCCTTCTCCATCCCCAGGCTCCCTGTGTGATCCCCTTCTCCATCCGCAGGCTCTCTGTGTGGTCCCCTTCTCCATCCCCAGGCTCCCTGTGTGATCCCCTTCTCCATCCCCAGGCTCCCTGTGTGATCCCCTTCTCCATCCCCAGGCTCTCTGTGTGACCCCCTTCTCCATCCTCAGGCTCCCTGTGTGATCCCCTTCTCCATCCCCAGGCTCCCTGTGTGATCCCCTTCTCCATCCCCAGGCTCCCTGTGTGATCCCCTTCTCCATCCCCAGGCTCCCTGTGTGACCCCCTTCTCCATCCCCAGGCTCCCTGTGTGATCCCCTTCTCCATCCCCAGGCTCTCTGTGTGACCCCCTTCTCCATCCCCAGGCTCTCTGTGTGATCCCCTTCTCCATCCCCAGGCTCCCTGTGTGATCCCCTTCTCCATCCCCAGGCTCTCTGTGTGATCCCCTTCTCCCTGCCCAGTCTCTCTGTGTGGTCCCCTTCTCCATCCCCAGGCTCCCTGTGTGATCCCCTTCTCCATCCCCAGGCTCTCTGTGTGATCCCCTTCTCCATCCCCAGGCTCCCTGTGTGATCCCCTTCTCCATCCCCAGGCTCCCTGTGTGGTCCCCTTCTCCATCCCCAGGCTCCCTGTATGACCCCCTTCTCCATCCCCAGGCTCCCTGTGTGACCCCCTTCTCCATCCCCAGGCTCCCTGTGTGGTCCCCTTCTCCATCCCCAGGCTCCCTGTGTGACCCCCTTCTCCATCCCCAGGCTCTCTGTGTGACCCCCTTCTCCATCCCCAGGCTCCCTGTGTGATCCCCTTCTCCATCCCCAGGCTCCCTGTGTGATCCCCTTCTCCATTCCCAGGCTCCCTGTGTGATCCCCTTCTCCATCCCCAGGCTCCCTGTGTGACCCCCTTCTCCATCCCCAGGCTCCCTGTGTGATCCCCTTCTCCATCCCCAGGCTCTCTGTGTGACCCCCTTCTCCATCCCCAGGCTCTCTGTGTGATCCCCTTCTCCATCCCCAGGCTCCCTGTGTGATCCCCTTCTCCATCCCCAATCTCTCTGTGTGATCCCCTTCTCCATCCTCAGGCTCCCTGTGTGATCCCCTTCTCCATCCCCAGGCTCCCTGTGTGATCCCCTTCTCCATCCCCAATCTGTCTGTGTGATCCCCTTCTCCATCCCCAGGCTCTCTGTGTGATCCCCTTCTCCATCCTCAGGCTCCCTGTGTGATCCCCTTCTCCATCCCCAGGCTCTCTGTGTGACCCCCTTCTCCATCCCCAGGCTCTCTGTGTGATCCCCTTCTCCATCCTCAGGCTCTCTGTGTGACCCCCTTCTCCATCCCCAGGCTCTCTGTGTGATCCCCTTCTCCATCCCCAGGCTCCCTGTGTGATCCCCTTCTCCATCCCCAGGCTCCCTGTGTGATCCCCTTCTCCATCCTCAGGCTCCCTGTGTGATCCGCTTCTCCATCCCCAGGCTCCCTGTGTGATCCCCTTCTCCATCCCCAGGCTCCCTGTGTGATCCCCTTCTCCATCCTCAGGCTCCCTGTGTGATCCCCTTCTCCATCCCCAGGCTCTCTGTGTGATCCCCTTCTCCATCCCCAGGCTCCCTGTGTGATCCCCTTCTCCATCCTCAGGCTCCCTGTGTGATCCCCTTCTCCATCCTCAGGCTCCCTGTGTGATCCCCTTCTCCATCCCCAGGCTCCCTGTGTGATCCCCTTCTCCATCCCCAATCTGTCTGTGTGATCCCCTTCTCCATCCCCAGGCTCTCTGTGTGATCCCCTTCTCCATCCTCAGGCTCCCTGTGTGATCCACTTCTCCATCCCCAGGCTCTCTGTGTGATCCCCTTCTCCATCCCCAGTCTCTCTGTGTGATCCGCTTCTCCATCCCCAGGCTCCCTGTGTGACCCCCTTCTCCATCCCCAGGCTCTCTGTGTGATCCCCTTCTCCATCCCCAGGCTCTCTGTGTGATCCCCTTCTCCATCCCCAGGCTCCCTGTGTGATCCCCTTCTCCATCCCCAGGCTCTCTGTGTGATCCCCTTCTCCCTGCCCAGTCTCTCTGTGTCGTCCCCTTCTCCATCCCCAGGCTCTCTGTGTGATCCCCTTCTCCATCCCCAATCTCTCTGTGTGATCCCCTTCTCCATCCCTAGGCTCCCTGTGTGATCCCCTTCTCCATCCCCAGGCTCTCTGTGTGATCCTTTTCTCCCTGCCCAGTCTCTCTGTGTGGTCCCCTTCTCCATCCCCAGGCTCCCTGTGTGATCCCCTTCTCCATCCCCAGGCTCCCTGTGTGATCCCCTTCTCCATCCCCAGGCTCTCTGTGTGACCCCCTTCTCCATCCTCAGGCTCCCTGTGTGATCCCCTTCTCCATCCCCAGGCTCCCTGTGTGATCCCCTTCTCCATCCCCAGGCTCCCTGTGTGATCCCCTTCTCCATCCCCAGGCTCCCTGTGTGACCCCCTTCTCCATCCCCAGGCTCCCAGTGTGATCCCCTTCTCCATCCCCAGGCTCTCTGTGTGACCCCCTTCTCCATCCCCAGGCTCTCTGTGTGATCCCCTTCTCCATCCCCAGGCTCCCTGTGTGATCCCCTTCTCCATCCCCAGGCTCTCTGTGTGATCCCCTTCTCCCTGCCCAGTCTCTCTGTGTGGTCCCCTTCTCCATCCCCAGGCTCCCTGTGTGATCCCCTTCTCCATCCCCAGGCTCTCTGTGTGATCCCCTTCTCCATCCCCAGGCTCCCTGTGTGATCCCCTTCTCCATCCCCAGGCTCCCTGTGTGGTCCCCTTCTCCATCCCCAGGCTCCCTGTGTGACCCCCTTCTCCATCCCCAGGCTCCCTGTGTGACCCCCTTCTCCATCCCCAGGCTCCCTGTGTGGTCCCCTTCTCCATCCCCAGGCTCCCTGTGTGACCCCCTTCTCCATCCCCAGGCTCTCTGTGTGACCCCCTTCTCCATCCCCAGGCTCCCTGTGTGATCCCCTTCTCCATCCCCAGGCTCCCTGTGTGATCCCCTTCTCCATCCCCAGGCTCCCTGTGTGATCCCCTTCTCCATCCCCAGGCTCCCTGTGTGACCCCCTTCTCCATCCCCAGGCTCCCTGTGTGATCCACTTCTCCATCCCCAGGCTCTCTGTGTGACCCCCTTCTCCATCCCCAGGCTCCCTGTGTGATCCCCTTCTCCATCCCCAGGCTCTCTGTGTGACCCCCTTCTCCATCCCCAGGCTCTCTGTGTGACCCCCTTCTCCATCCCCAGGCTCTCTGTGTGACCCCCTTCTCCATCCCCAGGCTCTCTGTGTGACCCCCTTCTCCATCCCCAGGCTCTCTGTGTGACCCCCTTCTCCATCCCCAGGCTCTCTGTGTGACCCCCTTCTCCATCCCCAGGCTCCCTGTGTGGTCCCCTTGTCCATCCCCAGGCTCTCTGGGTGACCCCCTTCTCCATCCCCAGGCTCTCTGTGTGACCCCCTTCTCCATCCCCAGGCTCTCTGTGTGACCCCCTTCTCCATCCCCAGGCTTTCTGTGTGATCCCCTTCTCCATCCCCAGGCTCTCTGTGTGATCCCCTTCTCCATCCCCAGGCTCCCTGTGTGATCCCCTTCTCCATCCCCAGGCTCTCTGTGTGACCCCCTTCTCCATCCCCAGGCTCCCTGTGTGATCCCCTTCTCCATCCCCAGGCTCCCTGTGTGACTCCCTTCTCCATCCCCAGGCTCCCTGTGTGACCCCCTTCTCCATCCCCAGGCTCCCTGTGTGATCCCCTTCTCCATCCCCAATCTCTCTGTGTGATCCCCTTCTCCATCCCCAGGCTCTCTGTGTGACCCCCTTCTCCATCCCCAGGCTCCCTGTGTGATCCCCTTCTCCATCCCCAGGCTCTCTGTGTGACCCCCTTCTCCATCCCCAGGCTCCCTGTGTGATCCCCTTCTCCATCCCCAATCTCTCTGTGTGATCCCCTTCTCCATCCCCAGGCTCTCTGTGTGACCCCCTTCTCCATCCCCAGGCTCCCTGTGTGATCCCCTTCTCCATCCCCAGGCTCTCTGTGTGACCCCCTTCTCCATACCCAGGCTCTCTGTGTGACCCCCTTCTCCATCCCCATGCTCCCTGTGTGATCCCCTTCTCCATCCCCAGGCTCTCTGTGTGACCCCCTTCTCCATCCCCAGGCTCCCTGTGTGATCCCCTTCTCCATCCCCAATCTCTCTGTGTGATCCCCTTCTCCATCCCCAGGCTCTCTGTGTGACCCCCTTCTCCATCCCCAGGCTCCCTGTGTGATCCCCTTCTCCATCCCCAGGCTCTCTGTGTGACCCCCTTCTCCATCCCCAGGGTCTCTGTGTGATCCCCTTCTCCATCCCCAGGCTCTCTGTGTGATCCCCTTCTCCATCCCCAATCTCTCTGTGTGGTCCCCTTCTCCATCCCCAGGCTCTCTGTGTGATCCCCTTCTCCATCCCCAGGCTCTCTGTGTGATCCCCTTCTCCATCCCCAGGCTCTCTGTGTGATCCCCTTCTCCATCCCCAGGCTCTCTGTGTGATCCCCTTCTCCATCCCCAGGCTCTCTGTGTGATCCCCTTCTCCATCCCCAGGCTCTCTGTGTGACCCCCTTCTCCATCCCCAGGCTCCCTGTGTGACCCCCTTCTCCATCCCCAGGCTCTCTGTGTGACCCCCTTCTCCATCCCCAGGCTCTCTGTGTGATCCCCTTCTCCATCCCCAGGCTCCCTGTGTGACCCCCTTCTCCATCCCCAGGCTCTCTGTGTGATCCCCTTCTCCATCCTCAGGCTCTCTGTGTGATCCCCTTCTCCATCCCCAGGCTCCCTGTGTGATCCCCTTCTCCATCCCCAGGCTCCCTGTGTGATCCCCTTCTCCATCCCCAGGCTCCCTGTGTGATCCCCTTCTCCATCCCCAGGCTCCCTGTGTGACCCCCTTCTCCATCCCCAGGCTCTCTGTGTGGTCCCCTTCTCCATCCCCAGGCTCTCTGTGTGATCCGCTTCTCCATCCCCAGGCTCCCTGTGTGATCCCCTTCTCCATCCCCAGGCTCTCTGTGTGATCCCCTTCTCCATCCCCAGGCTCCCTGTGTGATCCCCTTCTCCATCCCCAGGCTCCCTGTGTGATCCCCTTCTCCATCCCCAGGCTCTCTGTGTGATCCCCTTCTCCATCCCCAAGCTCTCTGTGTGGTCCCCTTCTCCATCCCCAGGCTCTCTGTGTGGTCCCCTTCTCCATCCCCAGGCTCTCTGTGTGATCCCCTTCTCCATCCCCAGTCTCTCTGTGTGATCCGCTTCTCCATCCCCAGGCTCCCTGTGTGACCCCCTTCTCCATCCCCAGGCTCTCTGTGTGGTCCCCTTCTCCATCCCCAGGCTCTCTGTGTGGTCCCCTTCTCCATCCCCAGGCTCTCTGTGTGGTCCCCTTCTCCATCCCCAGGCTCTCTGTGTGGTCCCCTTCTCCATCCCCAGGCTCTCTGTGTGATCCCCTTCTCCATCCCCAGGCTCTCTGTGTGATCCCCTTCTCCATCCCCAGGCTCTCTGTGTGATCCCCTTCTCCATCCCCAGTCTCTCTGTGTGGTCCCCTTCTCCATCCCCAGGCTCTGTGTGTGGTCCCCTTCTCCATCCCCAGGCTCTCTGTGTGATCCCCTTCTCCATCCCCAGGCTCTCTGTGTGATCCCCTTCTCCATCCCCAATCTCTCTGTGTGATCCCCTTCTCCATCCCCAGGCTCTCTGTGTGATCCCCTTCTCCATCCCCAGTCTCTCTGTGTGGTCCCCTTCTCCATCCCCAGGCTCTCTGTGTGATCCCCTTCTCCATCCCCAGGCTCTCTGTGTGACCCCCTTCTCCATCCCCAGGCTCTCTGTGTGATCCCCTTCTCCATCCCCAATCTCTCTGTGTGATCCCCTTCTCCATCCCCAGGCTCTCTGTGTGATCCCCTTCTCCATACCCAGGCTCCCTGTGTGATCCCCTTCTCCATACCCAGGCTCTCTGTGTGATCCCCTTCTCCATCCCCAGGCTCCCTGTGTCATCCCCTTCTCCATCCCCAGGCTCCCTGTGTGATCCCCTTCTCCATCCCCAGGCTCTCTGTGTGATCCCCTTCTCCATCCCCAGGCTCCCTGTGTGATCCCCTTCTCCATCCCCAAGCTCTCTGTGTGATCCCCTTCTCCATCCCCAAGCTCTCTGTGTGATCCCCTTCTCCCTGCCCAGTCTCTCTGTGTGGTCCCCTTCTCCATCCCCAGGCTCTCTGTGTGATCCCCTTCTCCATCCCCAGGCTCTCTGTGTGGTCCCCTTCTCCATCCCCAGGCTCCTGGTGTGACCCCCTTCTCCATCCCCAGGCTCTCTGTGTGACCCCCTTCTCCATCCCCAGGCTCCCTGTGTGATCCCCTTCTCCATCCCCAGGCTCTCTGTGTGATCCCCTTCTCCATCCCCAGGCTCTCTGTGTGACCCCCTTCTCCTTCCTCAGGCTCTCTGTGTGATCCCCTTCTCCATCCCCAGGCTCTCTCTGTGACCCCCTTCTCCATCCCCAGGCTCCCTGTGTGATCCCCTTCTCCATCCCCAGGCTCCCTGTGTGATCCCCTTCTCCATCACCAGGCTCTCTGTGTGATCCCCTTCTCCATCCCCAGGCTCCCTGTGTGATCCCCTTCTCCATCCCCAGGCTCTCTGTGTGACCCCCTTCTCCCTGCCCAGGCTCCCTGTGTTGTCCCCTTCTCCATCCCCAGGCTCTCTGTGTGATCCCCTTCTCCATCCCCAGGCTCTCTGTGTGATCCCCTTCTCCATCCCCAGGCTCCCTGTGTGATCCCCTTCTCCATCCCCAGGCTCCCTGTGTGATCCCCTTCTCCATCCCCAGGCTCCCTGTGTGATCCCCTTCTCCATCCCCAGGCTCTCTGTGTGACCCCCTTCTCCCTGCCCAGTCTCTCTGTGTGATCCCCTTCTCCATCCTCAGGCTCCCTGTGTGATCCCCTTCTCCATCCCCAGGCTCTCTGTGTGATCCCCTTCTCCATCCCCAGGCTCCCTGTGTGATCCCCTTCTCCATCCCCAGGCTCCCTGTGTGATCCCCTTCTCCATCCCCAGGCTCTCTGTGTGACCCCCTTCTCCCTGCCCAGTCTCTCTGTGTGATCCCCTTCTCCATCCCCAGGCTCTCTGTGTGATCCCCTTCTCCATCCCCAATCTCTCTGTGTGATCCCCTTCTCCATCCCCAGGCTCTCTGTGTGATCCCCTTCTCCATCCCCAGTCTCTCTGTGTGGTCCCCTTCTCCATCCCCAGGCTCCCTGTGTGATCCCCTTCTCCATCCCCAGGCTCTCTGTGTGGTCCCCTTCTCCATCCCCAGGCTCTCTGTGTGATCCCCTTCTCCATCCCCAGGCTCTCTGTGTGATCCCCTTCGCCATCCCCAATCTCTCTGTGTGATCCCCTTCTCCATCCCCAGGCTCTCTGTGTGATCCCCTTCTCCATCCCCAGTCTCTCTGTGTGGTCCCCTTCTCCATCCCCAGGCTCTCTGTGTGATCCCCTTCTCCATCCCCAGGCTCTCTGTGTGACCCCCTTCTCCATCCCCAGGCTCTCTGTGTGATCCCCTTCTCCATCCCCAATCTCTCTGTGTGATCCCCTTCTCCATCCCCAGGCTCTCTGTGTGATCCCCTTCTCCATCCCCAATCTCTCTGTGTCGTCCCCTTCTCCATCCCCAGGCTCTCTGTGTGGTCCCCTTCTCCATCCCCAGGCTCTCTGTGTGATCCCCTTCTCCATCCTCAGGCTCCCTGTGTGATCCCCTTCTCCATCCCCAGGCTCTCTGTGTGACCCCCTTCTCCATCCCCAGTCTCTCTGTGTGGTCCCCTTCTCCATCCCCAGGCTCTCTGTGTGATCCCCTTCTCCATCCTCAGGCTCCCTGTGTGATCCCCTTCTCCATCCCCAGGCTCCCTGTGTGATCCCCTTCTCCATCCCCAGGCTCTCTCTGTGATCCACTTCTCCATCCTCAGGCTCCCTCTGTGATCCCCTTCTCCATCCCCAGGCTCCCTGTGTGATCCCCTTCTCCATCCCCAATCTGTCTGTGTGATCCCCTTCTCCATCCCCAGGCTCTCTGTGTGATCCCCTTCTCCATCCTCAGGCTCCCTGTGTGATCCCCTTCTCCATCCCCAGGCTCCCTGTGTGATCCCCTTCTCCATCCCCAATCTCTCTGTGTGATCCCCTTCTCCATCCTCAGGCTCCCTGTGTGATCCCCTTCTCCATCCCCAGGCTCCCTGTGTGATCCCCTTCTCCATCCCCAATCTGTCTGTGTGATCCCCTTCTCCATCCCCAGGCTCTCTGTGTGATCCCCTTCTCCATCCTCAGGCTCCCTGTGTGATCCCCTTCTCCATTCCCAGGCTCTCTGTGTGACCCCCTTCTCCATCCCCAGGCTCTCTGTATGATCCCCTTCTCCATCCTCAGGCTCTCTGTGTGATCCCCTTCTCCATCCTCAGGCTCTCTGTGTGACCCCCTTCTCCATCCCCAGGCTCTCTGTGTGATCCCCTTCTCCATCCCCAGGCTCCCTGTGTGATCCCCTTCTCCATCCCCAGGCTCTCTGTGTGATCCCCTTCTCCCTGCCCAGTCTCTCTGTGTGGTCCCCTTCTCCATCCCCAGGCTCCCTGTGTGATCCCCTTCTCCATCCCCAGGCTCTCTGTGTGATCCCCTTCTCCATCCCCAGGCTCTCTGTGTGATCCCCTTCTCCATCCCCAATCTCTCTGTGTGATCCCCTTCTCCATCCCCAGGCTCCCTGTGTGATCCCCTTCTCCATCCCCAGGCTCCCTGTGTGGTCCCCTTCTCCATCCCCAGGCTCCCTGTGTGACCCCCTTCTCCATCCCCAGGCTCTCTGTGTGACCCCCTTCTCCATCCCCAGGCTCCCTGTGTGATCCCCTTCTCCATCCCCAGGTTCCCTGTGTGATCCCCTTCTCCATCCCCAGGCTCCCTGTGTGATCCCCTTCTCCATCCCCAGGCTCCCTGTGTGACCCCCTTCTCCATCCCCAGGCTCCCTGTGTGATCCACTTCTCCATCCCCAGGCTCCCTGTGTGATCCCCTTCTCCATCCCCAGGCTCTCTGTGTGACCCCCTTCTCCATCCCCAGGCTCCCTGTGTGATCCCCTTCTCCATCCCCAGGCTCTCTGTGACCCCCTTCTCCATCCCCAGGCTCTCTGTGTGACCCCCTTCTCCATCCCCAGGCTCTCTGTGTGACCCCCTTCTCCATCCCCAGGCTCTCTGTGTGACCCCCTTCTCCATCCCCAGGCTCTCTGTGTGACCCCCTTCTCCATCCCCAGGCTCTCTGTGTGACCCCCTTCTCCATCCCCAGGCTCCCTGTGTGGTCCCCTTGTCCATCCCCAGGCTCTCTGTGTGACCCCCTTCTCCATCCCCAGGCTCTCTGTGTGACCCCCTTCTCCATCCCCAGGCTCTCTGTGTGACCCCCTTCTCCATCCCCAGGCTCCCTGTGTGATCCCCTTCTCCATCCCCAGGCTCTCTGTGTGATCCCCTTCTCCATCCCCAGGCTCCCTGTGTGATCCCCTTCTCCATCCCCAGGCTCTCTGTGTGACCCCCTTCTCCATCCCCAGGCTCCCTGTGTGATCCCCTTCTCCATCCCCAGGCTCTCTGTGTAACCCCCTTCTCCATCCCCAGGCTCCCTGTGTGATCCCCTTCTCCATCCCCAGGCTCTCTGTGTGACCCCCTTCTCCATCCCCAGGCTCTCTGTGTGATCCCCTTCTCCATCCCCAGGCTCTCTGTGTGATCCCCTTCTCCATCCCCAATCTCTCTGTGTGGTCCCCTTCTCCATCCCCAGGCTCTCTGTGTGATCCCCTTCTCCATCCCCAGGCTCTCTGTGTGATCCCCTTCTCCATCCCCAGGCTCTCTGTGTGATCCCCTTCTCCATCCCCAGGCTCTCTGTGTGATCCCCTTCTCCATCCCCAGGCTCTCTGTGTGATCCCCTTCTCCATCCCCAGGCTCTCTGTGTGACCCCTTTCTCCATCCCCAGGTTCTCTGTGTGACCCCCTTCTCCATCCCCAGGCTCTCTGTGTGACCCCCTTCTCCATCCCCAGGCTCTCTGTGTGATCCCCTTCTCCATCCCCAGGCTCCCTGTGTGACCCCCTTCTCCATCCCCAGGCTCTCTGTGTGGTCCCCTTCTCCATCCTCAGGCTCTCTGTGTGATCCCCTTCATCATCCCCAGGCTCTCTGTGTGATCCCCTTCTCCATCCCCAGTCTCTCTGTGTGGTCCCCTTCTCCATCCCCAGGCTCTCTGTGTGGTCCCCTTCTCCATCCTCAGGCTCTCTGTGTGATCCCCTTCTCCATCACCAGGCTCCCTGTGTGATCCCCTTCTCCATCCCCAGGCTCCCTGTGTGATCCCCTTCTCCATCCCCGGGCTCTCTGTGTGATCCCCTTCTCCATCCCCAGGCTCTCTGTGTGATCCCCTTCTCCATCCCCAGGCTCCCTGTGTGATCCCCTTCTCCATCCCCAGGCTCCCTGTGTGATCCCCTTCTCCATCCCCAGGCTCCCTGTGTGATCCCCTTCTCCATCCCCAGGCTCCCTGTGTGATCCCCTTCTCCATCCCCAGGCTCCCTGTGTGATCCCCTTCTCCATCCCCAGGCTCTCTGTGTGATCCCCTTCTCCATCCCCAGGCTCTCTGTGTGATCCCCTTCTCCATCCCCAGGCTCTCTGTGTGACCCCCTTCTCCATCCCCAGGCTCCCTGTGTGATCCCCTTCTCCATCCCCAGGCTCCCTGTGTGATCCCCTTCTCCATCCCCAGGCTCTCTGTGTGACCCCCTTCTCCATCCCCAGGCTCCCTGTGTGATCCCCTTCTCCATCCCCAGGCTCTCTGTGTGATCCCCTTCTCCCTGCCCAGTCTCTCTGTGTGGTCCCCTTCTCCATCCCCAGGCTCCCTGTGTGATCCCCTTCTCCATCCCCAGGCTCCCTGTGTGATCCCCTTCTCCATCCCCAGGCTCTCTGTGTGACCCCCTTCTCCATCCCCAGGCTCTCTGTGTGATCCCCTTCTCCATCCCCAGGCTCTCTGTGTGATCCCCTTCTCCATCCCCAGGCTCTCTGTGTGATCCCCTTCTCCATCCCCAGGCTCTCTGTGTGATCCCCTTCTCCATCCTCAGGCTCTCTGTGTGATCCCCTTCTCCATCCTCAGGCTCTCTGTGTGGTCCCCTTCTCCATCCCCAGGCTCTCTGTGTGATCCCCTTCTCCATCCTCAGGCTCTCTGTGTGATCCCCTTCTCCATCCTCAGGCTCTCTGTGTGGTCCCCTTCTCCATCCCCAGGCTCTCTGTGTGATCCCCTTCTCCATCCCCAGGCTCTCTGTGTGGTCCCCTTCTCCATCCCCAGGCTCTCTGTGTGATCCCCTTCTCCATCCCCAGGCTCCCTGTGTGATCCCCTTCTCCATCCCCAGGCTCTCTGTGTGGTCCCCTTCTCCATCCCCAGGCTCTCTGTGTGATCCCCTTCTCCATCCCCAGGCTCTCTGTGTGACCCCCTTCTCCATCCCCAGGCTCTCTGTGTGATCCCCTTCTCCATCCTCAGGCTCTCTGTGTGGTCCCCTTCTCCATCCCCAGGCTCTCTGTGTGATCCCCTTCTCCATCCTCAGGCTCTCTGTGTGGTCCCCTTCTCCAACCCCAGGCTCTCTGTGTGATCCCCTTCTCCATCCCCAGGCTCTCTGTGTGATCCCCTTCTCCATCCCCAGGCTCTCTGTGTGGTCCCCTTCTCCATCCCCAGGCTCTCTGTGTGATCCCCTTCTCCATCCTCAGGCTCTCTGTGTGATCCCCTTCTCCATCCTCAGGCTCTCTGTGTGGTCCCCTTCTCCATCCCCAGGCTCTCTGTGTGATCCCCTTCTCCATCCTCAGGCTCTCTGTGTGGTCCCCTTCTCCAACCCCAGGCTCTCTGTGTGATCCCCTTCTCCATCCCCAGGCTCTCTGTGTGATCCCCTTCTCCATCCCCAGGCTCTCTGTGTGGTCCCCTTCTCCATCCCCAGGCTCTCTGTGTGATCCCCTTCTCCATCCTCAGGCTCTCTGTGTGATCCCCTTCTCCATCCTCAGGCTCTCTGTGTGGTCCCCTTCTCCATCCCCAGGCTCTCTGTGTGATCCCCTTCTCCATCCTCAGGCTCTCTGTGTGGTCCCCTTCTCCATCCCCAGGCTCTCTGTGTGATCCCCTTCTCCATCCCCAGGCTCTCTGTGTGATCCCCTTCTCCATCCCCAGGCTCTCTGTGTGATCCCCTTCTCCATCCTCAGGCTCTCTGTGTGATCCCCTTCTCCATCCTCAGGCTCTCTGTGTGATCCCCTTCTCCATCCTCAGGCTCTCTGTGTGGTCCCCTTCTCCATCCCCAGGCTCTCTGTGTGATCCCCTTCTCCATGCCCAGGCTCTCTGTGTGATCCCCTTCTCCATCCCCAGGCTCCCTGTGTGATCCCCTTCTCCATCCCCAGGCTCTCTGTGTGATCCCCTTCTCCATCCCCAGGCTCTCTGTGTGATCCCCTTCTCCATCCCCAGGCTCTCTGTGTGATCCCCTTCTCCATCCCCAGGCTCTCTGTGTGATCCCCTTCTCCATCCTCAGGCTCTCTGTGTGATCCCCTTCTCCATCCCCAGGCTCTCTGTGTGATCCCCTTCTCCATCCCCAGGCTCCCTGTGTGATCCCCTTCTCCATCCTCAGGCTCTCTGTGTGATCCCCTTCTCCATCCTCAGGCTCTCTGTGTGATCCCCTTCTCCATCCTCAGGCTCTCTGTGTGATCCCCTTCTCCATCCCCAGGCTCTCTGTGTGGTCCCCTTCTCCATCCCCAGGCTCTCTGTGTGACCCCCTTCTCCATCCCCAATCTCTCTGTGTGATCCCCTTCTCCATCCCCAGGCTCTCTGTGTGATCCCCTTCTCCATGCCCAGGCTCTCTGTGTGATCCCCTTCTCCATCCCCAGGCTCCCTGTGTGACCCCCTTCTCCATCCCCAGGCTCTCTGCGTGATCCCCTTCTCCATCCCCAATCTCTCTGCGTGATCCCCTTCTCCATCCCCAGGCTCTCTGTGTGATCCCCTTCTCCCTGCCCAGTCTCTCTCTGTGATCCCCCTTCTCCGCGAGCACTCCCCTGGGCCTTCCTGTCCTCTGCTAGTTCTGGAGCTGGCTGGATCCTGGAGTCCCCTTCAGGGGCAGTGGGAGTCTCACTGCCTATCCAGCTGATCCTCCCTTGTCCCCCAGTGTCACTCTAAGGAAGGTCTGCCTGACTGCAGACTGCAGGGCTGTGGGAGCTCCTGCAGTGCCATTTCAGCAGGTGTGTCCACACTCCAAACCTTCTCTGGTCCCTCTGAACACCCTGCCTCCTTGCTGTCTGACTCTCCATGGGGTCCTGACGTTTCCCTGACACCCCGTTTGATCTTCAGTAAGACCTTGGAGGTAGCTGCCTCCTCCAACCCCTAGGCTTCCTCTCTCCTCCTGGCCACCAACTGCCGTCTCACCTGTGGTTCACCTAATTGAGACCTGCAGTGTTTGCCTGGGGCCTGGCTTCTCTCGCTCAGCCAAGGTGCTCCAGGCTCCCCCATGACCTGTGGAGGTGGTGTGTTCCTTTCTAAGGCCCCACACTCTTCATAGCACAGTTTGCCTTCCCAATCCTCCATCCAGGGACACTGGGTCCTTCTGCATCCTGGCTGCTGTGAACACAGGTGCACAAGTGTGTCTTCTAAACCAGTCCTTTAGCTGGGTTCCAGGATCCGCGTGGCTGCACCGCATGGCCATCCTACTCTTAATTTCTACACGAACCCCCGTGCTGTGTTCCACTCTGGCTTCACCTCTGGGCGTCCCCACCAACAGGACCCAGGCTCCTCTTGTCCTCTCCTGCGTCACTTCCCATATTGCTGATGCTGTCCTCCGAACACTGGGAGGTGACACCTTTGGTCTCTCTATGTCTTCCCTGGGACAAGGTCTACTCAAGTCCTTTGCCCAGTGTTTAAGTGGTCAGTTTTAGTTTCCTTGGCTTGCTGTGGCTGGTTTGTAGCAGGCCTTCGTCCATTCTGCCTACTTACTCCTTGACAGCTGTGCTGTTTGCCAGGCCCCTCCCGAGGCTCCTGCTCAGCGTGCGGACTGCGTCCTGGGGTATGCGCAGGGTGTGGTGGTTTCCCTGTGGTCCAGCTGGTCTCACTTTGCGCTTTGCTCTCTGTGTCCTAGATGAGAAGTCGCTGCAAATCCAGCCTCATAAAGGCTTCGCTGTGTCCTCTGAGAAGGCTGTAGGCCTCATCTTGAGCCTGAGTCTTGGACCCTTTTGAGCTACCTTCTGTGCATGTGAGACGGCTTGTGGATGTCCAGTTTCCCAAGACCATTTGCTGAAGACTGTCCTTTCAGAAGTCGCTGGCCACATGTCCAAGGGCTGAGTCCGTCCACTTGCCTGGGGTGGCCGTCGGCTTCATGCCGGCCTCGCAGCCCTCTGCTCCCTGTGCCTTCACAGGGAGTCCTGAATCAGGGGTGCGCCCCTCACCTGGCTCTCCTCAAGGTTGTCTTGGTCATTCAAGGTCACTTCAGTTTCCATATGACGTCTTGAATGGATCTCTCTGTTGACACATTAGAAAATGCTAGTGGGATTTTTGTTGAATTTATTTTTCTAGTACTAGGGATTGAACCCAGGGGTGCTTGACCACTAAGCCACATCCCCGGCCCTTTTTAATATTTTATTTTAACACAGGGTCTTGCTAAGTTGCTCAGAGCCTGGCTAAGTGGCGGAGGCTGGCTTTGAACACATGATCCTCCTGATTCAGCCTCCAGAGCCACTGGGATCACAGGTGTGTGCCACCATGCCTGGTTACTAATGGGATTTAAGAGAGGTTTCATAAAATCTTTGAATTGCTTTGGTGGCACTGACATTTGTAGTAAGTTTCTTGATGCAGGATGTCCTCCATTTATCTGTATCTTTAATTTCTTTCAATGACATTTTATGACTTTTGTGTAACAATTTTTTAAATCTTTCAGTTTTTTCCTAAGAATTTTATTATTTTTAATGGCATTATAAGTGAAATTTTTTTCTTAATTTTCTTTTTGGATTGTACACTTGTAATATAAAGAAATAAAACTTATTTTATTGATGATTTTTTTCTTGCAACTTTGCTGTATTTGTTTATTCTAACTCTTTTTTTTTTACATAGATCTTTGGGGCTTTCTACATAAAAGATTTTGTAACAAACAGATAATTTGACTTAAAACCATACCAGTTTTTCAATGTTAAAGAATTTATAGGTCATATAAAGTAACAATAATATAGTTATAAAAAGAGAACTTGGGAATATAATGGCTGTGAAGTTTTCTCAGGGCACAGCAAGGCCCGAAATGCAGAGGGAAAGCAGGTAGTGTGGGGAGGGCCCTGGCACAGCGGGCCAAGAGGGGTGCCAGGAACCCCACAGCAGCCCGCTGAGGTGCTCAGCACCAACAAAATTCATGGGGATCACTCGAGACGTTGCTCAAGTCTAACAGGTATTTAGCTTATTTGTTAATCTTTTTCCACCTTCCCCCAATCCTGCTTCTGGTAGCCCACGCTTGCTGAACCAGCGTTTTCCCCTGGACCAGCTCCCTGCACCCCCTTTCTTTCCAGAGACACAAAGCAAAAGCGCTCAAGACTCCTGAAGCTGCAAACCACCTTCCAAGCCTTGAGTAGAATCTCTTTTGTGAACACCAGGGTATCACAAATGCTCTGAGGTTTGGCCTCAAGAGAGAAGAAGCAGAACTAAGGACCTGTAGATTAGTTTTGAGAAACTAGAAGAAGAAAGACAAAACAATAAAAATGGACAATGAAATAAGGCCAATAAAGATTAAAAACTGGAAGCCAGGCCTTGTGGCACCACCTATAATCCCAATGCCTCAGGAGGCTGGGGCAGGAGGATCACAAGTTCAAGGCCAGTCTCAGCAACTCAGCAAAACTTATCTCAAAGGAAAAAATGAAAAGGGTTGAAGATGTAGCTCAGTGGAAGAGCACTCCTAGGTTCATTCCTCAGCTTCTTAAAAATATGTATAATGTATACATAAAAACTTGTAAAAAATATTATATAAAATGTATGAATATATAAGAATTTATATATAGTGTATATATATATATATATATATATGTATGTATGTATGTGTGTGTGTATGCATAAAAAATGTCCATAAAACAAATACAATAGAGAAAAGATAAGGTTTATTAAAGTGTTCCTTTGATAATACTGATAATATAACTAGGATGCACATGAGTCTCATTCAGAATCAGATTGGCGATCTTCTACTAGTGGCAGGGAGCGGTGCTGGGGGCAAATCCAGGGCCTTGCGGATGCTGGGCAAGCGCTCCCCCTTTGAGCTCCACCTCTAGCCCACAAATGGCAACCCTAAGAGCATACAGACAATCAAACATACAAGAGTTAACATAACTAGAATCAAATATCAAGCATAACTCTGGTGGGGAAAGAGGAAAATGGAGGCAATTATCTGGTAAAACAATCATTATAAAAATGACCCAAGAAGAACTGGAAAATTTGACAAGATCAATTATGAAAAATAGATTGAAAAATGATTATGGATTCACCTTTAGAAAAGACAGTAGTAGTCACTGATTATTAGTCCTAGCAGAAGTTAATACCCCGTAAGGAAGATTAATTTGAACAGTCACATCACACATTTTTTAAAGTGCTGATAATTTACAGTCCTCAGAGTTCACTGCAGGATTAGAGCGCTGCCTGAGACGTCATTCACAGACAGACACAGAGGCAGAGACCTGGAGACCAGTGGAGTGCTAGTCACTGGAGAAAGTGTGAAATGAGCTGAGCAGTGTGTCCTGGGGCCCCTGGGCAGACCTAGGAGGAGAGATGCAGAGCGCACCCAGCTGCTGGGGAGCTCTGTGTAGGGTGAAGGAAAGCCACAGAGGGAGACCCAGAGGTACAGGGCATCCTGCCCAACTTGTGCACGCACGTTCTTATTCGGGCAGACACAGCACCAAGGTGCTAGGCATGTGCAGTGGTTTATGTTGACAAGTGCAAAGCTTGGATGGAGCAGGGCCTCTACACAACCAAGTCAGGCCACAGAGGAGCCACCTTTACACACTGTGTGCATGTCTGTGTGTGCATGTGTAAGGCCGACGAAGGCAAAGCCAGCTTCAGCTGCTGATGGGGATGCCAGAAGGAAGCCAGCACTTCTGACTCTTCCTTGTGTGTCTGGGAGGTGTTTGCAGAACAGTGCAAAGCTCTGCTTCTAGCCCCAGCTCTGACACTACAGTGACCAGCAGAGAAAGGGCTGCCAGGACTATCCATGCCCAGGATACCCACCAAGCTGTTCTCCCTTCCTCCCTCTCTTCCCTATGAATCTCATGGTGGCAGTGGCCTGTTACACTGACCAAAACAGCTCTCTCATTGATGAACCAGGTTCCATGCTGAGAGGTCCTCCAGCAGGACAGTGCCATAGATAAAGATCAGGTGTCCACAGGATCCCCACTTCAGAGGTCCTCGAAAAGGACAGTGCCATGAATCAGGATCAGCTGTCCAGTGGATCCCCACATTAGACGTCATCCAGCAGGACAGTGCCATGGATCAGGACCAGATGTCCACAGGATCCCCACATCAGAGGTCCTCCAGCAGGACAGTGCGTGGATCAGGATCAGATGTCCACAGGATCCCCAATTCAGAGGTCCTCCTGCAGGACAGTGACGTGGATCAGGATCAGGTGTCCACAGGATCCCCAATTCAGAGGTAATCCAGCAGGACAGTGCTGTGGATCAGGAGCAGGTGTCCACAGGATCCCCACTTCAGAGGTCCTCCTGCACGACAGTGCCGTGGATCAGGATCAGATGTCCACAGGATCCCCACTTCAGAGGTCCTCCAGTAGGACAGTGCCATGGAAAAGGATCAGGTGTCCACGGGATCCCCACTTCAGAGGTCCTCCAGCAGGACAGTGCCATGGATCAGGACCAGGTGTCCACAGGATCCCCACTTCAGAGGTCCTCCAGCAGGACAGTGCGTGGATCAGGACCAGGTGTCCACAGGATCCCCACTTCAGAGGTCCTCAAGAAGGACAGTGCCATGGATCAGGATCAGGTGTCCACAGGATCCCCACTTCAGAGGTCCTCCAGCAGGACAGTGCGTGGATCAGGACCAGGTGTCCACAGGATCCCCACTTCAGAGGTCCTCCAGAAGGACAGTGCCATGGATCAGGATCAGGTGTCCACAGGATCCCCACTTCAGAGGTCCTCAAGAAGGACAGTGCTGTGGATCAGGAGCAGGTGTCCACAGGATCCCCACTTCAGAGTTCCTCCAGCAGGACAGTGCCATGGATCAGAACCAGGTGTCCACAGGATCCCCACTTCAGAGTTCCTCCATCAGGACAGTGCCGTGGATCAGGACCAGATGTCCACAGGATCCCCACTTCAGAGGTCCTCCAGGAGGACAGTGCCGTGGATCAGGACCAGGTGTCCACAGGATCCCCACTTCAGAGGTCCTCCAGCAGGACAGTGCTGTGGATCAGGATCAGGTGTCCACAGGATCCCCACTTCAGAGGTCCTCCAGCAGGACAGTGACGTGCATCAGGACCAGGTGTCCACAGGATCCCCACTTCAGAGGTCCTCCAGCAGGACAGTGCCGTGGATCAGGACCAGGTGTCCACAGGATCCCCACTTCAGAGGTCCTCCAGCAGGACAGTGCTGTGGATCAGGATCAGGTGTCCACAGGATCCCCACTTCAGAGGTCCTCCAGCAGGACAGTGACGTGCATCAGGACCAGGTGTCCACAGGATCCCCACTTCAGAGGTCCTCCTGCAGGACAGTGACGTGGATCAGGACCAGGTGTCCACAGGATCTCCACTTCAGAGGTCCTCCAGCAGGACAGTGCCATGGATCAGGACCAGGTGTCCACAGGATCCCCACTTCAGAGGTCCTCCTGCAGGACAGTGACGTGCATCAGGACCAGGTGTCCACAGGATCCCCACTTCAGAGGTCCTCCAGCAGGACAGTGACGTGCATCAGGACCAGGTGTCCACAGGATCCCCACTTCAGAGGTCCTCCAGAAGGACAGTGCGTGGATCAGGACCAGGTGTCCACAGGATCTCCACTTCAGAGGTCCTCCAGCAGGACAGTGACGTGCATCAGGACCAGGTGTCCACAGGATCCCCACTTCAGAGGTCCTCCTGCAGGACAGTGACGTGGATCAGGACCAGGTGTCCACAGGATCCCCACTTCAGAGGTCCTCCAGCAGGACAGTGCCATGGATCAGGACCAGGTGTCCACAGGATCCCCACTTCAGAGGTCCTCCAGCACGACAGTGCCGTGGATCAGGATCAGATGTCCACAGGATCCCCACTTCAGAGGTCCTCCAGCAGGACAGTGCCAAGAATCAGGACCAGGTGTCCACAGGATCCCCACTTCAGAGGTCCTCCAGCAGGACAGTGCGTGGATCAGGACCAGGTGTCCACAGGATCCCCACTTCAGAGGTCCTCCAGCAGGACAGTGCGTGGATCAGGACCAGGTGTCCACAGGATCCCCAATTCAGAGGTAATCCAGCAGGACAGTGCTGTGGATCAGGAGCAGGTGTCCACAGGATCCCCACTTCAGAGGTCCTCCTGCACGACAGTGCCGTGGATCAGGATCAGATGTCCACAGGATCCCCACTTCAGAGGTCCTCCAGTAGGACAGTGCCATGGAAAAGGATCAGGTGTCCACGGGATCCCCACTTCAGAGGTCCTCCAGCAGGACAGTGCCATGGATCAGGACCAGGTGTCCACAGGATCCCCACTTCAGAGGTCCTCCAGCAGGACAGTGCGTGGATCAGGACCAGGTGTCCACAGGATCCCCACTTCAGAGGTCCTCAAGAAGGACAGTGCCATGGATCAGGATCAGGTGTCCACAGGATCCCCACTTCAGAGGTCCTCCAGCAGGACAGTGCGTGGATCAGGACCAGGTGTCCACAGGATCCCCACTTCAGAGGTCCTCCAGAAGGACAGTGCCATGGATCAGGATCAGGTGTCCACAGGATCCCCACTTCAGAGGTCCTCAAGAAGGACAGTGCTGTGGATCAGGAGCAGGTGTCCACAGGATCCCCACTTCAGAGTTCCTCCAGCAAGACAGTGCCATGGATCAGAACCAGGTGTCCACAGGATCCCCACTTCAGAGTTCCTCCATCAGGACAGTGCCGTGGATCAGGACCAGATGTCCACAGGATCCCCACTTCAGAGGTCCTCCAGGAGGACAGTGCCGTGGATCAGGACCAGGTGTCCACAGGATCCCCACTTCAGAGGTCCTCCAGCAGGACAGTGCTGTGGATCAGGATCAGGTGTCCACAGGATCCCCACTTCAGAGGTCCTCCAGCAGGACAGTGACGTGCATCAGGACCAGGTGTCCACAGGATCCCCACTTCAGAGGTCCTCCAGCAGGACAGTGCCGTGGATCAGGACCAGGTGTCCACAGGATCCCCACTTCAGAGGTCCTCCAGCAGGACAGTGCTGTGGATCAGGATCAGGTGTCCACAGGATCCCCACTTCAGAGGTCCTCCAGCAGGACAGTGACGTGCATCAGGACCAGGTGTCCACAGGATCCCCACTTCAGAGGTCCTCCTGCAGGACAGTGACGTGGATCAGGACCAGGTGTCCACAGGATCTCCACTTCAGAGGTCCTCCAGCAGGACAGTGCCATGGATCAGGACCAGGTGTCCACAGGATCCCCACTTCAGAGGTCCTCCTGCAGGACAGTGACGTGCATCAGGACCAGGTGTCCACAGGATCCCCACTTCAGAGGTCCTCCAGCAGGACAGTGACGTGCATCAGGACCAGGTGTCCACAGGATCCCCACTTCAGAGGTCCTCCAGAAGGACAGTGCGTGGATCAGGACCAGGTGTCCACAGGATCTCCACTTCAGAGGTCCTCCAGCAGGACAGTGCCATGGATCAGGACCAGGTGTCCACAGGATCCCCACTTCAGAGGTCCTCCAGCACGACAGTGACGTGCATCAGGACCAGGTGCCCACAGGATCCCCACTTCAGAGGTCCTCCAGCAGGACAGTGACGTGCATCAGGACCAGGTGTCCACAGGATCCCCACTTCAGAGGTCCTCCTGCAGGACAGTGACGTGGATCAGGACCAGGTGTCCACAGGATCCCCACTTCAGAGGTCCTCCAGCAGGACAGTGCCATGGATCAGGACCAGGTGTCCACAGGATCCCCACTTCAGAGGTCCTCCTGCACGACAGTGCCGTGGATCAGGATCAGGTGTCCACAGGATCCCCACTTCAGAGGTCCTCCAGCAGGACAGTGCGTGGATCAGGATCAGGTGTCCACAGGATCCCCACTTCAGAGGTCCTCCTGCAGGACAGTGATGTGGATCAGGACCAGGTGTCCACAGGATCCCCACTTCAGAGGTCCTCCTGCAGGACAGTGATGTGGATCAGGACCAGGTGTCCACAGGATCCCCACTTCAGAGGTCCTCCAGCACGACAGTGCCGTGGATCAGGATCAGATGTCCACAGGATCCCCACTTCAGAGGTCCTCCAGCAGGACAGTGCCGTGGATCAGGACCTGATGTCCACAGGATCCCCACTTCAGAGGTCCTCGAAAAGGACAGTGCCATGGATCAGGATCAGCTGTCCACAGGATCCCCACTTCAGAGGTCCTCCAGCAGGACAGTGCCGTGGATCAGGACCTGATGTCCACAGGATCCCCACTTCAGAGGTCCTCGAAAAGGACAGTGCCATGGATCAGGATCAGCTGTCCACAGGATCCCCACTTCAGAGGTCCTCCAGCAGGACAGTGCCGTGGATCAGGACCTGATGTCCACAGGATCCCCACTTCAGAGGTCCTCCAGCAGGACAGTGCCGTGGATCAGGACCAGGTGTCCACAGGATCCCCACTTCAGAGGTCCTCCTGCAGGACAGTGATGTGGATCAGGACCAGGTGTCCACAGGATCCCCACTTCAGAGGTCCTCCTGCAGGACAGTGATGTGGATCAGGACCAGGTGTCCACAGGATCCCCACTTCAGAGGTCCTCCAGCAGGACAGTGCCATGGATCAGGGCCAGGTGTCCACAGGATCCCCACTTCAGAGGTCATCCAGCACGACAGTGCCGTGGATCAGGATCAGATGTCCACAGGATCCCCACTTCAGAGGTCCTCGAAAAGGACAGTGCCATGGATCAGGATCAGGTGTCCACAGGATCCCCACTTCAGAGGTCCTCCAGCAGGACAGTGCGTGGATCAGGACCAGGTGTCCACAGGATCCCCACTTCAGAGGTCCTCCAGCAGGACAGTGCCGTGGATCAGGATCAGGTGTCCACAGGATCCCCACTTCAGAGGTCCTCCAGCAGGACAGTGCCATGGATCAGGACCAGATGTCCACAGGATCCCCACTTCAGAGGTCCTCCAGCAGGACAGTGCCAAGAATCAGGACCAGGTGTCCACAGGATCCCCACTTCAGAGGTCCTCCAGCAGGACAGTGCCAAGAATCAGGACCAGGTGTCCACAGGATCCCCACTTCAGAGGTCCTCCAGCAGGACAGTGCCGTGGATCAGGACCAGGTGTCCACAGGATCCCCACTTCAGAGGTCCTCCTGCACGACAGTGCCGTGGATCAGGACCAGGTGTCCACAGGATCCCCACTTCAGAGGTCCTCCAGCAGGACAGTGCGTGGATCAGGACCAGGTGTCCACAGGATCCCCACTTCAGAGGTCCTCCAGCAGGACAGTGCGTGGATCAGGACCAGGTGTCCACAGGATCCCCACATCAGAGGTCCTCCAGCAGGACAGTGCGTGGATCAGGACCAGGTGTCCACAGCATCCCCACTTCAGAGGTCCTCCAGAAGGACAGTGCCGTGGATCAGGACCAGGTGTCCACAGGATCCCCACTTCAGAGGTCCTCAAGAAGGACAGTGCTGTGGATCAGGAGCAGGTGTCCACAGGATCCCCACTTCAGAGGTCCTCCTGCAGGAAGGGCCATGGAACAGGAAAAGGTGTCCACAGGATCCCCACTTCAGAGTTCCTCCAGCAGGACAGTGCCATGGATCAGGACCAGGTGTCCACAGGATCCCCACATCAGAGGTCCTCCAGCAGGACAGTGCCATGGATCAGGACCAGGTGTCCACAGGATCCCCACTTCAGAGGTCCTCGAAAAGGACAGTGCCATGGATCAGGATCAGGTGTCCACAGGATCCCCACTTCAGAGGTCCTCCAGCAGGACAGTGCGTGGATCAGGACCAGGTGTCCACAGGATCCCCACTTCAGAGGTCCTCCAGCAGGACAGTGCCGTGGATCAGGATCAGGTGTCCACAGGATCCCCACTTCAGAGGTCCTCCAGCAGGACAGTGCCATGGATCAGGACCAGATGTCCACAGGATCCCCACTTCAGAGGTCCTCAAGAAGGACAGTGCTGTGGATCAGGATCAGGTGTCCACAGGATCCCCACTTCAGAGGTCCTCCAGCAGGACAGTGCCATGGATCAGGACCAGATGTCCACAGGATCCCCACTTCAGAGGTCCTCCAGCAGGACAGTGCCAAGAATCAGGACCAGGTGTCCACAGGATCCCCACCTCAGAGGTCCTCCAGCAGGACAGTGCCGTGGATCAGGACCAGGTGTCCACAGGATCCCCACTTCAGAGGTCCTCCAGCAGGACAGTGCCGTGGATCAGGACCAGGTGTCCACAGGATCCCCACTTCAGAGGTCCTCAAGAAGGACAGTGACGTGGATCAGGATCAGGTGTCCACAGGATCCCCACTTCAGAGGTCCTCCAGCAGGACAGTGCCATGGATCAGGACCAGATGTCCACAGGATCCCCACTTCAGAGGTCCTCCAGCAGGACAGTGCCAAGAATCAGGACCAGGTGTCCACAGGATCCCCACTTCAGAGGTCCTCCAGCAGGACAGTGCGTGGATCAGGACCAGGTGTCCACAGGATCCCCACTTCAGAGGTCCTCCAGCAGGACAGTGCCATGGATCAGGACCAGGTGTCCACAGGATCCCCACATCAGAGGTCCTCCAGCAGGACAGTGCGTGGATCAGGACCAGGTGTCCACAGCATCCCCACTTCAGAGGTCCTCCAGAAGGACAGTGCCGTGGATCAGGACCAGGTGTCCACAGGATCCCCACTTCAGAGGTCCTCAAGAAGGACAGTGCTGTGGATCAGGAGCAGGTGTCCACAGGATCCCCACTTCAGAGGTCCTCCTGCAGGAAGGGCCATGGAACAGGAAAAGGTGTCCACAGGATCCCCACTTCAGAGGTCCTCCTGCAGGACAGTGCCATGGATCAGGACCAGGTGCCCACAGGATCCCCACTTCAGAGGTCCTCCAGCTGGACAGTGACGTGGATCAGGACCAGGTGTCCACAGGATCCCCACTTCAGAGGTCCTCCTGCAGGACCGTTTCGTGGTCAGGGTTGGGATTCACGGAGAGACCCTCAATGGCTGCTGCTTTGGTTTCTCACAAGGAACCTGTGGTTATGGATTTGGAAGGGACAACCCAGATGCAAGGTGCAATTCTGCTCATAGTGATCTGGCTGCAGACATTGGAGGTGAGGTCCCTGCTGATGTTGGCCCTGATCACCTGGCTGTGGTGTCTGTCACACATCTCCACTGAAAGCAACTCTTGTTCCCCCTTGAGTCCTGGCCTCCCAGGCAGGAAGAGCGGCAGGTCCCTCTCCCCTCCTGGAGGGCAAAGCATCCAGCTGAGCTCTTTGGCATGGGAGTGGGGGCTCTCTCCCCATTTGCCCACCCATCCAGGCATTCTTACACCAATATGGAGTTAGGACTGTTTGTGTAGACCCCTGGCTACAATCCAAGGTAACTCTGTCACTCAGTTGTGGCTTTGGCCATCGGGAGCGTTTCCAGTTGCCTCCTGTGTTCAGGGAGCGAGGTTCCTTCTGAGTGCTTTTCTCTAAGCACTGCCTTGTGTCTCCTGCTGCAGCCCTTTACCCCAGAAGCCCCGTTCCTTTGATGTGATGTGCTGGTAGGAACCAAGGGCTGTCTCTGGGCTCCTCCTTGCTGTGCATCATTACTTGTAGGTCTGGCTCACTCTAACCCCAAGAGCACACACATCGCCACATTTTCCACATGCGTCATCTGGTCAGAATGAAGCAGCACTGGCATTCATGCCGACCTCTCCTCCAGTCCTCCCGCTGGGTCCCTCTGGACTTGGCTTCCTGCACTTCCTTTCACAGTGGGGAAGCTGGATGCACTTCCTCCTCCCAGTGTCCATTTCCAGTGTGCAGAGCCAAGGGTCAGGGTGGCACACAGCCACCACAGGAGCAACCGGGGAGCAGTCATGTGATTTCCTTCCGTGCTGCCAACAGTGCTAAGTTCCAGCGTCATGTTGGCCAGTGCCTCTAGCTCCTGCCCCTAGAGGCTGGGCAGCCCTGTGGCTCTGCAGTGCAGCTAACTGGTTTTGTCTCATTCTGCATTCGATTCCAGCATCCTCCATGATTCTTCTTTAAGTGTTGCGCAGCACCGACACTCCCTCTCGTTCTGTGAAGTTGTCTGGAGTTAGAGATGCGTAGTGCCGTGTTGTCTGCACCATGGGTCCCGAGAACAGCCCCAGTGGCCTGGCTTTGCCTGCCCGCCCCAGCCCCCACAGCCACTGGTCCTCATCACAGCTGCACAAGTACTCGATCCACCTCGGCCTCCTCACCTGCCATACTCGCGATTCACCCACGACTTCCGGTGACTTGGCAGTTCACTTGTCTTCACTGCTGGGTGACTTTCCACTGTCTGGAGGGATCACGATACTTTCATTTTTATTCATTCACCTATTGAAGGGCATCCTGCTTGATCCCAGTTGGGGGATCATGAAGGAAGTGTCCACAGACATTTGCAAACAGAATTTCATGGCAGACATTAGATTTCAGCTACTGAGTAAACAGCACCTCTGTGCACAGTCAGTGAGAAGCTGGCTGAGCTCTGCAGCACTCGCACCTGCTGTGGCAGAGCTGTGCCTTTGCCTTCCTTCCCAGGGGCAGTGACAGAGTTCCTGTGGCCCCGCCTCTTCACGGGCGATTTCGACTGTCCTTTAGCCGTGACTGTGTGCAGTGGTGCTTCACTGCTGTTTCAATCTGTGGTTTCCTGATGGCAAGGGGTCTTCTTTCCAGGGACTCCTTGCCACCTGGACACCTTCCTTCTGAGGGGTCTCTGTTCAGGTTTCGCCCCATGTGCATCGCGCTGAGTCTTCATCGTCAGATTCTAAGTTGCCGTATACAGTTCCGATGCAGGTTCTTGGTCAGAGTGAAGACACCTGTCTCCTCCTGTGTTTCTGTTTTGATTCTCTTGGTGCTGGATTTCACAGAGAAGTTTTCATTTTAAAAATTTCAGCATATCTCTTGAGTTAAGTTCTGTGGAAAATGCCATTTCTTTCTACAAATGACGAGAAGGAGGATGAGGGTTACCTGAGAATGTCTGACTTTTGAGAACCACTTGTTGAAAAGAACATCCTAACTGAACTGTTGGCTTTGTCCTCTGGCCATCGCCTGGGGTGGACGTAGAACAGGACACCATTGTGGATACACTGGGTCACTATCTGCAGTGTGGCAACTTTCTCTATTCGAAGCATTTATTCTTTGGTTTCTTTTCCCCATCATTTTCTGTTTTCTATATTAATTAAGCCACATAAATTTATTTCCTCTCGAAATAATGAAATATTTATTCTTTATTAATGCTTTTTGGGATTCCTGTAGCATGTGCAACCTTCTTTTTAAATTCACCTCAGCACCAAGGCACGTGTCCTGCCTGCTGTAAGTTCCTTCCTTCCTGCCCTTAGGAAGCTGCTCTCCTCTCACCTTTCCGGGTTCTACAATCAGCAGCAACACAGTGACCTCTGTATCCCATAAGAGTCAGAGTAGCCAAGCTTCTTCCTCCTGCGGAGTTGCTTTCTGACCTGTGGAATCCACTTCTGCCTGAAGAGCTGCACATGCTTGCCGGGAAGCTCTCTTGGTGATGGATGTCTCAGTTTTTATCTGAGAATTTTCTTTCACATTTGAAAGTTAATTTTGCTGGATTTTGAAGTCTAAGCTGGTCTTTCTATTGTTATCATTAATCTTGTAACTATTTCACCCCCCTCTCTCTGGCTTGCAGGATTCTGACAAACCGCAGGTTCTTATCCTGGCTCTGCAGGGGTTGTTTTGCCTTCTGTCTTTTCTCAAGTTGCATTTTTGCAGTTGAGTGTTGCATGGCCAGGCGTGAAGGTTGTCCTGTCAGGTGTTTGCTGGGGGTCGGACGTGTACTTTGGGAGCCCCTGGCTGCTCTGCTCCGCTCTCCCTTCCTTTCTGGTAGTACAGTTGTGCATGCTACATCTGTTGACAATGTTTCAGTTTTCTTTTTTTCCTTCAAGTTTTTCCTCTTTGAATTTCAGCATAGGAGACCCTCTGGGTGCTTCTTCCGGCCTCAGGTTCTCCCTGGCCTGGTGCAGCCCACTGCTGAGCCCTGGGGGAGGTACAGGGGGTGTCTTCCTCTCCTGGGGCTCTAGCCCCAGCACCTCCTTTGGATCTTCCTTGAGCCTGTGTCTCTGCCTGAGTGGCCCCTTTCTGGTGTGCCCTGCACTCTCTCCTGGCACACTAGCCAGGCCAGTGACAGTCACCTTAGGTTTTCTGTCTGATAATCCCAGACTCTGAGTCAAAACTGAATCTGGTTCTGACACTTGCTTTGTCCCTTCAAACACTTGTTTTCTTGCCTCTTACAGTGACTTGGAACTTTTTTGTTGAGAGCCAGAAATGATGTGTCCTGTGTAGAAACTGAGCCAATAGTCCTTTCCCGGGGTAGTCGTGCCCGTCTGGCCAGGAGCCAGGGTGAGCCTAGCCTTCGCTGCCTGTCCTCAGTGTCCTTGCTGTGCTCTGGGCCTGACCGACCACCCAGGAGAGCTCTGCCCTCCGGCGTCTCTTTTGGGTGGCATCCGTGTTCTTGGGCTGGTGGGAGGAGAGGGTGGCACAGTGCAGTGATGGCCCCTGTGCTCCCTCCCTGGGAGGTGACACAGGCCAGAAAGGCCACTGTCCTTCATCTTCAGCAAACTCCTCCTGGAAGCCCAGCTGCGTTGCACAGCGACCTCTGCCTCACCTGGCAGAGACACCAGGTGTCTAACCTAGAGGCAGAGCCACCACAGAGTGGCTCCAGGCACTAGGGCTGCGGCTCCCTCCCAGGAGGGTACTCCCAGCCTCAGCAGCACCTCAGCATCCGTGTGCACTCCTGCTGCCCCTGCTGCCCACCAGGTGGGCAGATCCGGGCGGCAACTCTGCATTTGCCCCTCACATTTCTACAGGCACTTTCCCTGTGACTGAAGTTCTCTAATTTCTATTTTAAAAAACGTTTTGTTTTGCTTCTTCTTTCCCACCCCCATGTTTTCGTGTTACGGGACAGCAGTGATGACCCCCGATTTTAAACATGAGAGCTGAAACTGAAAACCTGTTAATCTTCACATAAAGAGGAAATATGCATTGCGAAAATTGAAGATGAAAAATCAAACAAAAAAGACAATAAAACCAAGAGACCAAGGCCTTAGAAACAGCTGGAAAGAAGAAACGTGTGATGGTCGGTAGGTGCCATTTTGACCAGAGGAGGAATCCTTCCTCACCAAGGAGGCAAGAGGAAGGGGGCGCCAGGACCACGGCGGCTCAGGGGGTGGAGTGGATATTCCCAAGAAGGTAGGAAATCACACAGTTTGAATCAAAGTAAATTTGGCGATTTGGGCAGAGTGGAAATTATTTGTAATAGAAGAATATAGCGAAAAGCCAATTAGTATTACTCGTGTGTTTTTTTTCAATTATCAGAGAGAGACCCCTGCCCTGGGGGGACTGGCTCCACGCTGAGGTTTGGGTCTCGCCCTGGTTTTCTCGGCAGGAATAGACAGCAGGGGTTGCAGAGAAGTCAGCCTCTGTGTGTCTAGGACCTGGGGTCTCTTCCTAGCAGACGCAAATCCTGGGGATCAGGGACAGCTGACAACTGCATTTAGCCTTAATTACCCAGTTAAAGGGCCTGCTTCCAAATACAGTGACATGGGGGTGGGAGGGGTTCCAACCTAAGAATTTGGAGGACAAAACTCAGTCCCTACGTGAGAACCCTGGAAGGCATGTCCCCGACAGGTGGAGGGAGGGGCCCAGGCCGGGGCCCAGTGGTAAGGGGAGTGATACCCTGGAGCAACCAGGACAGGGGTGAGCACTTGTTCCCAGACAGCAAAAGCCACAGGACTCAACCTTCAGACGCCTCCATGGCAGGAGGTGTTTGTGCAGGGAGTGGGGAGCCTGCTTCCCTGGCTTGACAATTGCACCACTGACAGCGCTTGTTTCAGAAATAAAAAACGTTACTGGTGGTGCAGCTGCTTGTGTCGAAGATTCACCTTTTCTGAAAATGAATTTGGAAAAGTTCCCAGATTATACATCTGGTTCTGTGATTTACAACTCCAAAGATCAGAACGGTGGGCAAACTTTGGTCCTGTCCTGCCTGCTCCAAAGCACCAGTGGACATTCCAGCTCAGCTCTCCGCTGCCTGGTGATCCCTGCTCTTCATCACACCCCCACCCTGACGTGACTTCTCACACTCAGCCTGGGCTTGGCCATGACAGAACCCACCAGGTGAGCCAGCCAGGTGAGCCCATCAGGCAAACCCATAGTGAACCAGCCAGGTGAGCCCATCAGTGCACCATCAAAGCATTATTTCTGTGGATGCAACCTTCTGGGCAGGTATGGTGAGAATTTTTCTGAACCCATCCTAACACACAGGGAAGCTCCCAGCCAGGGTGGACCTGAACCTGGAGCCCTTGGGCAAAGCTGAATTGTGGGTCACTAGGAAAATGGTTTCTTTGTGGAACCTAAGAAAAAGAATCTTTTGTGAAGATTATTAAGGTAATTGCAAAGCAAAGATTCCACCTACTCAACAGTGCAAACTATTTTTGTCATTTAGTGATCACATTCCCATACAGACAATTCATATGCTAATTAAACTTTTACCTATTCCTTACACAGGCCCTTAATAGATTTGGCATTTAACCTCATTTTAGGTTAACATTTGAACTTAAAAATGCTAAAATGACACCAGTTTTAAAAATATTTAGACTCTTTCCTAATGACAGTTGAAAACATGCCACTATACAGCCTGTGCTGTTTGCACAGAGATGCTCCGTCGTGAAAGAATCACAAACCCCTTTGCACCTCCTCCTCCGTGGCTTCTGCACTGTCTATGTAACTAGATAACTGTGGCAGCCACGTTCAGTTGACTCAGCACCTTCTCACCAGCACCCTAAAGCAAGGCCGGGCATTTACAGGTTTTCCTACATGACTTTTTAAGCCCTTGGCATCCCAGATTTAAGGGCAGGGCACAGAGTTGCTGCTGTCCAGGGGGTGACCCCAGGAGCCTGTGGTCCTTTAGTCAGCCCCAGGTAACTTGGGATGGACGTTGGGTGCAGTGTTGGGACCCAGTGTGCAGAGAGGAAGTCACTCTCTGCAGGAGGGGGGTGGGAGTGCTGCGGTGGGGTGTCTGAGGTGATGGATCCATCCTGTTGCAAACCTCAGCACCATCATGAGGAGGACAGAAGAGGACTCCCACATTGTCATGGTAAAGGACAGTTTTGACCCCAGTCTGTCACTAACTAGTATCTCTGTAAAACAGAATAAAAATCAATCTCTAGGAAAATAAAATTAAAAAGACATGCAAATAGAGCCTGATTGTCCCCTACTATTAGGTTTTGAACTTAAGCTCATTCTGTTAAGAATCTCTCAGGGCTCCAAACCCATGCCCAGTGTCTGTGGCTTCCCAGGAGCCTGTGTGACACCAGAGCACCCTCCACTGGTTCCCGCTCTGCTTCTTTCCAGGGCTGCCAGTGTCTTGAGATCATGAGTGAACAAGTGCATTCTAACTTTTCAGACTTGCTAAAGTGTCGCGCACACAGCTGTTACCAGGAAAGTGTCTTCAAGACCTTGATGAGCACTAAGGCGAAGGGCAGACAGTGCACCTCCTTCCTGGGTGCACCTCCTTCCTGGGTGCACCTCCTTCCTGGGTGCACCTCCTTCCTGGGTGCACCTCCTTCCTGGGTGCACCTCCTTCCTGGGTGCCAAGGCAGAGCCTGTGTTTGGGAAGGGGAAGCAGGTCAAGGAGAGTGCTCATCCTGGGGGCTACCGTGCGGGACAGAGACAGGGGGCCACACCGGCCACTGTATACCCTCAGAGTACTTTAGCCTTGACACCTGGGAGGGAGCCCTGGGCATAAAGGCTCTAATCGGCATTTCCTGGCAGCTGGGATTCCTGGGAGCCAGGACTACTGCCCGCAGCTAACTTGGCCTCACAGGCCCAGCTCTGACTTGGCTCCCAAGGCCACTTGGTGCATTTTTACTGGAGCAGTACAGCTCTCACCTGCTGGCATGCAGACGCAGGGCATCGCCCCAGCTAGTGGGACTCCTCCCAGGGATGATCTGCCTGACTCTCAAAACCAGCATGGAAAAGAGCCCAGCCTCAGCCCACACTTCCAGTCCCCTCCCTCTCCTCACCCCCCGTGCTTTTGATCATGAGCGGACAGACAGACCAGGGATGCTCTGGCCAGGCAGCCTGCAGCTCCTCCTGGCAAGGACACTCACCAGTGACAAAGGACAGGAAATGACCAACAGTGACCACACGTGGCATGGTCATCGGGAGGTATTGAGGGTCTGGAAGCACCAGAAGGAAGTCCACCAGCTCGGGCCCAGGCAGTGCTGGAACACAGTTGGCGTTTAGTGAATGTGTCTGAATTCAAGCGTGAGCATGTGTGTGTGAACCCGTGTTCACACGCTCGATGTGTGAATCCTGGGTTTCTTGGGAGCACTACACACACTTCTGTGCTTATGCCTGGTTCCAGCCCTCAGAGCTTGGGAGCTAGGGCTGCCCCGTCCCTTCCTGATGCTAACAGTGCCACCGTCGAGTGAGCAAAGTCACTCAAGCAACTGGAGGGAAGGCGTGCATGAGATGCACACACACACACACGCATGCACATGTGCTAGGCACCCTGGGCACACCTCCTACACAAAGGCCACAGGAAGAGTCTGACCGGGCGCCCTCTGCTTCGGGGCCAGGTCCACTGCCTGCCTCTCTTCTGGGAGGTCTATAAGGGCTGTGTTGCGCTCAGCCTGGCTGCCCATGTCTGCTGGCCATGCTGGGCCTCCCAGAGACGGTGGGAAGGACACAGGACTGCAGACTCTTCCTCTGCATCTGGCCATGCACCTTCACCCCCCTCCTCCTCTTCTTTTCCAAACACTTGTTACTGTGGCAAGGTGTGCAATGTAGCTTCCCCCCATGAAGTGTGTCTTCTGTGACATGGAGCTCACTGTTCTACCCCATCCCACTATTCATTTCCAGAACCTTCCACCTTCCCAAATTGAAACATGTCCCCACCCCACACTGGCCCCCACCCCTCCCCAGCCCCTGGCAGCACCTTCCACTTTCCATCTCTGTGAATTTGATTTTTCTAGGTGCCCTATATGAGTGAAACAGTGCAGCTGGCTCTTGTCGCTCAGCACCACCTTCCAGCAGGTCACTCAGGTGCAGGTCACCTGCAGCAGGTGGCCAGGATCAGGCCTTTCAGGGATGAGCATTTTCCACACATGGTGCTTTGTTTCGCTAATGCATTCCTCAGCTGCTGGACATTGGGGTCATGTCCACCCTTTGGCTCTGGCGAATGATTCTGCTGTGAACATGGGGGTCAATGTCTGCCTTAAGCTTAGTTCTTTGGGCACAGCCCAGAGAGGAATAGCACGTCTGCAGTGGCCCTGCCTGGCTGTCCCAGGACCCGGCTGCTTTCCTCAGCAGCTCCACCCACCTTCCCACCAGCAAGTGCAGGTGCCGTTGCTTTGCACCCTGTCCTCTGGTGTTCTCTCCTTTTTCATGGTAGTCAGTGTAAAATGCTGTCTCACTGTGGTCTGATTTTCATTTCCCTTATTGTTACTGATGTGGAGCATCGTTTTCATGTTTGTTGACCATTTGTGTGCCTTTCATGTCCTTGGCAATTTTTAAGTTGGATTTGTTCTTAGTTGGGGAGCGGCCTGAGTTCAGAGGGTCTGGATATGAACCCCTGGCCGGGCTTGGGACCTGCTGGCAGCTTCACACTTCCAAAGCTGTGGTGGGGAAAACTCTCTCCTGGTAGGGAAACTCTGTGCATAAGAGTTTTGAATTTTGGCCAAGCTCCAGGTATCTGCTTTTTCTTCTGTTGTTTTGTGCTTTTGGTGTCACACCCAAGAAATCATTGTCATGCCGGCCCCGTGCGGAGCTTCTCCTGAGCGTGTATGGCTTCAGCTCTTGCAGTACTGACCGATCTGGGCTCCCGTTGACCGCAAGGCTGCATTTACCCTCCCAGCTTCTCATCGGAGGTACTTTGCTTTATGCCATCTGTCTCAGCTCTAGATAAGCAGCCACAGAACAGGGCTGGCCAGATCTCAGGCTGTCCGGCCACAAGGCTTTATGAAAACTACAAATAATGCCTCCCAGAAAAACCCTACGACTTGCTCGGTTTATGTACAGAGCAAGGAAAGCAGTGAGGGCAACGGTGAGCTCTTTCTTTTTCTTTTTCCAAGCTAAGAAGTTGAAACACAAAACTGATTACTCTTCTGAACCTCTCGAAAAAGCTGATGAAGTCAGAAAAGAGTGTCACTGTGGAAAAACTCCCGCCACGGTGTGCAGGGGCTCACTGCTGCCTCTGGTTTTACGCTGTTGGACCCACACTGGGTATTTTAAAGAGCTTTTGGTGTATCAGAAAGAGGACTGGTGGGTACAGTGGGGCTATTTCTTAACAACCGGGGACAGTGCCATACGTCTGCCCTGCTGGAGCCGTTTGTCTTAAATGTCCTTGTTCCCTCCCCATGCATAGGAGGCTTGCACTCACTGTTCTTTGGGAAGGAAAACTACATTACAGCGTGTGTGTGTGTGTGTGTGTGTGTGTGTGTGTGTGTGTGTGTGTGTGTGTGTGTGTGTTTAATGTTTAATGTGGGAAAAAGCTGCATTACAGACCAGGCCTTTGGCAGTGAGTGGGCTGTTTGGTTTTGAGTTGTGAGCTTTCCTGCACAATTCAGAGTGATGCTGAGATCTCGTTGAACGTAGCTGTTGATGATATTAGAATTTTGCTTCTCGTGACAGAAGGTGCTGTATCTGTGTAGTCCTATTAGGCTGGCACTGAATCACCGATAGTTCAGTGCACTACAATCTCTGCTGTACGCTGTTCCTTAAAGCAGTGCTGGATCAGGTAAGCTTTGTTTAGAGGAAAAAGCAGAAACTGTAAAAAGGAGCTTCCTTGTGGAACAGAAAGATCCGTCTCCCAGACACAGGATGCTTCTTGTCAGACAAGGCACGTCTGGAATTAGGGGAGTGAATTAGGAAGGTGTTCTGAATGTCTTTGTTTAAAGGTCTGTAGGTACCTCACAAAATACGCGCTGAGACAGGAGAGGTGGCCCTAAGAAGTCCTAGGGTCTTTGTCTCATCTGGGTTGGCCTCTCTCTTTTGTCTGTAGCTGACCAAGTGGTGCCTCCAGTCCTCAAGGTGGGTGCTCCTTCCAGGCAGCCTGCTCCCAGCCCCCCTTCCCCCCAAGGATGGAGCACAGTCTGTCTTCTAGAACCCAGATGGCGTCTGTGCCCAGTGCAGTCTGAGCAGCCCTGTCCTGAGCCACCAGCGGACTCAGAGCCATTCGTCTACCAAATTGGTAATGTCCCTCATCTCCTCTGTGCCATCAAAAGCTCGTGCATCTGTGTCTTGTCCTTGCTCAAAAATATTGACAGCCTCGTGCACTGTGGAGGCGGAGGAGGGGAGCCCAGCCAGCACTGTCGCGGGCACCAAGCAGGACACTTGACCTTACTGTCATTTCAGATCCTGGCAAGCAGGCAGGATGCTTCTCCACCCCGGTGCCAGGAGTGTGAGCGTAGATGAAGGAAGACCCAGCCCCTGGCTGAGCCCCGGCGGCTGCCGGGCAGGGAGAGTTGTTTTCCGCAGCTTCCCTGATTAGCATGCATCAGACAAGCCCAGGGACCTGAGTGACACCTGGCTCTCCACTGCCGCTGTCAACTTCCTGCCCTTCGATAAATGATCCAAAGCTGCTGCTGCCGCTCTGCGTGGGGATGGAAATGTGTTTCGGCACTAAAACCACTGCTTGCATGACATCATTCCATATCAGATTACACTGTAATGTCAGGAATGTAATCATTAGCATTTAAACATGCATAAAATTTAATTAACCTACTTACCAGTTTGCTTAGAACTTTTGAAGGGCTACCTAGAGTCCTCTCTAAGCGTTTTATTACAGAGTTTTGGAAAGCTCACAAAAGAGAGAAGTTCACTGGGATTTTTCTCCCTAAAGCTGATGGGCCGTGACAGATGAGCAGATGACCCGAGTTAATTATTATTGAATTCGTTATTACTGCTTTGTTGTCACCCAGCTCAGCCAGGGTAAAATGATGACAGTAGGTATCTCATTAAAACAGCTGTTTCAATTATGTAGCGGCAAATATTTAAAAAGCGAGCCTTCCAAGTTTAAAGCCGTTAACAAAGTTTGTTTGTGCTGCTGGTGCCAAGATGATCTGTCCGGAAAGGAGGGGAGGGGGCTGGGAAACACTGAGCCGCCGCCTTCCCTGGAATTCTAGGGAGCCAAGCTGCCTTCCTGGTCTGGCCTCTGGGGAGGCAGCGGAGGCAGCGGAGGCAGGGAGAGGGGAAGAAGGACCCCATCTCCCCCTGCTCCTCTCAGCCGGGGCACCTCTGCCCACACTGACACGGTAGCCAAGAGCTGTCTGCAGAGATCTCCCTCCTCCTGAGAACGGGTCTCACCAGGCGGTGCCAGGACTTTGAATGGGCTCTCCCTTGGGATTTCAGATATAAAGGGGAGTTTCCCTGGTGTCCCTGTTCAGGGGGGTTCTCCTTCACTTGGGGTTCTGGTGCCGTCCTGGATGCTGGCTGCCTTCACACCCACCAGCAGAGCGTCCACATAGAGATTAGGGCCTAATCACTGATCAGCTAACCTAATTTCTTTTTCCTGCTGTGAATCTGTTGTTAACTTAGAACTGATGAAATTCAGTTTAGCTTTCAAAAGTGGAGCTTCTGTTCCCTCATTAGATTTCGGGGCTCTGCTCTGCCGCGAGCGGCATTTCCTCCCAGTTCTGTGCCCGGTGTCTTTTCGGTCTCCTTGCCTCACCTGGTTGTAACCACCCTCAGGAGACATGTCTCCTCTCACTGGCCGCACAGCTCTGTGGCTGGAGACCACGTTCCAGATACAGCTGGAGCGAGTTCCTGGATCCCCAGTTCCTGCACCGCCAGGCACTTCTGGGCTGGGGAAATTGGGGTCCACAAAGCATCTGGATGTGGGCTTCACCTCAAATGAAGTCCCTAAACAGAGGCTCATCGTGTCAGGAGAGAGGAAGCCGAGTGTGCAGGCGGCTTCCTGGGCCCCGCCACAACACGCAGTGCTCCTGGGAGACCCTGAGTGCCGCAGACCCTGGGAGCAGGGCCTTGCTTCCCACGCAGAGCCCAGCATGGGTAGATGAGGGATCTGGGTCAGCAACATCCGCAGCTGAGGAGGAACAGAGAGCTATTAAGGAAAAAACCTTCAGGGTAATTATAATGCAATTTGCATTTGAATTTGTCTGAGAAAAGACTGCCCAACCTATGTCCCTCCGTCAGAATCAGACACGGTGTCTGCCGCGCATTTACATGGGAGCACTTGTACTCCTTGGGCACAGTGCCTAAGAATATTGCCTACGGGCATTATATTATCATATAATTATGTATATAAAACATAGAATTGCATATTATATAATATTACATTATTATATTCTTATGATTAAAGATAAAAAATAAAGAGACTGACGAGCATCTCAGGACAACGTGTTTATCAATCAATATGCCTAATTTAAAAATAGACTCTTGGGCACCACCATGAAGACCCATCCCCTATAGCGCAGAAGCTTCTTCTATGTCCGTGCAAGAAGGACATATTATTATGGAATCGTCTTACTAAAAGAATAAAGTCACTTGTATAGTTCCTAAGTCAAAATTCAGCCTTCCGAGTCTCAAGTCTCTGGGACATAGGCATGGCTCACTCCCCACCCAACAGAGAACTTTCAATTAAAAGGGAACATGTAGAAATTCCCAGACTTGCCGTGTGTCACGCAGGGGAAATATGGGAGTTTACTCCACATTATCTGAAACTGCAGAGACGGCCGCACCACCCTCCCACTCCTGTGGTGGCTACAGGTTTCTGTGTGCCCGATTGTCATGTACGATGAAGGGAAGATCGAGGTGAAGGGGAGGTCTGAAGGGAAGAGTTCAATAAAGGACCCACAAACATGGACAAGTGCAGTGAAATTGAATGATTTTGGGAAACGAAAGTCAGTCCATAAAGCTAGGGAGCGAGCTCAGGGTGCAAGGTCAGGACCCACACCAACCAGAAGAGAAGGGGGCTTTCTGAATACCTTTACTTATAAGCCTCATGACACAGGCCCTGCAGGGACAACCGTGTGAGGCCTCTCGGGGACGCCCTCCATTCCTCTGCTGTGTGCAGGCTGAGATGGGAGTCACAGGCCCCTCTTCCTGTAATCTTATTTTCCTGGTCCGTTTTGGTCTTGATAAGATCCCCTTCGTTCACCCATTTAAGGATTAAATGCACAGGAAGTGTGAGAAGCAGCAGGGATCTCATCTCACTGTGGTTTCAACAGGACTCACATGACAAATACGTGCAGTGTTGGAAATCTGTGGTGCCAACATTCTGAAGCTTTCCGTCTTTTTGACCATGAGTGCCCAGCTCTGTCCATGTCAGGAGAATGTCCCTGGGCACATCAGTATCATCACCCACTGCAGTTCCTCTTGCAGCACTCCCAAGTATTTACTCAAGCTGCTGTCCCTGGAGGAGACCTGAGCAGGCCTCCCGGTGTCCGCATTTCACACAGGGCCCAGCTAGAGAGGCATCAGGGGAAGCAGCAGAGGGAGGGGGCAGGGGAGGCGAGGACCGGAGGCCCCAGCTTCACCTCTGCTGCCCGGCAGGGCCTGAGGTTCCTGGCAGAGAGGACCCGCAGACACCTGGACTGTGCACTGAGAGGGCTCTTCAGAGACCTCGTGGTGGAAGCCACCTTGGACCAACAGCACCCACCATCTACCCTAGTGACCAGTTGGGGTGGTCACTGAGGTCTGTTTCCTTGTTCAGCATCAACAAGGGGCCAGAGTGGTGGGTGGCCATGGCCCTAGAGTCTGTTGCTTCACCTGTAGGAACAGCCCTAGTCCTGCTCACGGCTGCTCCCCGGGGCAGTCATGGGGTACTCTCTTAGTGGACAGCCCACTCCCCACCTGGACTCACAGAACAACTGGAGCCAGCCCTCGGCCCCAGCCCTCCTCAAGAGGAACTTGGGCGCCAATGGAGGGTGCAGAGAAGAGCCCTGGTCTCTGTTCCTCTGAGACCCTGGCCCCAGCAGCTCTCTTCCTCTCCAATCTGTACTTCCACGTCTGCCTTGGACTGGACGCGGGGAGTGTGAGACCACATATGACGCAGAGGGAGCGACTGTAGACGGAAATGTACGTGTGGTGGGGCTGGTCTCAGGGGGAAGGGGCAGGAGGAGGGATGGAGAGAGACTGAGCACGTGGTGAGGGAGCGAAGCAGCCTGCGAACTCCTGCTGAAAGGCCATAACTCTCGGACTGCGTGCTGTTGGCGCACCCTTGACCTCCGAGGACCAAGAAATGCAGGAGATTGACTTTACTGAAAATCAGGAACCTCCCAGGAGGGAAGGTGTACAAGACACCTGTGGGGCTGTCAGTGTACACGACACCTGGACAGATCCCCTTGGTCTGTAGCCATCTTTGAAGTCCATCTCATTCCTTAAATTGTAAAACAATGGAAATGGCCTTGGTGACTGGCAGAGAACACAGAGCCAGTCTCTCCTTGGGTTTGCCTATGCCATTAAGTTTGCACCCAAGGGAAGCAAAGAGGAAATCACAGGGTATGAGCCTGTGGAGAGGACAGGGGCGTGTGCCCCTCTGTCCTGACTGTGGTCAGCACCCTGCGTTCCTGCCTGGAACAGTACAGAGCTCTCGTAGCTGTGCCTCAGCCTCAGTGGCAAAGGAAATTGTACAAGAGCATCATAGGGATGATGACCTTCAAAGGCATCAAAGACCAGACATTCAGCAAAGAGAATTCGCACTGGAAAGCTTTGGGCAGAAACCAGGATGGCAGCAGGGTCTCTTCAAAGCTCATGATGCTGATTGGACAAGAGGCAATACCGAAACTGACTGTCCACAAAGACTTACCCCAGGGGTTTGCCATCAATAAAGGGGCACAGTCCAGAGGTTATACAGGGTGCCAAAGTCTTGTGGGAAGGAGGAGCCTGGGCCTGGGGAACTCAGGGACATGGGGCGGGAGCAGACATCCTCAGCTCCTGCGCTGCAGGGACTGACCTCCCTGTCGCATATCCACCTTGGTCCACCGTAGGACCATTTTCTCAGCTGACCATGACTGATGGTAGAAAGATGCTAAGAGCCATAGCCGAGTAGGAATGACGCATGGCATTTTTGGTTGAAAGGTGATGCCAGCAAGCCATTGAGATGATATGATTATGTTAAGATCTGCATTCAATTGGATATTAGACCCCTGCTGTCCGCCTCAGCCTGCTACTTTGGAGCTCTAGCGGGACTCCTGGAGAGTTCCCATTGGTTGGGGAAATGCGGTAGGAGGGATTTCCAGAGGAGGGACCTTCCTGTTGGTGTAGTGTGGCCCGGGAGCCGCATGTGTGGTTCGGCATATTTCCCGGGAGCGTGCATAACATTGGCGGGAGTTTCAGAAATAAAGTTTGTTCCTGCTTGAGTGGCTCATGATTTTGTGCCCAGCCAGACTGCGGAAGAAAATCTTTACAAATTTTGAGTTGATCAATGTTTTTAGGTTCCAAGGCAGAAAGACTTATTGAAATAAACCCTTGGCATGTCCCAAGGCCAGCTCAGGGACAGGTTCCCAACACCAGGAGCCACTCCCCACTGGAGACAGAGTGGGGTCCGTAGTGTTGTGACACTGGCAGCGGTAAAGACAGCCAGACCCTCACTTGGGGGCCCTTCCTCTGGTGGCACCAGGTTCTTCATGGCGGTGAACTGGAACCCACCAGTGGGTTCAGAAAACCAGCGTAGCATGGTGGCTGAGGGGGCCCTCAGGTCCTCACCTCAGTGAGCTGCGGTAGCAGAGGCACTCGGCTCCCTAGCCCTGCTATCCCACGTGGGTTTTGTCAAAGTCATGGAGCACCTTGGGAAGTTCTCTAAATTCAAGGACCGAGTTCCCCCATCATGGGCAGCGTGTCCGGCTCAGCATGTACTCACATACTTCATTTTTGTGTATACCGCAAACTTAAGACTCGTCATTTTTTCCTCTAGCAGAAATGCAGATTCTGAGGGCAGAAGGGCCAGGGCCAGGGTGACTTTGGCAGACAGGAGGACGGTCCCACAGCAGCCTGTCCTGTGGAGGAACGGTCTTTTGGAAGCTTGTGAGCAGGCTACACCCTGGGGCCCCAGTCCTTACCGCCACACACCCTCTCGGACCTGCAAGGAGATCACTGAAACTTAGTTCATTGATTTCAACTACAAAGAAGCAAACTGAGACACAGGGCAAGATCCCCAGTCAGACTAGGATGTCGTAATAATGACTGTGTGTACCTTGAAATATCTGGACTGTGGCAGTTTATGCAGGTATATATTCAAGCTAGAATACAGGCAAGGTTTGAAGATTTTTAAATGCACTATTTCACATTTCTACTCAATCAGCATGTGTTTCTTGAACTTTAAGTCTTTTTCTGTGTCCTGGTCACTTATAGACTTTTTGAAGGAAACATAGGGGGTCACTTTTGCTATAGCCCTTGAGCTACACAGGTGCCCTCCCTTTGTCACCTGCAGGTTCTCACCCATGCTCTTCAGAGGTCCCTTGGAGCAAATCCTGCCTGCAAAGTGTCAGCAAGTGGCTGGACTCCACATCCCAAAACTTCCAGCAAGTGTCTGTTTACCTGTGAGAATGATCTTCCCTACTGCAGACTCCCTCTGCTGACAAGACTTGCACAGGAGCACTTATCCAGACCCATCCCAGAAGAACTTGAATCCAGCATTTTGATAATTCAAGGGAAAAATCGACAGTGAAAATCTAGACAGGACTTAATAATATGTGATGTGTCAATAATTCTGGGCATGGTACTTAGTGAACAAGAAAGGGCACTGTCCTCCTTTGGTCAGCAGAACTCCGACCCATGATGCTCTTGTGATGGTTTCATTCAAGTAAGTGGCCGTTGGTGGGGGAACTCTGTCTGCAGCATCCAGGTGGTGTCTGCTGTTTTTCCATAAAGAAGCATTGCTCAACAAGCGGTCTCCTTAGAGACCATTGCTTTTTGTTTATTCGTTTTGCCAGAAGTAGGAAAAAATAAGTGGTATTAGGAAAAAAAAAATATCCAGATCACTGGTTGCAAAAGCAATGCACACTGCAGAAGGGTCCACCTTCTGGTGGGGGTCCAGATGTAGACCTAGGGTCCTGCAGGCTTCCCGGCCTGGCCCTGTCTTCCTCCTGGAGGGCCCCCTTCCAGCCGGAAGCCCAGCAGCAGGAGGCCTGCAGCCCCTGCCCTCCACCGGGTGGAGGCTGGACCATCATGTTAATGTAGTCCAGTTTCCACGGGGAACTGCCGCTCTCAGCTCAGAAGTTGTATACAGCACTTCCACCATAGGAAAGAAAAGGAGCAGCACGTCTGACCTTTTGTGAACCACAGAACTCCTCAGTGCTTTCCCTGGGGACGGGAACGCGCAGCTACTCCAGCTGGCCTGCCGTCGCGCCCTGCCTCTTCCTCTGCTCTCCCCACCACTCTCTGTTTACTGCGCCACTCCTCACTTGGGACCCTTAGAAAATGGCACACACTGATTTCATATTTCCTAAAAGAAAAAGAATGATTAGGAAATTTAGGGAGTATCTAACAAATAGTATGAGGAGAGAATATTGAGATTTGCCAAATCCAAATATCACTGGAGTTTACATGTGCAAAGAGCTGCGATCTGAGAAGCCCCCAGTGTCACCGTGTCCTGCAGAATTGTGAATTCAGTCGGCAGACTGTGTGCCAACTCAGGGGGCACTCTGCAGGGCTGGGAAGACCCAAGGCCAAGGTCCTCGCTGGTCCTCGCCCACACTTCCCACCCAGCAGCAGGTGGTCCTGAAGGCAGAGAATTTGGCTGCTCTTACCTCTCGAACTTGCCTCCTGCCAGCACATGCCCTTGCCAGGCTTGGGGCCTGGGTCCCATTGCTAACCCTAGCTGCCCTCCTGGCTTTCACCTTTACCTGGTGGCCACACAGGAAATGCCAGGCTCTCTTTCTCACCACCTGCTCTCTTGCTACAGAGCCTGATGACATGGTCACCTCACACCGCCCACGTGAACGCTGCCGCCTGGCCTTGGAGCTGTGCATTTTTCCGAGAGTTCTCCTGCCCTCGACACGCATGCACAGAACCTGTCTTATGTGCACCACGGACCTGGGTTTCAAATTGCAGATTTCATCATGTGCACATTAGGTACAGCCTCTGTGCTCATGCTGAACTCACCAGTGAGAAGACACTGTGCTTTGAAGGGTCAGGAGAGGGGCCACTCAAGTTAATGACAACAAGACAACGAGTGCTGAGACTTGTTATGGAAAAAAATGGCGGATTTAGTGATGGTGGGGGCACAGAGTTAATCAGAAGGAGCTGGTGAGTTTTGCATGCACTCATTAGGAATGTTGAAGGCCAGGTCCTGGGATGGGTCCTGTACAAGACCCAGAGAGGACAAAGGACAGATAGCTGCTTTGGGGCACTCTTGTTTCAACAAAAAGGAAGCAGACATTTCTATTTCTAAAGACGCGCCCGAAGCAACATCACGTCACTCTGGGACAACCCCAGGCCCAGAGTGCAGGTTGGTTGTGCTCTGCAGCCTCTGAGGCCCCCACGCACGCCTTCGGGGCCTGGCTGTGGTGGCAGGCCTGGGCTGCGCCTCCCCACCCGCGTGGAGTGATGAGCTAGGCTGCCTCTTAAACACTCCTGGTCTGGCCTCCTCTGGCCAATGGCGAGCACGCACACCGTGGCGGCTGATTAGAGAGGCAGCCTGTGAAACTAACTGGCCCATCCAGGGCTCCAGCCACGGCTGGCTTTGTCACCCCCTCCAGCCGAGCTCACAGCCTCTCCAGCCGACTGCCTCCTGCCAGGCAGCTCAGGCTGCGAGCTTGTCCCTTTTGTCTGGCTCCCATTTCTGGGCCAGGACCTGCTCCACAGTGGTCTCCACTGATGCTCCAGGACGGCCTTTAGGACGCAGAGACTTGGCTGGGCCTCCTCGGTGACTCTAGACTCAAGGTCCACAGAGCTGCAGGTGAACATTAGGGTCCCACAGAGAAGGGCACAGGGAAGGCCTCTGCAGCTGAGCTGCGTGAGGAAGTCACAGGCAAGCATGGGCCTTGAGGAGTGGAGCGTGGTGCAGATTTGCCATGCACTTTGAATTACCTTTGCACCCTCTGAGGGATCCGGCAGCAGAAGGGAGGAGGGAGGCGGTGGTGCCTCGGCCCCTGAAGAGCCCGAGACACGCTGCACTGCATTGCAGCTCTCCATTAATAATTAAACTATCTGTCACTTACCAACAACATACATTCCAAATTAAATTTAAGCAAAAGGGAAAAAGAGATCATTTGGGACTGAATTAGTGGGCTTCAGAGAGAAATAAATAATAATCAAACATCTGTGTTCCAAATAGTACGTGCTTTATCAGACAAACAACCGCCACCATCTCGTTGGAGGATTGCTGGGGAGAGCAGCTACCTGCACCCCAGAGCCTCCGTCAGCAGGGGGAGGTGAGAAGGAGTTCATCAGCAAGTTGGAGAGTGCTGAGACTGTCCCATGAGCTTCCTCCCACCCAGCCCTGCTGGAGACTGAGTCTCCCTACCCTGAGTGCCCCGGTCAGTGACCGTCCAGGGGTCCCAGGGGAGGTCGTGGGCCATCCTGAGAAAGCCAGAGGTCACAAACATCATGCCCGGCTGGAACTGCTGAGTTTCCTGGAAGGCTGTTGGTGAAGGTTACAGGGAGAGATTTTTTTCAGGAAAGGAGAGAGAGAAGACTAGAATTCATAAACAAATGGGTGAAGAGGGAGAGATTAATATGAGCTCAGCCCGCCAGGCTGCAGGGGAGGAAGTGACATTCGCCGGGCGCACACTGCACAAGTGGACAGAATGGAATGGCAGAGGAGGCCACCACGGTGGCCGGCCGACCTCCTGCAATATCTCTTAAGGGAGGAGGTTTCTTTTGTTTGTTTTTTTCCTGTCTTGTCCCAGGGACATTTAACTCTCAGTGGCTCATGAATCTGGCTGCTGGTCGTCAGGATGAATGCAGCCATTAGCTCTTCTGATTGTACTGCTGTCCTGGCCGCATGCTCCCCACAAACACTGGGTGTTTTCTGATCTGTGCTGCGGGCCTCGTGGAGAGAAAGACACAGTGGATAACTGGACGCTCCCTGCACACTCCAGGGTGGGCCCTCGGGGAGGTGGGAGGCTCCTTGCACACCCTGGCTCTCGATTACGCTGTCCTGGGCTGCCCTCCACCCGCCGGCTGGGAGTGCCCCGGGCGGCACGGCACTCAGATGCCTCTCGAGCAGGGGACTGTCTGTCTGTCTTCTCCTTAGGTGACGGTGTTAAAATACCCTATTCCAGCTGCAACGCTTGTTTTACAAGAGCCCTGGTTTTGTCTGACACAATATGGAACAACATTTGTCATCCGTTATCAGGGGTGATATATCTGTTACCCGCAGAGAAACATCTGCTGTGCGTTAATCTCCAGTGTGCAGGCCAATATTCATAGGATCCAGCTGCACACCATCACGGCGCTAGACGGGCTGTCCAGTCTGACACGAAGGCTCGCTGGCAGGCAGGCAGAAGCAGCTTTTATTATCTCCCGTTTACATATTTATTCACGTCCAATATTTCTGAGAATCCATACATCCCTCTCCTTCCCTGCACTGTGTTCAGTGGTGACAAGCCATCGACATCCAAATGAGAAATTTATGTTACATATTAAATATGGACATCTGAATGATTATCAAATCTATAGAAGCCAAGCCTGGCCAATCACCCCTAAATAATGGATGAGAAGGAGATGTGACTCAATTTGTTCCGTGTGAAACCCGGCGACCCCGCCTCGTGCTTCATCACCTCGGCCCTGTCATTATTTGCTTGTATTCATCTCACTGGCATCACTCAATAGAATCCGCACATGATAAAGAGAACGACCTTGGTCCAGAGTGAGAACAGAGGAGAAGAGTGCTCCTCCCTTCCCAGGTAGGGACCCACTGGCCCCTTGCCTGGTGTGCTCATCAATATATCAGGGTGATGGCGGCTTCCGCAGTGCGTCAGGAACACCAGGCAGCAGTCGGACGGGCCTGCACGGACCCCTGGCCACGGGGCTTCAGGGCCCTGGGCATGGCGTTCTCTGGCTGGTTAAAATCAGGTGCGAGTACTCCCCGTGTGTGTGTGCAGTGGACATCACCACACCAGAAGCCTTTTGTCACCCTTGTCTTCCAGAACAGTGGCCACTAGCGATGCAAAGTGTATGTGGTCAAAATTGTGCTTTTTGAAGGACAAATCCTTCACTGTCAGTTTACGTGGGCTCGGAAGCGCAACGTCGGGTGAACTGAGCCCTCGTGTGCACTAGTCACATGCAGGTGAGACGCACACTCTCGCTGGCTTTCACTGAATCCCTACAGACAAACACAGGTCACTCTGGCCTAAAGGGTGGCATGAAGTTCTGGCCTTGGAAGTGACACGGGGAAGCTCCTTCCCCAGAACTCCCGAGGATCTTCTCTGGATCTGAGCTTTACTTGAAGGTAACCAGTGAGTTCAGTCTTACCCGCCTGTCCCTTCAGCTGGTGTCTGTGGGTGACACCCTAGACACCACGCATTATCTCCTGATAAGCGCTCGGGTGACTCCAGGATTTCTGTAAGGCTTTAAGCAAATTCCATGACAGTGTTCTACACTGTCTGACCACCCACTCCCCCGTTTGAGATACCCTCAGGGATGGGGGCTCCCACCATCTTTGCCTCTTTCCCACTGGGGAGGACCCTGGGGGTCTCCATCAGGAAAGCGCGAGGGCTTGGCGCCAGGGACGGCTGCTCTGGCTTGGTTCTTTTCCACTCATGCTTTATGGCTGAGGCTTAAGTGGGTACAAAGAGCACAAGGGCTCGTGCCTACTGAGCTACCAGCCCTGCCCATTTCTGAGAAGAAGGCACTCTCCTGAAACCCTGACGCCCTCACCTTGTGGTGACCAGACACCTCCAGAAGTCAGAGCAGGCAGAGAAGACGGGGCCGGGTCTGCCTGCACTGTTCCCGTTCCTCCTGAAGGCAGAACAGCGGGTGGCTAGGAGCTCTGGGGCTTCAGGGCAGCCCACAGGATCCTGCTGGCATGCCCCCCGGGCAGCAGTGGGCGGGACAAGGCCTAGAGAGCTGGGAATTCACAGCGCTCCCTTAGCTGCCTTCTGGGACTGGTGCCCTGCCCACATCTGTGGGAAGATGTTGGAGATCATGGTGGCCACTTTGCTCAGGATCTCAAATCTCTCCACAAGCGTCCAGGAGGGAATCTGGGGCAGCCTGCGGCCCCCACAGACAGAGGCTCTACCCAGGAGTGAGGATAGCGTGGACAGCGCTTGCAGCTGCCAGATCTGAGCTACTGAGTGGGGCTGTGCACAGCTGGACACGGAAGTGCCACCTTGCGAGGGTTCCCTGGCGCTGTGGGGCCACTGGCAGGTGAGCCATGGCAGGCTGCCCTGTTGGTCCCTGAGCAGCAGCCACTGAGGCGAGCTAAGCAGGCGCCCATGTGCCCTGTGAGGCAGGCCAGGCCGCACCTGTGCTGGGAGCCCGGCCCTTCCCCCTGGAAACCATTCCCTGTGTCAGGGGAATCGGAATCGTGAATTCGGAAAATCTTGGCTTATATCTCACAAAATATGAATTTATTACTTTACAAAAGACATGACGGTGCCCTCAGATGGAATCTAGGCTGTCCCGTAAGCAAATGCACATCAGAAACAGTGAGGAACCTCAGGAGGAAACACATCAGAAACCTCAGGAAGAGGTTTCCACTGGTCCCAGGTTAGAATCAAATTTGACGTTTCAAATCCTTCTCCTGAAGAATTCAATGCTCCCCACATCGCCTGTGGAAAATACAGTGTTTCCACGGCAAGGGGGTGGCAGGGTGGGCTCTAGAATGCCCCTCATGACTGCCTCTGGACGCCTCCTGCTTACAGGACTCTCCAGCAGGCACAGGGCAGAGGGGCCACCGCGCCCCCTCCCATGTGGGCCACGGGTTCCTGGGCAAGCTCTGCTGCGCTGTCCTCCAAGAGACTGGGATGTGGTCAGGGCTTTGTGTCCAGCGTATTTACCAAGTCGCCAAGTTCGGGCACTGGGCTCCTCTTTCTTCTGTGATCTGACGGGGACTGAGCAGGCGCAGCGGCGAGGCTGGTCTCAGGAGACGCAGGCGGCCCTGCGCCTCAGCAAGTCAGACGCAGGGGACCTTCTCTGCTCACGTTATTATTTTGAAGGAAATAATGTGTTAAGAGAACTTGTAAGATATTTTCTACCAATATGAGTTCTTCTGATAACAGCTTTGCAGGAAGCCGCGTCCTGCTGAGCTCGCGGCTTGAGCACCGCACTCAGGGCCCTTGGTGTCGGGCTGTGAAGGATCCAATTTTTTTAATGAACATTTAATTAATATTAATGTTATGCTAACAAAATACATTGATTAAATAACTCCTGTAATTCATTAACTATCTTGAAAATAGCTAATCTACATACTGTGAAAATCTCCTTGGAAGTTTTAGAAGTATATAAAGACTGGAAGTTCAGAAAACATTGCATTCAGAGCGTCGGTGGCGTTAGTTTCTGTGCGCACCGTGTGTGTTTGCAGACGCATGCAGCTCCTAGCCAGGCGGAAAGATCGGTTTCAGCGCCGGGGTCATCTTCCCTTCTGGGAGATAGACCAACGTCTACTAAGCACACCGTTCTGTGCGGCACTGGGTTCCGGCTGAAGTCGGCTGACCTGCTGTTCCAGGTCTGGACAGCAGAGCAGCGCCAAGGAGGCGCTGGACAGGCAGGTGGCCTCCGCAGCTTCGCCTCTACCTTGGTGTCTCTTCCCCGACTCTGGAGAGGGGGTGATGCAGAACTGTAGTTGAGTACATGGGCAATTATTTCCAAACAGCAGGGAGCACTTGGATGCCTCTGCTCCGGAGGTCTCTGGACAGCCTCTCCAGGGACAGCGGGCGGGTCCCGCAGCCACCGCACGCGCCAGCTCCTCCTGTTCACAGTTAACTCTGAGAAGGTCCACAGCCTCCACCACCCGGTATCAGGGGCCTCACAGGAGCTTCAGGATTTGGCAAATTATTTGCCTTTGTTGCATTCATTTTTGTTTATAAAATACTAATTACCTCTTTTATTGTTTGAAGAGATTAAAAGTTAATAGGAGAAACTAAATAAACAGAATGCCATTCTGCACAAACTATATAAGCTGGTAATTAATTTCTGGCCTCCTCTGAGCTAATTAACTCATATAAAGAAATGAAGTTAATGAACCATAATTCTAGTCATACAAGTGTAGATACAAGCAGTTTGACTTAATGAATTAATAAGATATTTCCTTTCTTAGAGGTTTTTCCATTGTGTTCCTAATCTGAAGGCCCCTTTAAGGTTCCTTTCTGGTTAAAATGTCTAATAAATGCAGGGCAACCTGTCCAAGGCGGGGCGGTGGCCACTCGGGAGACAGCTGGGGTTCCTGTCCTTCTTAGCCTGACTGTCATCACCCTTGCAGGGCGTGGCCAGGATCCACCGTCATCGCCTGTGCCTGCTTCCTGTGACCACGCCTGGTCACCCTGGGTGGCCCTGTGTGCAGGCCACACCCACTCACAAGGTAGAGCTTCCAGTGTGCCGGTTCCTGTGTCCTCCACCACACCTGAGGAGCTCTGGCTGCTTTGGCTGCTGGCAGGCCAGTCACAGGGGAGTGCACAGCGCTCTCCACCTTGCCCCTGCTGGAAGCCCCTCCCCGGTTCTAACCCAGGGCTCTGAGGACGCTTGAGACACTTGTTTGATATTTGGGGGATGAAAATGGTTCCCAGAGTGGCTTGTGAAGGGCTCATATTGCTTCCTAACCAGCGGCACCACCCAGTATATGTCTGTCTGTGCTCTTTGTTTAAGATAATTACTGAAGAACATTATTTATCGTAAACTCTATATTTTTATTAGTTTGCTTTTCTAGAACTTGTGCTGTTTTCAGAATCAACAGTTGAGTCCCATATTGACACAAACATAAGCTACTCGCTGCCCAGAGGCACATACTTAGGTATGAGTCTGTACTGTCCAAGGTCAGAGACCAGGAACCAGGGCTGGACCTGAAGCAAAGTCAGCTTTAGAGGCACAGTGAGGTCCCTGCTCTGAGGAAGCTGGTGAATTCAGGGCTAGGACGTCTGAGGTCACTCGAGGGTTGTGGGAGGAGAACGTGAGCGCAGGTCACTTCTCACCAATGCCCATCCATTCCCCCCCCCCCAATTCGCCATCTTTCCTCTGTGCAGTGCTGGCAGCATTTGGGGTCACTTGCCTGGCTGGCTCACCCCGGGTCAGCTGCCTGAGCAGCCTCCTGCATAGAGCAAGCCTCTTCCCTGAGCTAGGAAGTGTTGTGATCCTGGACGTAACAGTGATAAAATGACTCTGGTGATGAAGCCACGTTCTCATCTCTCAGTGACGGCACACAAGCACCGTGGGCACAGCCAAACACACGGGGCGCCTTCAGACCGGAAGGACGTGGCTCTGGGCTCCACCTTCGCAGACACAGGCCTGAGGTCCCTGAGCTGCTGGGTGCACCTTTAAGGATTGAAGGCAGGCCACGCAGCCGGGGCGGGGGGGAGACGTCCCTTCCTGAGCTGCACTGCAGGAAACCTGGGCCCTGTGGCTGACCACGGCCTCTCCAGAACGCTCCCCTGATGTCCCTTCTGCTCAGGTCTGATCAGTCTAGTTTTCCTCTCTGCCACAGAACTCCATCCTGCCCAGGGTCCAGCGAGACCCTTCCCCAGCGAGAGTCCAGTCCTGGCCCAAGTGCATCCTCACCTGCACTGAGCCAAGCCCTGCCTGAGCACCAGCGTGGTTCTGTTATGGACCGTCCCCAGGAAATTGAGCAGGAGTCGCTCAGACCATGGTCAGTATTCTGTGGTCTGGGTGAGAAATCCAGCTGAGTCAATGAAGAGAGGCCTGGACAGAAGCTCTGAACACTCCAGAAGGACAAACTGACTTCAGAAGAAAAGCTCCAACCCCTCCCGCCTTCCAGCGGGAGAGCCGCACCCCGTGCAGGAGGATGAGCAGGAGCCCCGGGCTGGATGGTGCGCCTACAGTGGTGCCACGCACTCAGTGCCCGGCTGGCACCTGGTGCGCCAGGAGATGCAGAACCACTGTGACAACTCAGTCTGCTGTGGGCAGGGTGGCTGGCAGGATGGTGCCCTTGTGTGGTCATCCTAAAGCCCCAAGGCAGGAGTAGGAGAAGGAGCAGCCCCGGGCCTCCCATCACGCTGGCCCTGTGTGACCGGCACTGACCACCATTTGTGCTCTGCTCTGGCCTCTGTCAGGGTATCCATGATCTCACCGCTGTCCCATGGCTATATGTGGACTCTGCTCATCCGTAACCATCCTCCCGTGTCAGCATGTGGCATCCCAGGACACGCGGCTCCTGCTCAGAGTCTGGCGGGGCACATGTTCCTGCCTCCCTGCCTCTGAACCATCTCCTTCAGCTGGTCTTCAGCTCTGGAGCAGCAGGGACTGGACTTGCTCAGGAGGAGAGCAACTTCTCAGCCAGAAGCCTTGCAAAAATGTGTCCCCAGTGATGCTCGAGCTGTCCTCCTTTGGTGCTGAGTGCACGGCTTGGTGCGATAGCCCCCTCAGCCCCGAGGCCTTCCTCGGCCCCGTTCACGCCGCCCTGGGGGCTGCCCAGGCGCATGGACTTGCCTGCCACGGGCAACCCCGAGTTTGTCCCTCTGAGTACAGCCAGCTCTTCTGCCACCTGCACTGACTAATGAGGACCAGGGTCTGACCTGCCATCGTCCAGCTGCCAGGTGGACTCATTTTCACTGAGCACAGAGCTGTCCCCTTCCCTGAGTCTGTGGAGCCCAAACAAGTGCATGTGCTGGCTTTCCCAGGACGACCGCTCGGAGGACTCCCAGCCTGTGCCTGTCTTACTTCCCTGTCACCACCGAGGCCTCTGCCAGGCAAGCAGACGGAGACACGCACACAGGGTCCGCAGAGCGGAGCACCAGCCTCCACGGCTGTACTTGTGCTGCCACAGGAGCGGCACTGGGCAGGAGGGCCCACAGCAGCCCCTGAGCCCCTCCCCTCCACTGATGCACCCTTGCCCAGTGTTTCAAGGTCACCGAGAACTTGAGGTCCCCTTGTGCTTCCCACTGTCTCAGGAGTGCCTGGCGAGATGCCGAGCACAGTGTGGGTGCCACGTAACAGTGGGGTCACAGAGACTCCCTCTTCCTTTGGTCGGTTTGGCCTGCTTGCTCCTCTCTCTCAGGGAAGGTGGGATAATGTGGCAATGCACTGGCCAAGGTGACAGGCCACCTCCTTGGTCTCCAGGGCTGCCAAAATCCTCTGGCTCCACCGCTGAAGCCCCTAAGAGGAGCTGACAGGTCACCGTGGGAGCACTGCCAGAGTGTGGATGGGGAGCCTTGTCCTCCCTGGGGTGGGCTCTGGGGGGTGCTGAGGCGTCACAGGAGAGGTGTCATCTCATGGTGGGAGCAGTTGAGGATCAGGGAACAGACACCTCTCAGGCCAACACCATGCTGTGCTCTGCAAAGTCTCAGAAGCTGGAAGTGCTGGTGGGTCAGGGCAGCACGCAGACCTGCCAGGTGTCACGTGAGCTGGAGCTGTGCTGGGCGAGCCCTGTCTTTTAAGTCTGCAGCAGAAGGTGTGGACGTCGGGACACGAGTCTCACCTTTTTCAGGACATGAGTTTCACCTTTTTCCAAAGGATAAGTGCTAGATTGATGGGTAAGGGAAGGCTGGCAATATTTGATTATGCAAAATTTCGTTTAAGTTATGCAAAACTTGTGTAGTTAGAGTCTAGAGTTCAAAGGGCTCTGGCTAAAGTGTGGGTCCAGAGCTTGGCTCCCTGGGGAGGTGCCAGTCCTCAGGAGGGGAGACTGGTGGGGGTCATTAGGTCATTGGGGAAGCATCCTTGAGGAATGGAGGGATCTGGTCTCTTGCTCTCTCTTCCTTTCACTTCCCAGCGGTGAGGTGAATGACATCTGCTGCCCCACACACTTCCACCATGGTGTGCCACTCAGGCCAGAGAATGGGCAGCTGACCATGGCCTGAAATGTGAACAAACCCAAGCACCCCTTCCCTCAGTACTTGGTCCAGTGACAGAAAGCCAGCTAGCACAAGCAGGACTGCACGTGCTCCCTCTGCACTCGGACACACTCTGAGCCCATCTGACTCAGCCAGGGCAGGACAAGCTGCCATCCCAGTGCATCGCGGCCTCAGTTCCCCATCTGCCAAGAGGGGCTGGTGCTAGTGTGCGCCTAGCATTGGGGTCAGGAACAACTAGTGTGCGTGAAGTGTCCCAAGCCACACTAGTCTCCATAGACATCAGCCCTCACTATCCCCAGAAACCCACACCAAGGCACACCAGTGGGTTTTGAAGTCCTGTTCACCCTGACTTTTCTGTTCCTTGCCATCAAATGATGTTTAACTATCAGGAAAACTGAAATGCAGAATCCCTGGAGCCAGGTGCCCTGGTCCTCAGGCTCCCTGCAGACACAGCAGATCCACAGTGGTCCCTTGAGGGTGTGAGGCACCCAGACCTCCGGCCCTCCTGGGAGACACGCATGCATGCATGTGTGCATGTGGGGAACATGTCTGGAAGACAGTGTGGCCTGAGCCAAAGAATTTTCACCTTAGGGCCACCAGGACAGTCACTGAAGTTTCTGGATACATCCCCAGGAGACCCTGAACCTCAGTCCTCCCCAGGTGAAGCACATGGCCAGGAGAGAAGGTCACCCACAAAGTTAGAGTGACGAGCTAGAGGTGCTGTGCTCTCCTCCCGTCGTCTCCACGCTCAGCGGCCTCCAGTGCAGCTGGGCTCCTGCATGGAAACCAGGGGATCAATTCTATTTCAATCCTCCAATTGAGAGCAGCCTGACAAAGACTCAGAGATGTATTTCATCTTGATTTACCAAATTTCATTTGCCCATCTCCATTATTTACTCAGATGCTAAGATACATCTTTTCTTGGCCATTTGTCCCTAATTGATGAGGTGGCCATGCGTGCAGATTGGGGCTCTCAGATGGACTGTCTCTGACTTTTGATCGACTGTGCATGAAGACGGCTCTCAGGACTCCAACAGGCTCTTCTCTGGCCACGCAGCACTTGTTACTAATGAAAAGCAGGACTGTCAGGCACTGGAGAGCCATCTAATTAAACCGCAAGATTTCCATAAAATGAGTTTGAAATCAATCAGTCAATACCGAAAGCACTTAGGAGAATGTAGGACGGGAAACTGACCTGGGCCACGAGGGGCGTGGGCACGCCGTGCTTTGTCCTTGGCTTTGTGGGTCCCCTGCGTTTCTCCAGCTTTCCTGACCTTTGTTACTGGAAGTGACATCTGCTCCCAGCATTCAGAGGACTCGGCAGACACCTCAGGCAAGTCCAAAGCCACCACGGCCCAGGCACAAGGCATCTTCTGTCAGAACCTGATGTGAAAGTGTCGACCCACCTCTGTCCCTGCGGGGGACAGAGCCCAGGATCCTACTAGCAAGAAAGAGCAGTCCCTGCCGGAGTCATCTGAATTTCCTATCCACACAGTCTGTGGAAACCATGTTTCCTAGCAGGAGAGTTTGTGAATGGGCTGAGATAAATGTCTTCAATATCCCCATTACGTCCAACGTCGCCTCACGAAATCGACAACTCTCGATGGAGAAAGTCATAGGAACCCAACCAGCCCCAAATCCACCTGTGCGGTGAGAAGCGCACCCACCTGGGCGGACAGGAGTATCTTCCGAACCCCACTTGCTCCTCGTGCTTAGCTGACAGTCCACTGCCGGGGTCTCTCCAGCCACCCTCAGCTGCAGTAACGAGCAACTGACTTAGAAAACTTGGTTTTGTATGAAACCTGAAATGTTGCCTGCATTCATACAGCTCCAGTGAAACGCAGTGGGCCCAGCGATGAGGAAGGCCCTGCTCTGTGGGGTCTGCCTGGACGTGTGAACAACTCTGCGTTTCATGTCCAAGTCGAACCCCTCTGCTGTGCCATCTCTTTGGGTTTGTCCCACACTGGCCTTTGTGGGCCTGTCCTGCATGGGATTAAGATGGCAGGTCTGACATGAGCAGCAGGGTCAGCGCCCAGTCCTGGGCCAGCCTGGGCCTCTGGAGCTCAGCCACCCCCGTCTGCATTCTGCTCCTCTCACTTCTGTGGCAGGTCTTCCAGGTGTCCATCCACGTGTGGCGCAGGGAGCGACTGTCATTCCAGGGCCCCTGTGAGAGGGGTATCAGTGTCTGCTGGCTCTTGCCCCGCCGTAGTGGCCTGCAGTGACTTGGAACTTCCCTTGATGTTAAGTGACAAGAGATCTACCCCAAGGTGCTTTGATCCTGTGGACCCCATAGCTGGCCCCTTTGGAGTCCACAAATGCTCTCTGGATCCAGGTATTTTGTATAATCACAATCCCACAAACACCCCTTGCACGTCCCTAGATTTCAGTGCAGCATTTGTCAAGTGGAGAGGTGAACAAGCATCGACTCCGCGAGTTGGCGTAAGGGAAGCACTTTGATCGGTCCTGGGAACACAGGGAGGGAAGAAAAGAGCCAGCCACCCTGGCTGCCGTCACCCTGCGCTGGGACACTGCCATGGCAGCAGTGCCCTGTGAACTCGAGGCTGTCATGGTGCATGGTCAGAGGAGTGACTCTGACGGGGAAGGTGACAAGGAGGAGCACCAGGCCCTGTCTCCAGCAGCTGCTCAACCCTCAGAGGTACGGCGTCCAAGCTGAGCCCTGGCAGGGAGCCGAGGGGCTGGCGGCCAGGTGGGCCTCAGAGCCACAGCGGGACCACATGGAGGGCCTGCAGGAGGCAGGGCAGAGGCACTGAGCGGTTCCCGTTGAACACTGGAGCCCCTCCATAGTTTGGGCTGGGGATACTCTGAGGAAACACCCCACGTGTGAGTCAGACACTGACACAGGTGTGTCAGACACAGGTGCACACAAGGTGGGTGGCCAGGTGACCCCCGTCCAGGCAGCACAACCTCCTGTGTGTGGGATGAACGCAGGCCTGGGGTCCTACACAGGCCCCTCTTGGGAGTGCCCTGCGCCTGTGTCTGGAGAGCCACGCTCTGTGTTCCTCCTTGGTCCTGCCCCAAACCCTCCTCCTCCCACCCCGTCTCCCTGGTAGATCTGCTGAGTGCTCCCACAACCCCTGTCTTCAGAGGGGTCCTGGCCACCCTCGGGCTCCTGGTCTGCTCTAACTACAGCTGAACATCTTGCAGATGCCCGAGCCCCACAGGGCAGCTCCTCCTTTGTGTCTGCGTGGCCCATGGACACGCGCTCTGCCTCATTTCCTATCTGCAACGCTCACAAGCACTGTCGTCAGTAGCTATGAGAGCAGGGCTCAGCTGTGAGCTCTGGGACCGCGCAGAGAGGAGATGGATGCGTCTTCAACCCTGAGGTGTGCACTTTTAAGCCTCCTGGGCTGGGCCCTGGGAAGTAGCTCTTCCTGCTGCTCCTGGTGGTCAGTGGCCTTCCACCTGCTCATCTGTGATGGCATCTGGCCCACGCAGGAGTGCACTCTCCAGCCACAGGATGCACTTCCCAGGTGGCTTCCTATTTAGACAAGGGAGCACTCAGGCATGCCTTATGGGTGTGTGTCCCGTCCACTGTCCTCTCCCCCATTGCTGTCCTTGTTGAGCGCACATGTGGCTCCAGAGTCAGGCCACCTCGGCCTCTCCACGAGGGCGTGGGCAGTTGGTCAGTGGAGCTTGCTCTGGGTGCCCTTGCTGCTGTCCGCAGGGCGTCTGGCTGGGAGCCGAGGCTGCAGGCTTGTCTCTGCACTGACTGGTAAACAGAGTCCGGCCTGCCGTGTGGACGCTGCTTGTGCTGCAGATGACAGGAAGTCACTCACACCCAAGGGCCTCGTGGGGCCTGACGATAGGGCAGAGTTGTAGGGAAACAGAGAAGGCCCACTGACACAGTCACAGTAACGTCGAGATACAGATGGAGGGTCCTCCGGCCCCACCACTATCTGCCTCTCAGGATCACTGTGCTTTCTGTGAGCAGGCACAACAGGACTCTGCCCACAAGACCGGCTGGGAGAAAGTCAGAACCAGGCCATCTCTGCAGGAAGCCCTCAGGGGCTGGCTTCAGTGCAGGCACTCAACAGCGCATTGGCCACAGGAATATTAACATGTGTGCATGCATTTCCTTTTAGACAAGACAAACCGGCTCAAATTTAAGTAATGATGAATCAAATTAGAGGAAAAATGAATTCTTAAGCAGATAAGAAGCAGCTTAGATGCGCCATGATGAAACCATATGTCTGGCCATCATCTCTTAAGTACCCTAAGTCTCTGCAGATGCACAGGTCATGTGGGCGCCCTTCCTGCCCAGGACATCCAGGCTGCCCTGAGCCCCTCACAGGGAAGAGGGTTCCTGCCACGAATACAAAACACTTCAACCAGTAACTTATGAGGCTCTCTTCAGCTTCCTGGGATTTGTCCATCACTTGAGATGTCCCCATCCCTCTGTGTGACTACACAGTCACAGGCATGCTGTACTGTGCCCACCTCCTCCAAGAGATGAGGAAGAAGAGTAATTTCTGTCAGAGACTGATACTTAGAGAAGGATGTTCAATTTTTGCTCTAACTCACCCGAAAGTTAGAAGACACCTCTTCCGTCTTTTGTGTTTTGTCCCAGGAAGTTAAGAACACGGCAGGCTGCTTTACCACACGGCACACCGCAGACTGTGGCAGAGGAGTGCACATGAGCGTGGTGGACACTGTGTTCATAAGCTGGGTTTCTTGCATAATCAAATCTCTTGGGATACATTTAAACCAAATTATATATATCAAAAGCAGTTTAGACGTTCAAAATACAGTGAGGCTGGTGGTGAAATTAGTGGCAACTTAGAAGGCTCCGTCACTTAGTCAAGCATCAGAGATCAGATATCAAAGGGGAACGTGGTGGACCTTTTATGACTATTGAGAGACAGTGATTTACTAAGCCAGTCTCGGGGTGAGAGGCTGTTCGCCATGAGGAGTGTGAGTTCTGCACGTGTGCTATGGCCCTGACTGTGATTCCCCAGCACGCAGAGCTGCCCCATCAACACCAGCCCAAGTGGCCGTGTGTGTGCTGACGGCAGCTGTCTCTGCGCGTCCTTGTGGGAGTTTTCATATCACACTCCTGTGCACACAAACATGCAGACACATGTGTGAATGAAGCAAGGGAACTGGGCCCACCCAATTTTTCTGGATGCCTGAAATGTCCACTGAGTGCCTTCCACATTCTGGAAACTCAGAAATATGTCTAGGTGACTCAATTGGTATGCGCTGTGTTTAACCTTGGCATTGTTGAGCTAAGTTGCTTAGTATGCACCGCGTCCTTCCACCATGGGGCTGGCACCGATTTGTTGTTTACTGATTGACGCTAATTCAGACAGTTTATAATATGTCAGATTTTTTCCAGGGGTTATAGAAAAGATGTTCTGGGGAGGAGTGCACAGCCACTGATAATTAGCACATTAGCCCTGGGGTGTTTCTGGTTTTATTTCTGCAAAGGGGAGAGGGAGGGGTAAAAAAAAAAACAACACCTGGATATGGTTTAAAAAAAAAAAACAACCCTGGCTCTTTACACAAAAAGCAGACACACACTGGCACACACGCTGCACGCTCATGTGTGCACACACTAGTGCCCTGCTAACACATGCACTGTGCACTCATGTCCACATAGGGAGGCACACATACAGCTGCACAGGGATACATGCACACTCGGAGTGCACAGGTTTGAACAAACCAGTGAGCTTCTGATTTTTACACAGAACTTAAATAATCTATGCAGCTCTCAGGGAACAAGATGAACCAATGTTGTAACATGGCACCAATACTCAATGAAATCCTCTCCCTCACCAACACCACCCAGTAAGCAGGGGTTTCATGTTCCACCCCCCGACGACTCCTTCTCTTCTCAGTGACAGCTTTGCTGGTGGTTTTGACTATGAGACATGGGTACAACACTAGCCTCTGGCTCGTCCCACTGCTGATTTGCTCAGCTCCCGTGATGACCAATGAAACCATCCAGCTGGGTGTGACCGTGCAGGGGAAGCACTTCCTAAACAGTAAGACCATCAGTGATGCAGAATTGTGACACTGAGATGTCCCAGTTACTATTTTTTGTCTAGAGGTTAACTTTGTGTATGAAGGAAGCCTAGTTTGTGACAAGCTCTTCTTTTGAGATCTGTCCCAGCGGGCCAGTGTCTTCCCGAGAAGTTCCTTCACCCCTTTCACAGCCACACCTGGTAAAGTGTTGTCCCTCTGTGCACGCCCACGTTGGTGGTTGTGACTTTTCTGAATACCTTGATGGCCGACCTTGCAGGGAGCTATTTCTCTCCATTATGAAAGGCAAGGGCTAAAAATGAGAGGTGCGTATCGTCCTGCTAGCCAAAATTTGGCTTATGAAGGAATTCAGAAGTGAACAAAACTCACAAAAGCAAAGCTTATTTCTTCAGTGTCCAAAATCCTTTCAAAATATATCCAGTGATCCTTTAAATGCAGTTTTTTGAAAGTTGATTTTCCTGATAGATGGGGCCAATGTGGACTCCTTTGGAAAATCGTGCGACATGTCCATGTCAATAATGCTTCTTAAAGTGTTATCACCTGGTGTTCATTTGTCACAGGGAAGTTTGAAGAGGTTTTTGTTGACTTTTACAAGTTATCTATCGTTGAATGCACAAATAAATGTAAATTATAACACTAACATATAGTGTTTCCTAGAAGGGTAGAATATTCACATTTTGCATTTTTAGAGAAAGAATCCCATCTGCTAGCTTCTCCTTGGCCGAGCCCCCCTGATGGTGACCTGAAACTCTCTCCTCTGGATGCACCTCACAGGTTCTCTGGCCACTTGCTGGGACTGAATTCTGTCACCGCCTCACATAAAAGGGCAAAATGGGAAATACAACAACTTCTTCCACTTATTAAAGGACATAAGTCATGCTGTGAATGCATTTCTTTAACTTGTGGGCTACTTTGAATAATTAGGAATTGTTAGTACACAAAACCCAGAGAGACTGTGCTGGACCTGATCAGGCAGCACCTCAGTACCAGTTTGGTAACACTTAATGGTGCACGAATTTGTGAAGCAGAACGAGATGTCAGCTCCTTGTTAGATCAGAGAGAAGGAACAGGGGAGGGGGCATGTCGGAAGGGAGGGAGGAGAGGGCAAGTGCGCAGGGTGACCGCGGCCCTGCGTGGCTGGCCTCTCTCCCTGGCAGGGCGTGCACCTCCGTGTCACGGCAGATCACAGCAATCAGTGTAGAGCTGCCCGACACTTAGGTCTGCCTGTCCCGGCTATTGGCTCCTTCACTAATAATCGGGATTTATTACTGGCCCCATCTGCTGTCTCTGTGAGGTCAAAAGGTAAACCACAGGCAGGGCCCATGTCACCATCAAGGTAGCTGGCTGCAAATGGACCCTGACAAGTTGCTTCTGCAGAATATTGCAGAAGAGCACCCTGAGCATGGGCACTGCGGCAGGGAAAACAGACCCGGAACAGTGCGACGCAGGTGTTAACCCCTTCCTTCACATGCAGAGTCAGCTGGTGAGCAGCCAGAGAGGAGGGTCTCTGCACTCCCCACGGGCGGCCAGATCCATCTGTGTGCTGTGCACCAGAGAGCACGCTGAGCTCCGGACACACTCCCCAGAACACACGTGTGCACGCGTGGACGGTAGGCACCACCTGCTCCGACACCCCACAGCCCCGAGAGCTGTAGAGGCAGGTGTCCCCAAGTGCACTGCCGCTGTGCCCCTGGTGGTCTGTGGTGAGCCCCAGTTCCACATGCTCACCCGACTTCCACGCGTTCAGAAGTGCTGTAAGCACACACCTAGGCAGACGCAGCCTCTGGCTTTATTTCATGTTCTTTATCAGTTTCTGGCCAAGATGCTTCCTCTTCCTTTTCATTTCCACTGAACAGGAAAGCAACAAGGGCACAGAGCCCGAAGCCTCACCCCGCTCTGTGCAAAAGTCGTCTTTACCTTACCCCTTGGAAACAAATTAGAAATCATTGTGAAGTCGTGGCTTTGTCTCAGGTGATGGTTTATGGAGGCTTTCGACCTCCAAGCATCACCAGCAGAATGGAGCAGCAGGTGGCTAAGACCCTCAGATCTTCCTCTACTCCAAGTCAGTCATTGCTGGCACAATTCCCTTTTGGTTTTCCAACCCTCTGCCAGGAACTCCGCAGAGATAGGTATCAGCCACGCACATGCAGCCCGAGTCCCAAGGACCCCAATGAGATGGAAAGGTTCCCTGCCCAGCCAAGCCTTCCCACCTGAATCCACCCTGAGTGGTGTCCTTAGCACCTGGCCTGTGGGTGCACTTTGGCTGTGGTCAGGGTTACAAGTCCACCTTGTAGAACAATGAGCAGCAAGCTCTGTTCCTAGAAGAGAAAAGGGAAAGACCAGGGGACCGCAAGGTGCTGGTGAAGAGGGAGCTATTTCTCGTAGAACATGCCCAGCTCGGAGGCGCGGACCAGACATCTGAGACTGCCAGGCTCTTCCATGTCCACGTTCACCCTGGCAGTGATGGCTGCACCTTGCCCTGCTCTTGAGAGGGGAGGATGTTGGCTTCGTCTTCCTCTTTCCCACCTGACCTCCACCTGCCCAGCTGCGTCTCCCTGGACTCAGGTAGAGGCTGCTGCACAGCGACAGAGCCGAGGGCCAGCCCAGCTGCGGAGACAGAGACGCCCCACGGCCCTTGACATTGGCTTCCCTCCAGGCGTCCCCACACTGTCTACCTGCCCCAGACACACAGCGCTGCCCACAACCTGCCCCGGCTACAGCCCAAGGCCCAGTGGGAGTGATAAGGCCACAGAATCCAGGAGCTGTCGCTTCAGGCAGAGGTGGGTAAGCCCTCGTGGGGGTCTTCTCACCAGAGGTCGGGGACATAGGGCTGTCACCGCTGCAGCTGTGAGTGGGGAAGGTGACCAGTGTTCTTAGCAACCAGCGCAAGTCCCACAGTACTGCCCCGGGAGTATGCTCCTCTCCAACTGCCCTTCTGCCACCTCGTCCTTTCTCCCAGGGCAGGGGCTCAGGGTCAGAGGCACAGAAATGCACACTCGGCATTTACAGAGACAGGGCCATCGGGTCCTGCAGGGAGTGGGAAGGCTTGCAAAGGCCGCTCTGCTGAGAGTGGCTCAATGTCTGTCCTAGAATGGTCATTGCCACATAGAATGTTTAGAGAGGACTTTATTTCCATCCATACTGATGTCAAATGACATCATATGCCCCTTGAGCCCTTCCCCACGACCTTCACAAGGCATTGAGCCCCAAACTACCCAGTGGCTCCACTTCCAAAAGCCACGGCACCCTTCCGGTCACGTGGGCAAGCCCAGGCACGGTTGCTGGGAGCACAATCACCTGAACAGCGCTCTTCATTTCCACGACTGCCACCGGGGGCTGCGCCAGCTGGGTGACTCCTGGCGCTGTTCGGTCCATGCAGAAAAGGAAGAGATGCAGCATGAGACAGGAGGGGCTACCCAGAGCGGCCATGCAGCAGTGTGTTAAGACAGGCAAGGAGACCTGGGTGTTCCCTTCTGAGGCACGGATTCTGGCCTCTTTGAAGCACCAGTGTGTCCAGAGCTAGGCTACTGAGACTGCATCCCTCATGCAGACACTTACCCAAAAAGTCCATGACAGACTGCGTCCCGTGAGCCGGGCTGTCTATCAGCCTCTTCAAGACCAAGCAAGTCTGCGATTAAAGGTTTCAAACTTAAAGGAGAAAAGCCACAGAAGGGAGACACCCACACACACGCTGGGCTGTCTGGCAGGAGCCGCGCACCCAGGGCAGAGCCAGGCGGCTGTTAGCAAAGCACAACTGTTTGTGGCTCAGAGGCTCCGGGGCTCAGGCTGGGGCCTGGCTCTTCCCTTTTATGTTTGGCGGAGGACTCTGCACTTGGCGTCTGAGAGTGTGCCTGTGTGGACTCGGGATTCTAACGCAGAACCTCGCAGGTCTAGTTCGCTCTCCTTCCATTTAGCTAATGAGGCACAGGTGTAATTGTCGGCATTCCTTCAAGAGTTCTTCAGCTATGAATCTGCCTCAAATTATGCAGCCTGGCTCCATAATTGTAGCTTGCTGGGAAAATAAATTCACGGCTGCGAGGGTCCTGCTGCACACACGCCTGTGGCCGCCGGGAGCCCACCTGAGCGCCTGCAGGGGTGCGCTGGGCCCGGGAGCGCGGAGCCTCCCCCTGCCAGGTTCACCGCTGTTCTAGTTTAAAGGAATTGGCACGATTGACCCATTTCTTCTCCCAAAGGATCACTTCGGAGAGAAGGGACTGTCCCCCAGCCTTCCACCCACTACGGTCCTGGTGCTGAAGCTGATGACATGGTTTGGGGTGCATTCCAAACTATCACTTCTCTGTAGTTTCCTCACAAACCCAACAGCCGAAGTGCAGCCCTGATCCTGGGAAGAAGGCAGGTTTATCTGACCCTCACTGAGGCCAGCAGTGCTGGGAAGCTGAGTGAATCCCCATCAACGCTGCTTTGCAACTAATTTGAGGACCCTGGTGACATAGAGGTACTTGTCTTTGGCTGGGCCACACTCCCAGGTGTCTGGATGCCTTAACAGCTGAGCTAGGGTCACAGTTCTTCCAGAGTGGCACACTGTACAGTGATCAACTCGTGGTAAACAGGGGAGGGCGAAAGACCACCCCTGGACCAGTGGAAAAGCTTCATGGTAAATTGTTACAAGTAATGTTATTACTTTTAAAAATTGAATTTGTACATATTTAATTTGCATTGAATAAATTATGGTCAAAGAAAAACAAATCTGAATCAAACATATATTGCTGAGTTTAGTGGTATTTACTTGAAAATAGTATTAAATCCGATAAAATTAGTTCTAATATATCACCTTTTCTTTCCAGGTTTAGTGACGTATAGACTGGCAGATTTTGTCAAGCATTACAGATCCTCAGGTGTCCCAGACGTGTTTTGGTAAGTGCACATGGTGAGATGGCCGCTGAGGGCCAGCCGTCACCGCCCTCCCCTCCTGTAGCCCGGGTCTTCTCCTTCATGGTGAGGACTGGGGAAGTCGGCTGGTGTGGAACTCAGCTCAGTCTCACGAGCTTCACTTGCGTGAGGTTCCTCGGATCCAGTCGGAGACCTCAAAGTGCATATCCTCCATAAGTGTCTCTGTGTCCCCTCCTGAGACCCTACATCTGGATGTGAGAGTAGGGCCTTGGTCCCTCAATGAAGCGTCACTCAGTTAATTCAGTGTGTGAGCTGCTCCACGTCCCCCATTTCTCCCTGCCTCTGAGAGCCACTGGTCCAGGAGGAAGGCCTGAGGGCAGAGTGGCTGCGTGACATCAGGAGAGCCTCCTAGGAACCAGGAGGAGCCTGGGCACCTGTGGAGAGAGGGCCGCCTGGAGCTCCCACCCTCCCCACTCCCGGCTTCTTTGTAGTCCTTGACCACCCCCTGGGCAGAGGGACATGGCCGCCGCTTCACGACATTTGAGGTCTTTATTTGATGCCACATATGCTGAAATGCTTGTCACAAAGTGCTGGTGTGGTCATTCACTGCCTCAGTCGTGGTGAATGCGTGTGCCTGAGATCCGACATGCGTGTTTTGATGTGGATCGTACATTCAGGAAACGATCAGACATGGAACATGAGGAGCTTTGGGAGGGGTGAGCCTGGGAGTGCCCCGAGCCCCTGGAGGGACTGGCCCAGGAACTGACCTCCCTGTAGGGCTTCCTTGGGGGCAGTATGGGGGATTGAACTCAGGGGCACTCGACCACTGAGCCACATCTCCAGCCCTATTTTGCATTTTATTTGAGACAGAATCTCACTAATTTGTTTAGCACTTTGCTAAATTGCTGAGGCTGGCTTTGAACTCATGATCCTCCTGCCTCCGCCTCCAGAGCTGCTGGAATCACGGATGTGGATCCACCCCAGCCTCACCTGGCCACCCTCTTGAGGCTGCTGGAGTGGACCAGCTCCCCTGCAGCAGCTGCACACTGACTGAGCATGGCAGCCTCAGGTGCTGGATCACACAGCGGAGACGGAGAAGTCACAGAGCGCGCCTACAGACAAGCAAGAAGATTTTCTGATGAAGGAGTGCAGAGATGGAGGGAGGAGGAGCTGGAAAACACAGGACAAGCCCCAGTGTTAAGGTGCTCTCAAGGTCGACATGTGGCCCACAGTCCTCAGCCAAGTAGGCTGGTTCTGTTCAGGAACACAAGACTCCCCAGGCTAGTCAGAGCAGCTGCGCTGGGTGCAGGGGAGCAGAGATTGGAGGGTGAGCAGGTTTGGGTGCTGGAGCTTTGTTCTAACCTGGTGTAGACCAGGTGTCCACTGGAAAGGACATGCCTTAAAAGTGAAGATCCTGAGTCTAGAGAAGGGCTATTTCATTCCACTCTAAATAGTCTCATGTCTCACTAGAATAAAAAAACATCTGATAAGGGCCAAAAAAGATTCTGAGTTTGGAAGTTGAGAGCTAACAAATAGGCAGGGCTCAGGGACCTTGGGCTGTCTGCAGGTCTGCCCAAACACACAGTAAATCCAAGTCTGAACAAGTGCCTAGTGCATGGCCTGTAATTGATTTGAATGCTTAAGAGCAACACTCTTCAGAGAAATATAACAGAATCTAGAGTCTCTACAACAAGCAGCATTTAATTTCTCTTGTAAAATCAAGACTTACAAGACATGAATGAATGAACTAGGAATGATTTTTTTAAAGATTTTTTTTTAGAGAGAGAGAGAGAATTGCAATATTTATTTTTCAGTTATCGGCGGACACAACATCTTTGTTTGTATGTGGTGCTGAGGATCGAACCTGGGCCGCATGCACACCAGGCGAGCGCGCTACCGCTTGAGCCACATCCCCAGCCCGACTAGGAATGATTTTTTCCTCAAGAAAAAAAAAAAAAAAAACAATCCACAGAAAGCAACGCTTGGATGGCTGAGGTCTGCGCATTGCCATCCCACCTCAATTTCTGCTGCAAGATCAACTGTCAGTGTTTTGGGTCCTTAAAGATAATGGAGTCTTTTGCTGCATTTACTTTGAAGGGTTCTCTCTAGTCTTCGGTTTTCAGTCATTTGTCCATGTTGTTTTCATATCTGCTTTTATCTGATTGGCCCTGCTATTGATGCCCCATGAGTTATTATCTTTGACCAATCTTCAATTTCTTAGACACTGTCACTTGTGATATACTCCCTCTCCTTCTGGGAGTTCAGTTATATATGTGCTGGGTTGATCTGCATGTGTCCTAGGCTCCTTTTGATCTGTTTGTATTCTCCTAAAAGTGCTTGTGCTTCTCTTGGTGGATTTTCTCATGATCTCCTTTCTATGCGCACTAGTTCTGTTTTCTCCTATTTCATCTTCTGAGAAATTAATTCAAAGAACCCTCGTTTTCTGTGCATTTTTAAATTTTTAGACAATTTAATTCTCTTTTCATGTTTCTTTTTTTTGTATTTTTGTTAAGATTATTAATTTTTCTTTAATTTTGTCCATCCTTCTGCCAATTACATTGGTATAGTCATTGTATGCTAATGAAATCAGTGAATGCAGAGCCTGGAGCTCCAGCCCGACCCAGAGGACTGATTTCTTTTGGTTTTGTTCTGTGGTTTGCCAGTAACATCCTTGAACTTTCATCTAGTCTACCACGCGGCCTGCGCAGTGGTTTCATTAATGAGGTTCTAGGCATAAAGTTAGTTAGAAGAGATCGAAATAAAACACACAGACCAGTTACCTTATTTATATTGCTAGGTCCGAGACGGCTCACCTCTCTGGTTCCCACCTCTAGCCGCCCAGCAGGGCAGCGAGGATTACTCAGGGCTAGCAGGAGAGAGAGAGAGCGAACACGCCTGGGAGTAGACCTTTATTGGGGAACAAGAGATTCAGGGGAGAATTCCATCCAATGAAGGTTGAGGGGGGGGCTGCACTCCAAGGTCAGGGTCAGTGATTGGGTCCCCGGGGTCAGTGGTCAGGCACACCCCCACACGGATGGGCTCTCTCATCAGGAAAGGGTCGGGAAAGCTTCAACAGAGCCAAAGCGCCTCAGGCCCTTAACGGGAGTCACCCAATCACGTGTTAGAATGGCTTCCCACAATCTAGGTGGTCATGGTCATTTCTAATGCACACGGGGCATCCGTAGGTCAGCGTGCGCAGAGACTGAAGGTGGTCCAGGGAGGATTTCACTTCCTCCAGGGGCAGCAAAGGTGAAGGCCTATCTACTTAAACCCAGTGAGAAATTGACAGGCTGTGCCTTGCAGAGAAAATACAAGTGATACGAGAAGAAAGAGATGTGCATAGAGAGAAAACTACTGACTGGAAAAATCTGAAAAAAAAACACACACAAAAAAACATATCCTCTCATAATCACCCAGGTTTTAGTATGCCAGATGTTATTCAATTTTTGCTTAAAGATGCAATGCCTGATACACCCATATTCACAGAAAGATCTTCCTGGTGTGTGAGAGTAGAAGGCATAGCTGGTTACGAACCCAGTAAGCAGGAGGGATTCCCAGTGCAGAAGGGCAGGGTAGAGGAAATGGAGAAACTCCGCTGAGCGTCAGTTTATTAATTTACTGACCAAAATGCACCTGAGTCACATATGATGACACATTCTAGTTTAAAATATCACTTTTCCTGTTAATACAAAATGATTCTGTCCAGCATTCTACGAGGCAGTTTCTTAATCAGTACTAAAACAACTCTTTGATTTGTGTAATGCTTTGGCAGAACAAGTCGCTTTGTCTCATCCACTTTAAATACTTTACTCCTTGAACCTTTGTGTTATTTAGTCCTGGAAACCTTAACCCCAGCCATAAGTGCTAGTCAGTGCTGTGGGACTTTTAGAGTCTGTAGCTGTGCATCCCATGGTAATGCTGGGCGGTCCTCTGGCTGTGCCCTCTGCAGGACTGTCATCCAGTCTAGTCACCAGGCGACCTGAGGGGAGGGAGCTGTGCCTGCTCTAGGGGACAGCAGTGCTGAGCCCCCCAGAATCCTAGTAGGACAGAAGTCTAAGCCACAGATGTCTGAAAAGGGAATTACAGCCCTGTTGACACTGCTGGGTATTTTTTAAATTATTAATGGAGTTTTGGGAAACGATTTAAAACACTGGCATTTTTTAAACTAGATAAACAGAACTGCTTCTCTCACAGAGCAGAAGCCTTTAATTTTAATGCAGTTTGGTTTACCAATCTTTCTTTTATGCTTCCTGGGTCCTATTTAGAAACTCATTGCCAAACCAAAGTCACATAGAGTATCTCCTATGTTATTTCTTGAAGAAGTTTTACATTTAATGCCTTGACCTATGATCCATTTTGAGATAGTGTTATTGCAAGGTGTAAAGTCGATGTGTGGTTTAAGTACCTTGTATATTGCTATGGATTGGATAGAAGTTTTCACCAAAGCGCCTGTGTGAGAGCACAGTCCAGGGATGTTCAGAGGTGAAATGGTTAGATAATGAGAGCTGTGATCCAATAGCGGGTGAATTCCCTTGGTGGATTAATGATTGGAACGGACTAGCTGTGGGTCCACTGGAGGGAAGTGGGCATGGTTTGAGGAAGTGATAACTGGGGTGTAGCTGTGGGGATCCTGTTCTGTCCCCCCGCTCCTGCCTGCCTCGCCCCTGTCTCTCAACTTTCTTGGCTGTTGTGAGCTGAGCAGCATCCTTCGACCACACCCTCCCTCCATGATCTTCTGTTTCACCTTGGGCCACAAGCAATGGAGTCAGCCAACCATGGAATGAGCCTCTGAAACTGTGAGCCAAAATACACTTCTCCTTTTCTATGTTGTTCTTGTTGGCTATTTTGGTCACAGAAACAAAAAGCTACCAAACAAACTTATGGATTATGTTTGAATCCCATTAAATCCATAGACCAAGTTGGGAATGATTGACCTTTTACATTGTTGAGTCTTCTATTCAATGAGTACAGACTATATCTCCACATGTTTAGGTCTTTGTTGATTTTTAAACCCAATGTTTTGTAGTATTTTTCTCATGTAAGTCATTATAGAGGATGTCAAACTTATACATAAACATTCCTCTTTTAGATGCTGTCATAAATGGTATCACTTTTTTATAATTTCATTTGCAGCTACAATTGGAATGGTTCTTACTTGGCTTCTTAATCCCTGCCAGTAATCACTTATTGCGAAATGATTATGATTTACAAACACAATATTTTTGTTTGGGACATGACAGGTTTTATTGATGTGTCACTGTGTCTTCCTGGAGCTTACCAAAAAAACTTCATTATCATGGAACATAAGTACAGTGATACAATCAGTATATGTTGTAAGAATGCAAGAAGAAAAAAAAAAAACAGAAGAAACATTTAAAGTAAGAATAGCTTATAATTTTCCAAAATCATTGACAAACACAAAAACCATAGACCCAAGTAGCTCAGAGGTGACCCATCAACATTAAATCTTATCATATTAAAATTATGAGAAAAAGAGACAAATGGTAAATCTCAAAGAAAAATAAATTACCTGGAAAAGAACAAGGAGGAGAATCACAGCCAACATCTCATAAGAAACTATGCAAGCCAGGAGAAGGTGGAATGAAATATTTGAAGTGATGAAAGTTCAGGGATGTTGGCCTTACCTGTTAGAAATGCGGTTTGTCAAGACAACTTTTGGAAAGATATTGATAGTGCTGAATCATTAATAGCCCAAAGAGTATAATTTTGACCATTGCAATCCATACTATATACCACACATTATATCCACAGTATAATTCTTGTAAATAATGATCTTTGTGCTCTAGCAAAAACCAGATTGAAGATCATGAACTATAGCTTATGATGCACACTAAACCATATAATATGATGACTAGCACTTTGTGATTTTATTCATTTGCCTTAACCTTGGATATTAAGATAATCATCAATAAGAATAAATATGAGAAAAATTATTTGAAATATACTTTCTTATGAATCTATGATAAACAAAAATTTCTAATTATTTTGTTTTATTTGAATTAAGTACACAAGAACGAAGACTGCATGAATTTTTATTCTATTCTCAACCCCTGACAATACGTTGCAGCTAGTAGGTATATTTTCAACAAATAAATTTTTAAATAAGTCAAACAGGATTCACTTTCAAAGCAAATCTGACTTGTATAAAATCAGCATTTTATGCTTCAGTGTAAGACGATCCTACTGCACTCAGGCTCCGGATCAGAGCAGCAGCTATGTCAGTCCAAGATGATTTTATATACACACAAGGCTTTCAGGAAAAACATGTCCCACAAGTCACTGCCTGGTCTTAGGCTTTTCCAGGAGGTCATGTCCAGGCCTGGCACCCCTCCTGTCCCCGGCGGGGGTGGGACCTCCCAGCAGCAGCCTGGGCCCCTAGGAGGCCTAGCATTCTGCCATGAGGGCTCCCTGTGGCCCTTCCCTCTTCTCCAGCACCCACCCGGTCTCTACCAGGAAGTCGGAGCCTCACCTCAGCCTCATCTGACTGTGCCACGGGCCTCAGCAGTCAACCCAGCTGTGCTAATGGGCTCCCAACCCGTGGGGGTGTGGAGAGAGTCGGGTGGGTGTGGGGGCCCTGACCCCTTCCACGGAAAGGGAGGATGGCACCCAGTGTGCCCTGTGCTCTCTGGTCATGACGTCCTGCTGTCGGGAACTTCTCAGACCCTGCCATCCTTGGGTGCAATCGCGGCATTTTAGTACCTTTTCCTCGCTGGGCTGGACTGCTGTGTGTTGGCTGGGTGCCCGCAGCTGCCTGGAGCCCTGGGGAGCAGCAGAGAGGCATGGCAGTGACTAGGTGGCTGTGGGGACAAGCCTCTCCTCTTAGATCCCAGTCACAGGAATTCAGGGAGAGGGGCCCTTCCCCGCCCACCCCACTGTGCACCTGCTGAGGTTCTGGCATGACCCCACCTGGGTCCTTCCTCCCACAGAGCTGAGCCTCTTTCTTTTGTGGGACCCACTCCCTGGGGATAAGAGACAGCATCTCAGGATTCCAAATACTTTAATGAAGACTGCTGCAGCATTGGAAAAGCCCGGTGGGGGTGGTCGCCTTGGGTGGTCCTCACAACATTGCAACTGAAAGTGCGGAGTTGGGATGCTTGACTTTGGAAAGAAGGCACCACCAGGGTGCCCAGAGACCCAACCTGGGCTCCGCTCACTGTTCACCACGGTCTGTCTGTGTCAAGGATGGCTTCTGCTTCTCTTCTGCAGTGACCTCCCTGTCCCGAGTGCTGGCCCTTCCTCCCCACCCCCTTCAAGCAGTTTCCATTAGCTAATGGCCGCAGGAAGGGGAACATCTTCAGAAAGGCAAACAACTATGATTACAGTACTTATTTCCTTTTAATGTGTCAATAAAAAGGTAATTACATTTCCTTTGTTTTTAGAGTTATAATAGAATTGCATCAAAAGCTCACTTGCTGGAACCAAAGAGTGTTTGGCAGCTGTTGATCTCCAAGCAGGTACTGAGTCACACCTTTCTCACTCTGCGCCTGTTGATGTCTGCCTGGTTTATCTATTATTCCTGAGAACAGGAAGGGGAAGAATGGTAGCAACATCAACCCCATGGAAACGTAACTTTCATGGCAAAGTTCATGCCACTTTCACAATCAACTTAAAATGCTTCCAAGCACTCTAACAACTCACGTATTACTTTTCTTTGAAAAGTAGACCTCTAAACACAGTTATTATTTCAAAGTTGACATAAGTGATATATTTCTTGTTAATTTAAGGTTGTACAGGGGCTCCCTCTCTGAGACAATGAACAGAGTGGGTTAAAAAGCTTCACAAAGGAGCTCCTCTTCTTCAGGGATTCAAACATACATGACAGGTGCTGGGAGCTAAGTCCCCACCATGCTGCAAAGCACTAGCACTTCACGCCCATGGCCCAGCCTGCCTGTGCCACGCCCTCCCTCCCAGCATGGGCAACTGCTAGCCCACTTCAGATCCACCCTTCTTCCAACACCCAAGAAGAACACATCTGAGGAATGTGTCTTTCTGCTGCTGACCTGCAGCATTCTCCAGTTCCAACCACTTTCATGGAAATGACAGAATTTCATTCTTTTCATAGCTGACTAGTATTCCGTGTGCATGCATACCATGGCTTCTGTAGTCATCTGTTTTGGGGCTTTTAATTTAAAATGTTTAAGGTAATGGAAATGTTTACTCTTCTGATCATTACACCTATGTGTGTGTGTGTATGTGTGTGTGTGTGTATAAAATCATCACACTTTACCCCCAACATTTTAATTTTAAAATAAAATATAAAATAAAAAATGAAACAATCCATGACTATACTGAATGAGAAGAAATGAAAACATATTTGATATTTTTTTATACTCAAGAAATGTTTTAATTCCCTGCAAAATTCATTTTCCTCTCCATGGTGCAAATTTACGCCCAGTGAAAGGAGAGCAGAGTGCCTGACTCTCCGTCATCTTTGAGGCACCGTTGTTATGTGTATTCTGGTCTGGATTTTCATGGCAGTTCGTTTTATCACCATTTCTCCTCATCCACACCCCAAAGGATGTATCATCTGTTTCTCACATTTCTTATTTGTTTTTTACACATATGGGTTTATTGTGTTCACAGTAATAAGCTGTTTTAAAAAACTGAAAACATTTTACTAATTACTGAACGAGGGAAATAAATACAGTACCAAGAAAATGTCATTTAAAATATTACATCTGCTTTCTATTTTTAAACCTTCCTCACTTCCAATCCAACCCTCTAATCACAACTTGCACTGCACATTGATTGTTGAGCCAGATTCATCAGAAGCTGCCTTTTATGTAACATCATCCACAGACAATCCCAGAGAAGACCAGGGAGCAGGCTCTGAAGCACCCTCTCGCAGCAGATGCCCGGTGAGGACGCCAGGGCTGCTCTTGCCAGACTCCCCTCCAGTCCGTGGCACGGGTGCTCACCTCCTGGCTGCATCGGCCGCTCCGGGCTGAGCACATGATCGGCCCTGCAGCACACACAGCGATGGCACTTACAACAACAACCGCCCAACATACTCACTTCAATGTTGGAAGATAAGAGTGAAGTTTCAACACATAGAGAAACGGCATTTTGTGTTTCCTCATCCTTTAAAATCATTCATGCGCAGCTTAGAAGAAAAATTATACATGACCCCACACAGAGAGAGCAGGGGTTGGTCGTTGTCATGAAGTGGGGACATAAGCCAGGACTGGGGGCCTCACAGATCAGATCAGAAGCCTTGTGCAGAGAAAGAGAGGTAAACGTAGACTGCGTTGATGGGTTCTGGACATTACTGGGTCAGGATCCCCCACAAGAATACGGTCACCGTGGGCGTTGAATGTGTGATTGTTCCACTGTGGGTGACATTACCATTCTCCCTCTGGATAGAGCTGCCGTCATCCAGTCCTGCATCACACCCCCCCACCTCGGCAATGCAACACATGCTCTACCCCACGGTCCTCTGTGGGGGGACTTCTGACACTCATCCCACCTGTCTGCTGCTTGTTTCTCTGTCTTCTTATGAAAGACCTGTGTCCAGCAATGCTCCACCTGTCCAGGACACAGTAGCAGCAAGCCAGACTTGCTCTGCCACTCTGAACAGCTGAAATCCCAAGAAGAATATACAAAACAGTTTTCAGACCATGAAGATCAGTGCATGGCAGTGCTCCTCGGACCCCCAGACATGAGGCAGAAGTTCAGGCAGCCCCTGTGATGACCCTAGCATGTGGCCTGAAGAGCATCCCCAGGCCAGGTCAGGGAGGGCCTGGACAAATCCCAGTTGTTTCAGCCAGCTCTTTCATCACTGTGACCAAAAGACCTGACAAGAACTATTTTAGAGAAAGAAAAGCTTACTCGGGGCTCGATTTCAGAGGCCTCAGTCCGTAGATGACCAGCTCCAATGTTCTGGGCCCAAGTTGAGGCAGAACGTCATGGAGGAGGAAAGAGCTCAGAATGTGGCCATCCAGAAGTAGAGAGAGCTCTTCCTCCAGGAGCAAGATCTCAATCCCAATGTCGCACCCCCAGTGACCCACCTCCTCCAGTTACGTCCTACATGCCTCTAGTTACCACCCAGTTAATGAGTGGGCCAAGTGGGTTAATGCACTAGGTAGAGCTCTCATAACCCAGTCCTCTCACCTCGGAACTTCCTTGCACTGGCTCACGCATGTGCTTTGCTGGGATGCCTCTCATCTAAAAAGAGCCCAGGAACAGGCAGAGTGGCTGAAAGTCACATAGTCATGGGCAACAGGGGGCACACAAGTCCTCAGGTCAGCCAAGCACAGCACCAGGGGCTTCAGCTGAGCACTGACCAGTGTGCCAGGAAGGAGATGCCCAGGGCAGCAGCCCCTGTCCTGGGCCAGCGCAGGAGTCCAGGAAAACAGCAGACCTCCTATGTTCTGCTTGGGCAGATCCTTCCCTCCACATGCTGGGAGGAGTGAGGACTGGAGAAAACCTCAGGCCCTCCCTCGCCCAGGTGGGCCCCCGAGCCACCCTTAAGGGCTCTGCAGTACTCATTCCTACCAGAGCCCTTTGCATACAAAGATTAACAGAACTTACTGAATCGAGTGGAATGTTCAAGGAAAGGGTCCTTTGCTTCTATTACGTTTGACAAATATTCCCAGATGCTGATAGCAATGATCACAGCTGCACACCTCAGACCTTCCTACTTTGCACTTGATTTTGGAAGTGTAGATGCGTGAGCAGTTGCTTAGCTTTCCCAGCTATTGGTCACTTTTCAGAGTTGAGAAAACTAAGCTGTTTAATCAGTTTCCATCCAATATCCACCTGAGCTGGTCTCCAGGCAGCATCTACCAAGATTTCCAAGAAGTTTTGCCAAATCAACCTGCACAGAATTTCATAGAAACTTCCAGCAAATGACTTTTCGTCCTCCCAGATATGAGGAAATAATCATAAATTTTTATACTTACTGACATTCTCTTTTCGTCTATTATTCTCAGCTATTTTGGCCTGAAAAGATAATTTGGAAAACAGAAACTGGTGCTTGTGGTATCAGCCAGCTCCACCCAAGTCTGATGGGCTCACCTTTGCTGACTTCTAAATAAATTCACATATATTTTCACTAAGACAGGACTAAGGATAGTCACAATGACAAAATGCTGCATTAACCAGAAGTCATCAATGAACACACTTAGGGCAAGGTGATCTAACCAGCAAGGACCCACCTTAAAAGCAAGGAGTAAGGCAGGACCAGAATCCCAGGGCTCTGTGCCACCAGGAAGACAGGGCCCCTGTCCATCAGCCCATTCTCCATTGCCACAAATACAGGCCTCATGGAGCAATAAAAGGAAAAGAAAGTGGAACTTAATCCACTTATTATTGAAAGCAAGGAGCACAATAATTGAATTAAAACAAGATAATTGAAACATTTGCTTCACTGGAGACTTGTAAACCAATTTCATTCAGCTCTGTTTTATATTTTTGATGAATGTCATCCATAGTTGCTTTGAATTTTAAGAATTTAGGAAAATATAAAATAAAAAATTTTGAATAAAATGACACAGAACATACTAACCTCCTATTTCCTTGAGCTTTTAATGTAATTGTGCTACTCTAGGTTGAAACTTCACAGTAATCAGAAAACCAGCTGCGTCCTCGCTGGGCCCTTCCCGGATCATGCCAGCTGCCCCTCACTCCTCAAGGTCCTACTGTTTTATGAGCACATCCAGCAAACGGACTTGGGCCAGAGACCTGAGACCCGAGAGCTGGATCCCAGATGAGAGGTGCAGGCAAGGAGTGCAGGCACGGAGGACCCAGGCACAGGTGCGGGAGGTGGCCCTGCAGAGGCACCCAGGCCAGGTTTCTGCTGCATGGGTATTGAGTTCCAAAGCTGAACACAGGGATTTGGGGGAGCAGAGAAGGCCCCAGGTGCCCGGGGCCCTGTGCTAGCTCCAAGGTCATCCAACATCTCCCACCTCCACATCATGGCTCCACGTGCTCGTGATAGGAGAGAATGGGAACACGAAACATTGGACATTATCAACTGAAGTCATCTCCCAGACCCCAGGGCTCTCCAGACGGCTGAGCCTCCCAGGGAAAGACCTCAAATGGAGCACACTGTGGCAGGTCACCAAGTGTCCCAGTCCTTCCAGATGATCCTGGAAACTTCCAGTCAGGAAGGACCAGGTGACAGGAGGCATCAGTTTCCCCAAGGGAGTGTTGGTCACTAGAGGAACACAGTGGTCCTTCCAGTTCCCCAGGGACATCCTTTGACATTTCTAAGACCTATAAGACACCAGAGAAGACACTGCAAAGAACAAGAGGGTTCTTACCAGAGCAAGGCAAGGGGAATTCCAGCAAGAGACCAGGAAAGCTAAGAGGGAGGTGGCAGTCTCAGGCAGGGCTGCTCCACAGACAAGCCTGGTTCAAGGCTGAGGGCTTCTGGGAGAATTTTATTGATTGATTGATTATTGATTGATTTGTTGATTGATTGCCAGGGATTGAACCCAGGGGTGCTTAACAACTGAACCACACCCCCAGTCCTTTTTTATATTTTATTTAGAGATAGGGTCTCATTAAGTTGCTTAGACTTGGACTTGCTAAGTCTCTGAGGCTGGTTTTGAACTTGAAAATTCTCCTGCCTCAGCTTCCCAAGCTGCTGGGAAAACAGGTGAGCTCCATCATGCCCAGCTGGGAGGATTTTAAAAGCCTTAAAGTCACTTCTGTATAATCATCCATCTAACCATTTTGAGAAGAGTTCAGGTCCTACCCAAAATGGTAAGGCCAAATCCTTGACAACAGGAAGTTCAGGTAACAGAAAGACAATTATTAATTGCAAGAAAAAAGAAATTGGTACAGATAAGCATCTGTGCTTCAAAGGCCAACAGTGAACTAACTGATACAGCCACGTCATAGTGTTCACATTGATTTTGGTTTAACAGAAATGTCATTGAACATACTTGGAAGACGAACAGGAAGAATATTTTCTTTTGTGCCCATGGGGATGGTCAGCAGAGCTGGGTGTCCCTCCTTAGTGTGATGAGCATTGGTAATGCCTGAAGTAAGTCTAAGAACGTGATTTAACTCCAAGACAGTAAATAACAGTGGAGCCGCTGCTCAAATTCCCGTGCAGCGGAGGCTGCCATACCTTCTGTAACCGTGGGAGCATGTCAGGGGTGTGGCCCACCCACGTGACCTCCATCGGGTATCAGATCTGGCCAGGTAGCCTGAGGGCCAAGCAAGAAACAGGAAGGTGGCGCTGTGTTCCCAGGGAGCTCTACCATAGAGACATGTGGCACTCTGGGCGGTCTGTGTTGGCCCATGGGACAGTACCAACTACCTCCCCACAGCCAGGAGAGACCTGGTGCGGAGACCTGGTGGGTTCAGGAGACTCTGAGCACCATGTCCCTATATTCCGTGGAGAAACAATTAAATCTAAGTTTTAAACACAGATATGTCGGGGCTTATTTTTTTTTTTTTTTTTTGAACTGGAGAAGCCTGTTCTGGATTAAGGAGCACACCTCCTCTGAGGGAATGAGACAGGACCCTGCGGCAGGCAGAGCTCCTCAGAAGGCCAGGAGGATGAAGAAAAGCAAGGCCACGGCCCTCGGAGAGGATGAAAAAATGTTTCAGAATTTATTGAACATTCAGGCCATCCGAGCCCATATTGCTTTTATATGTTATTCTGTGTTAACATGTATTGTGTTAATAAATCAATATATACTATGTGTTACTCTGGTGGATATTTATATGTCTGGTAGATGTTATCTAAACAAATATCTGAGCAGAGGACAGACAGCCACCAGAAAGAACTGGAAGTCTTATACCTTTCTCCCCTGTTGTAGCTGGGCCTTCTAAATTTGAGACCCCCTCTGCAAAAACAAAGTGTATAAAGCCACACACCCCCAGAGTAGGCTTGCTAAACCTAGCTCTTCTGCCTAGATCTGGTTTCAAGCAGGGGTGTTTAAATCCTGCCTTTCGATTTGCTCATGTCACAAAACAGGCTCACACCAGCCCCAGCCTGGAGGAACAGAGCAGGTATGCAAGCTCCTGTGTCCACCTAGGACCAGGACAAGGTCGAGAGCTCATGGGCAGGCAGACGCAGCCCCAGCTGTGAACAGCCTCCGCCTGCCAGCCCTCCTGGGTCCGGTGTCTATGGTGGGTACTGCCTGCTCAACCCCGGAGCACTGCCCTCCACGAGCACCTGCTGCATCCGTACACCTGTGGGTCTCCATCTGCATCTCAGCTTTGGCACCAAACCTGGCGTTTGGGACTCAGCACTGTGTTTGGACACCTGTCCTGGATTAGCGGAGCCAAGGCTCACACGTCAGACAACACTCCCAGAGCTGAGAGCCCCGGGTCCCCACTGCTGCCCCAGGGCTTGCCAGCTCCACCCTAGGCACAACTGGGCCCACAGCCCTGGGCTGCAGTGTGTGCACAGATCCACTGTACTGGACAGAGCCGGAAAAGGGTGTGCAGGTGGAGATTATGCTCATAGGACACCCACCTGCACCCTGCAGCTGCAGACCATAGCTCTAGGCAGTCTGCATGGAGAGCCACAAGGAGGGGCAGTTCTGAAAGGACGTTCTGATTCACATTCAGGGTCCTGCAGGGAAGATGGGTGTCCTCTGGGTGCTGTGGGGCTCGACCTGCCTCAGTTCTCGCTGTGAGATCCAGTCCTCCCTGGCCTTTCTGTTACAGTGACCTGCAGGGTAAGGATTGACCTCTTCTGCAGACCCTCTGGTCCTCAGGGTCTTGCAGAGTGAGAGATAGGGTCCAAGGTCGAGAGAAAATCGTTGATGGCAGAACAACTAGAGGATGGATGGGAAGTCTCAGTAACTCCCAGGGAACCTCGGCAGGAGGGTGGTGGAACTCCAGCTGCTGGGCCTGGACTCTGAGCTGAGAGGCAGGGAGGGAGGCCAGCTGGCCTAACAAGCCCGAGTGCCTGTCCTCAGAGCCTGATCTTCAGATTACTGACCTCTTAATAAGGCCTTCACCTTGGGCTCCTTGGGTGGCTGGCCAGTCCACTCAAATGGGGCAGGCATTTTTGATGGCCATGCCCCAAATCTGGCGGCTTTTACCAGGGCTCGTGGAGGGAGGGTGTTGGCCTCATCTGAAAGGTCGTTCAGAAGAGCACCCTCCCCTACCACCCGATCTTCTGAATCAGACCCACGTTCTCGCAGCACGTCTTGGGGTTGGTGAGGGCGTTAATGTTGGGAAACATCACTGTGAAGACCCTGGTGTGGCCAGGCCTCAGTTGAAGGGCCGTGTCTGATCTGCTTTTTCTCATCTGTGTGTGTCTTGCTTTCTGTGGCCCCTTCTGCTTTGGAAAGAATGATTTGTGCACCAGGAACGTTATGAAGTGAGTCCACGCAGGGTCTGTGTCTCTTCCTGCCCTCCGCTATTTTGGCATGGCAATAGGGAGGCCAGACCTCAGCTGCAGGAGGGCAGAGCATGCTCCCCTGGCCCTGGGGTGCTCTGAGATGCAGACAGGGCTGGCTCTCCCCATCTACCCTCCCTGGTTCCCCGTGGCTGCTGCAGCACAGATGGTGAAGCCACCGTAAAGTCAGTCCACGCTTCCCCTGAGGACTCAGGAAGGGTCCCTCCCGCCCCTTCCAGCACCTGGTGGCCCTAGGTGTTCCTTGGCTTGACGGCACATCAAGCCTCGGCCTCCCTTTCATACGGCTGTCTCCTCCCTCAGTGTCCATGTGAGCCTTCTGCTCCTCAGGAGGACACCTGTCGTTAGAGCAGGGCCCGCCTCTGTCCAGTATGACCTTCTTGACTCACCTTGCTATGCCTTCAGAGACCTTATTTCTATACAAGGCTCTGGTGGACATGGATTCTGGGGACAACCACAGCCCATGATACTCTGCTGTATGAAGCCACAGTCACAGCCCTGTCCACCGCGTGGAGAGGTCTGGGCAATGGGATGGAGCACTTTCAAACCTGATATAAAGAAAAAGTGCTCAGCAAATGTTAGCAACAGTTATTTTTGTTCATATGTTTATGAGTCCTTACCACTAGGTCTAGCCTATTGTCCACAGACATGGTAACTTACTTATGACATATTGATTGACATATTGATAGATGTATAACTTACATGAAAAAAAGAAAACAAGTAGTTGCTTCAATGATTAGTTGCCTTCGGTGGCCCCATTACAGGTAGAGATTGTGTATTGAGATCATTATTGCCATTGTATAAAAAGTATAAATCCAGGAAAAACAATGTCCAGGGACCATCTGTTTTATCTGTGTTCCTAGACTTGATAGTGATGGACTTGGGCCTTTGCCCTTCTGCCTTGGCCTCAGGAACCTTCTGCAGTTTCTCTAAGGATTCAGACATTGAGAGTAAGGCAAACATATTTTACAAAGGAGACAACATGAACTAATATACAAACTCAATTCCAGTTTCTGGCCAGAACTCAGTTTTTGTCTTATGAAAACTTCTCATTCTGGAAGAATTCCAGTGCAGGTAGTTTGATGTTGTTGCTGTTTAGCTTTCGTAGGATCAGCAGTTCAGGTCAAGCGCCCCATCTCAGGAGGCACCACGGAGAGCCCTGAGCAGCATCTGGGGAGGGAGGCTAGGTACTGCTGGGCTGGTTCTGATGGCCGAGGAGCCCTGAGTGCGGGCACGAGACCGTGTTTTTTGACGGAGTTGCACCCAGTGAATGGAGTCAGCCAAGTGGGAGTAAAAAATCCATTTTCTGGCAGGGGAGGAGCAGAGTCATCAGGCACCAATGACGACAGATCCGCAGCTGGGCAAGAACCTGACAGGGTGGAACACAAGGGCCTCCGAGGCTGATCTTTCCATTTCAGCTGTCCAGAAACATAACTTCACGGCAATTACTGGAGCCCAAGTCCCTGCTCACCACTGGGCTCGCACAGGAAGTCCAGTGAACCTGGACTCCTCACCGAGCCACGGGGACCCTCCTGGCCCTCTGCAGGACAGAGGGCCAAGGAGGAGGGGACTCTGGGAACCCTGCAGGCACAGGATGCTCAGACCCTGATCCTGGTGTATCCTGTCCTCCTGAGGAACAGGACCCCCTGCTGGGTCCCGCGGCTGAGCACTGTCATCTCAGACAGCAGCCATCGAAGGGCCCAGCCTGCAACTCAAGTACCAGGGCCGGGGACGCTCCGACGCGCCGTCTTGCTGCGTGCTGTTCCCATGGTAAGTGCACTCTGTGGGCCCGAGTGACGAGGGTCCCATTTCCAACCCAGCATGGAGTAGGTGATCTCCTCAACTGTAAAATGAAGCCGTAAGAGCACAGCATGAAAATGTATTAGCAACAGTTAGACAAGGGGGCCTCAGCAAGGCGTACGCACTTTCAATTGGTAAAATAATGTCTGCACAAATTGTTTTTGGTACATTAAGTACCTTTCACAGCCAAAATTAAAAAAAAAAAAAACAAGAAAGGAGAAGAAGGAGAAGAAGGAAAACAGAACCCACAGAGACACGGATGGGTACACACAGCCACACGGCCAGTTTCTTCTCGGGAAAGTAATTTCATGCAGAAATTTCTTATTGAAATTGTTTCTCTAGCTGACAGATCTGGTGTACAATGATAAATGACAATGTGCTGGGCAGCTTGTCAGCTGGTGCTGGGGGAAATCTCACCAAAACTCCTCCATAATAATAGTAAGTGTGCGTTTCTCTCCGCAGAAGGCATTTTAAGCTCGTAAGTACCGTGGCCAAGCAGAGTGGTATTAAATAGCAGGGAGATGAAGCTGAGCAAGGATTTATAAATGTGTAGGAGGCTAACAGCTCTTTACGGTGACATGCTGACAGGGAAACGAGGTTATGAAACACGATCCGGCTGCACAGCGCGACCCACGGGTTCCCAAGTCAGAGCAGTCTGGCCTTCCCTGCTACTTAGGGGTGCCGTGGAAGGCTGTGGCGTGGCACCCAGGTCAGCACGCACAGTGTCCCGAGGATGCCTGACAGAACCTGGGGCAGCAGGCTTTCCAACCTGGCCCACTTCAGGGAAGGCAAGCCCCATGGACTGCCGTGAGCTGGGGGAACCCAAGCTGCAGCTGTGGGCAGGAGGCGCCCATGAGCAGGGCTGCTGCCCAGCCCCTGGAGAGCCTTGCTCCCCTGGCTCTCGCTGCAGAGCCTCCTGCCGGGTGACCCCAGGAATGGTCACCAGGTGTACCTCTGTGGTCCCTCTCACCCAGGCCGGCAGCGTTCCTACTAAAGGCTCACTCTGGTGGACCTGACTTTCCGTCCGTGGTCACATCAGATCAAAGTGTGACTTTGCCACAACTTCAAGGCAAAACAAGATCCCCACACCTGTTCCTGAGGTGAGGAAGCACGAGGAGCCGAGGAGGATGGGGTCTCTGCAGCCCGGGGGGCACCCCGGGGAAGTCAATGCAGGTCTGCTGCAGAGCCTGCTGCAGGTCCAGAACCTTGGACTCTGGGGTCGGCTCTGATCCGATAGGAGAGGGAGGCCCAGGCGGTCTCAGTTTCCTCACCAGTGAAAAGAGGCTGGTCCACCCTGGCTGAGGCCAGTGCCCGCCTTAGGCCTGGGGACAGAATCGGTGCCTTTCACGGGCAGTTTGTTGTCAGAGGTGCCTCTTTCCTCCACTCCACAACTCTTGGGGGTAGCCACAATCTCAGGCATCAAAAGGAAGCGACTCTGAAGCTGCTGGTGGGCGCCCAGCTGCTGAGGGCCGGACCTGAGGGTCTCTTCTGTCCAGAGACCAGTGCTCAGCAGTGAGCACACACCGGTGCTTCCCTCCAGGCCATCCTTCCCTCAGCACAGACCTCCCAGGGTGAGTGAGGATGTGGCTTCTCCCAGGACGCCCTTGCAGAGTGACACTGGCCACCTGGCTAGACAAGGTCATGCGTGGCACCTCTCCCTGGACATGGCAGCAGGACAACAATCAGACCCAGGGCACATCTCAAGAGAGCCTGGCCACAGCACAGTGCCCTTCAGAGGAGAGAGGGAGGTCCAGGAGGCTTAGAAATGGGTAAGGCATCACCACCAAGGCACAGGCAGCAAAGGACTCTGGAGCCCTGTGCCCAGAGCAAGGGACAGCCCCTCATCCAGTCAGTGTGAGTACCTGACCCACCTGGCCTGCTCACACAGATGGACCCATACCTGTTCAAAGATGGGTTTTCTCAAGAGTGTGGTTTTGAGGGTCAAATCCGTGCAAACATGTCAGACCCACATACTGGCCCATAATTCAGCAATTAACTTATGCCCAGAATTAACTAAGTAAAATGCTGAGTATGGCCCCTAACATGTTCTTATAAATTCTGTGTTGTACATCTACCAAAATCTCAATATGAAATATCTGAATCTGTAAAATGCCCTTATTAGTGAACAACATCAGTGAGATTATTGCAGAAGCACTTGAGTGAAACATGGAGAGGGAAGGGGCAGCGTCGGAGCAGGTCCCAGCGGCCACCTCCTCCGGCATCAGCCTCCCTGTGCTGAGGCTGTGGATCCGCCTTCTGTTCCCGAGACGTTATTTTTAGCGGTGAGCCCTGCGGAGCCCACTGCTGCCTGGTCTTTGCTGCAGAGGAGTCTGAGATCTTCCTCGAGGCAGAGCCTTTTCTGAAGCGCTGACACTTTCCTGCTATTAGTTTTAACTGCAATTACTAATTTTCTGATCTAACCTTGAAAGGAATTGGGGAACAATGGAAGGAAGGGAGGCTGCTGTGAGCCGGAGCCCAGTCCCTCTGGAGCAGAGAGGTTATTTTCCGAGCTCCGTGGCGAGGGCCCTGTCCGTCTCCAGGGAGGGCCTTCTTGCTGCGGCTGCTTGCTGAGGGCAGGGGCCGTGCCCAGGACTGACGGCTCCACGGGGCTTCCCTTAGCCCTTTGCACGCTGCCTAGCAGCACACTTGCAGGAAGGCAGCTGTGATGCGGAAGGTGGGCATTTCTGGGCCTTTCTGTTTGCTCTTGGGCCCCAGCACTTGTACCCGGCACCCACGAACGTGGGTGAGCTGTGGAAGTTCCCAGAGCAATGCTGAGAGAACACGGGCACCCTGTCGGCTGGCCAGAATCAGCAGACTGACAAGGAGCATCTTTAACCCAAATAAAACTCAAACACCACCACGCCCATGTCCACAACTGGTTTTATGTGAGTGGACGGGGTTCGTTCCCAGAACCCGTATTGGCTACCCCTGGAGCATCTCAGTTTCTTTGCCTGTGAGGCTTCTTCTTTTCCAGTTGCCTTTGTGTTTGATGGGGACACTTTCACTTGACACACATTGGACAGTGTGGGATATAAACTGACGCTTAGAGAAGCGAGGAAGAAAGAAAAGCAGACTCCATCCCAGCCACGTTGTTCCAGACGGGAGCGGCTGCTGGCCCGGGAGCTGCAGCGTGGGGCCAAGGCCTCCTCTCAGCTCCGTGACTCCATGCACGCACTTCTGAGACCAGCATGGGCACAGCCCGACAGGAGGGCAGGGGCCAGGTGGCCAGCGCGGCCACCTTGGAGGGTGGTCATCCTGTGTGCCCTGGGTGGCTGCAGCAGTGTGTATGAGAGTCCAGAGAAACTCAGAGCTACATCAAAGAGAAGAACGTGGTCAGCTCGCAATGAGCCGGGGTCAGGGCCTCGCAAGGCAAGCAAGGTCTGGAGACTCGGAGCTAGGTCCTCAGAGCCACACCCATGACTCCAAGTCACCAGCCACACAGACTTCGAGGATCGCTACCAGAACCCGGGACTGCAACACCGGGTTTTGTTGAAATAGAATAATCTATTTTTAAATGGTCTGAGTGTTAAATAAGTGCAATAATTTCAATTTTATTTTTATTTTCAAGAGCAATATTTAAAAACCCATAAAAAATGTCCTCCTCTCTTCAAGCCTACAAAGGCACTCCCATTCATGGAGTGGCGCCTCTCCAATCCTATGCACTCTGTGTGCGTGTGCGTGTCTTAGGTTACAATAAGCTGAAAGCCCGCTCTGGCTTTGGGCACGGGTGATGTCTCTGCACCACAGCTAGCTGGAAGTCTCGGCGACATCTACGTGAGACCAACATCTGGCCTTGATTCAGGCGCACCAGCAGATCCATCAGCTGCCCAGACGTTCGGAGTCCTTTTGACAGTCACGTGCAGCGGCCTGGTTTTCTCTTCCTCCCAGAGCCGCAGGAGCAGCCCCACCCCTCGGTCTGCGATTCAAGGACAATACTCAGCTCAGCGTCCAGGACCCAGGGGAGCAGGAGCCACCTTGAGGAGCAGGGGGCAGCGGACACTGCTGCTGATGACCGAAGTGACCCTGAGAGCCCGCCTGAGATGCCAGTGACTCGGGAGCCGAGGCAGGAGGGGCACAAGGGCCGGGCCAGCCACGGCAACTTAGCAAGGCCCTGCCTCAAAATAAAAATAAAAAGGGTGGGGGTCTAACTCAGTGGGGGGCACCTGGGTTCAATCCCCAGTACAGAAAAGAAAAAAAAAGGAAGAAGTCAGGTGGCCATCCTCATGGGCACAGGGGGTCTGCCGCCTACTTCAGATGAACAGCTTGGGCTGAAGTAGGACAAGCCATGGGTCCAAGTGCCCATGTCTCTGCTCAGTGGTGGGCGTCAGAACATGGAGCCCTAGAGCAGCTGCAGTGTCAGCGTTAGGGGACATTAAGACTCACTTGTGCCGTCCAGTGTTTCCATGAAGTCACAACCCACAGCATGACAGCCTGGGGGTCGGCTGGGAGGGCTCCTCTCTGCTCTGACCCCCAGGTCAGTCCTCCCCCTGCTCAACCTCACAGGGGGTGGTGGAGTGACGCCACGGGTCTGCCCACCACGCTCTGTCAGAGCCGAGAAAGGAGAAAGCAGCCCGGGACACCTGGGAGTTGAAATATGCAGCAGAAGTGAACCCCAGAGTCTGAGGCCCTGGTGGTGTTGTGTTCCCGGCCAGACCAGCTCTCCAGGAGAAGGGCGAGCCCAGGAGCACCGGCGGCTCATCATGGTCACTATGGTCCCGCTTCCTGTGTGTGAATCTTTGCTCCGTGTCTGGAGGGCACAGAACAGACAGGCTGTGGTCCCATCTTTGGAATCAGCTCTGTTTTGTGATCAAGTTATTTGACCTGAACCTCAAGAGAATGTCCCATGGTAAAGCTGGACAAGGCCAGGCCAGTGTGTGGCAGTCACAAAACACACTCAGCAACGCTGGCCACTGAGGCCGCTGAGCTACGTGTCCAACAGGTGTGTGTCAAGCCTGGGCTGACGTGTGCGGTCCCGGCCTCCCTGTGTCTGCTGGACGTGTTTCCCCCCCGATGGTACTGGTGTGTGCCAGCGCACTGCACATTTTGCCAACAGAAATAAGACATTGGCGAGTGGGAAATCTAGTCCTCTCGACCTTAACACTCTCCTTTAACTGTGCCACACACCAGGCTTTGCCATACGCACTGACATCTCCACCTCTGGCCTGGTCATCCAGCCCTGCATCCCTGTCTCACGGTGTCCCTTCCCATGCTGCATGCTCTGCTCAGAGCCCCGAGCAGCTCTGCCACATCCACTGCAGAGGGGACGCTTTAAGGTCTAGGGGAATGGCTTGGACCCAGGTCGCCCTGGCGTGTATTGAATTACATGAACAATGTGTAGACAGATGTGTAACAGGTAACAGGGAGTGCTGCACTCTCGGCAGATGGATCCCGGTTCATTATAAACATGTACGTCCATTAATAAAGGGGCACTTTCCTTTAAAGAAAGGAAAACCAGCCACCATGCATACGCGGCCCTTGCAGAACTTGGGGGCAGATAGTGGAAGGGAGTAGGGACTTCCTGTGCCGGCTGCCGGAGAGCAGGGGGCTCTGCCCTCCTTCACTGGGAGCAGACTCAGTGCTTGGCCTCAGACGGCGGAGCTGGCCTGCCCACTCCATGCCAGGTCACACCATCTGAGGCTGGCCGCAGGCAGGGCTGAAGGCTGGCAGCGGGGTGTTCCCTGGGAAAGCAGGCTGTGGCCTCGTCCTCACTGCGACCCTGAAACAGCCTCTTATTCCAGTGGAAAGAGCCACCGCTGGGGCACTGCCAAGACACCCACTCCCCGCTGCTCTGTGGACTTGCTTTACCATCTAGGAAACGGGGTGACCCTCTCCGCACTCCTGCAGGGGCTGTGGGTTCATTGGCTGATGCTCTGGATCTCACTGCCGTGCTAAAGCTGAGCCACTGAAGGCCAGGTCCCGGCCAGGGCTGGGCCCACACTCTGAGTTTCAAAGCTCCTGTGTACCTTTAATGTTGCTTTATCAGAATGGAGAGGGGTTCTTGTTTTTAAGCAGCTGATTTAATCCCCTTGGTAATGAGCTCCTGCTCTTACACCAGCTGAGTGTGCAGGCCTCGGGACAGGGCGGAGAGGTGAAGGGATTCTGATGGAGGCACGAGCTCTCTGCAAAAGGCACAGATGGCCCCCCAGTGCTCCCCAGCCAGAGCATTGATTTCTGTTAAGCCTCCCTTCTTGTTTGCCCCACTTAGGGCTAGGAATGCCTCACTGGTGTCTTCCTCGTGTTCCTTGAGATCTAGACTTCTTTAATGGACTCTACTCATGCCAATCAATGAACAGAAGGTCCCTTCCTGGGAGCGCACAAAACCCCAACAGTGGGGCAAAGCTGCGGACAGCCACAAGAGAGCATGTTTGGATACATGTAACTGAGAAGGGGAACCAGATAATTCACAGTATTAATTGCTACTGCAACTCTTGCTTTTCTTTTCTATAAATGCAAGATATAAACTAAAATTAATTTTAAAACATTTTAGATGCCGTTTTGAGTTGGTTATATTTGTGAAAGAGTATTTCAAATACTAGAGGCTTTAGAAAGCCAATTTGTGTGTTACTGGCACCACGCAAATCTATATATCTCTCTTGTGGATCTATATCACAGCCGATAGCGGATGACATTTCATCTGCATGCTATAATGAGAAGATCAGCCTCGCAAGCGTCAGGCCCTCCATCCCGGGAGCACTGTGAAAGGAAGAAAGGGAGAGCAGAGTGTAAATCTCTGGAGCCAGAATGGCATTTTCCTTGTACATTCCTTTATGTCTCACTTCCTATTTTTTAAAATAATGATTGGCGATTGCAATCCTAAAGGAGGTAGCATTTGGGGTGAGTACAAACAATGACAAAATTAAATTACTGCCGGGCTAACAACTACTGCATTTCTCATTCAGCTTTACCATTTTCTGTTCTTATGAAATGGTAGATGGAATATAATTTAATGTCTTCCCATTAAAAAAATAAATAAAACAGTACCGAACCTCTCAGAAAATCATGCAATTACCAACGTTCTTGCAGGAAGGGGAGTCCCCAGCACAGGTTGGACCCCCATCTGCAGAGGAGCCTAGGACCGTTTCACGTGTCCAAATGGAACAGCAGGGTGGGTGGAGGGCGAGGTCAACAGATGCAGCACTATCTGCCGGGCAGGCTCCAAGATAGTAACTCCTTTCTGAGGATGTTTTTGAGAGTCTGCAGCCTTGCTCCTGCCCCAATCCCTCTGCTCCCTCTCCCTCTGCTGTGCTGCTGCTCACGGCTTTCAAGTGCCTCTCCATCTGGAGGGAAGCGCTCTGCTCCCTGCCATCCTCCTGCCCCAGCACCCATGCCGAAGAGGCAGCCCTTCCCTGGGGACCCAGCCCACCACTGCCGCATCCGTGTCTAGGCTCTGGGTTCGGGTCAGCCAGAGCCCACGGGCAGGGTCTCCTGCTTGGCACCGGGATGCTGAAATAGCAGCATTTGACACATTTAAAACTTGCTGTTTGTGCAATCACTAAAAACTGCACCATTAGCTGGAATTTCAGATTGCATGAGTGCAGATCATTAAGTGTTATTACAGTATTAATTATTAGAAATGTCCTGTACTGCCCAAATTAAATTGGGATAGTCAACGACCTGCGAGTTCCCAATACCACGGATAATTTACCCGGAGATCTGCCACGCTGGGTAAGGTGTCTCCACATGCCGCTCTCGCTGTTGCACATTAAGTACCAATGGAGGATCTCGGGAGGAAATAAATCAATCAGATGGCAATATTTTCCTATGGCGACCCTCAGAAAAAGCAAAACCAGGCAGGGATGATGTTGACATGCAAGCGAGGACTTGCTTGAACACTGAAATCGGCTAATGATAACCAGCGTCTCAGCAGCCACAGGGCGCCTGGCTGTGGCAGCGATTCCCTGCCATCCATGGGGCTGATGATGTGTGTTCAGTTTCCAAAAGGAGAGTGAAATGAGCTTAGCTCTGCAAGGCCAATCGGATCAAAGCTGGAGGAATGTTTTCAAAAACACCTTGGACTAACTACGACTCTGTCACCCCAACTGTTGCCAAAGCCACTAGGATGCCACCACACACTTCTTTACCCTAAGTGGTCCCACCGTTGAAATGGTCGGCAGTGTTCCCCACAGTGCAAGCCCAGCAGTGGACACAGGATTCTGGGCCAGCCAGCACCTGGGCAGCCAGGAGGGAGTATTTCCACAGAAATCACGTGGCCACTGGGGTACATCAGTGGGTGCCCCCATTTCAACCAGAGCTGGACTTTGGCCATTTGTGTATTTTCTTGGTTGAAAGTATAAGTCAAGAAAAACAGCATTTTAAACAATAAGGGAGATGTTTTTCAAGAGATTTCTTTATCAATGTGTACAAATAATTAGATAATGCAATACAATCATGGATCCATGGTTTCGATGTGCTAAGGGCAAGCAACAACATTTTGTGCCATTAATTTCCACACTGGGGGGGATCACTGATATCCCTTCGCACACAGATGTCTTGACATGGGCAAGAGTCAGGTGCCAGCGTCCAGGCCAGCTTCGGCAGGCACTTACCCTGTGTTCCAGGTCTTCCTCGCCCAGGAGACGTGCCCAGCGTTAAGTGAGCAAGCACAAGCACCCAGAGTCCCTCACTGTCTGAGGCGCAAGTCTGGCCCTTCCTCTCACGCCCCTACTTCCGCCAACGTGAGACTCAGATCCAAGGTGGGTCCACGCAGCAGGGTGGGACACAGTGCCCCTCCCCTGCTTCCTCTTTGTCCCAGCCACAGCCAGCCTCGTCCAACACCCACAAGGCTAGGCTTCCAAGCCAAACGTGGCGTAAGTACAAGTGGCTCAGAACGCTGATGATGGTGCTAGTCCCTTTTCCTCACTGTGACCAAAGTACCCAACAAGAAGGACTTAGAGGAGGAAAAGTCCCCTCTGGCTCACGAATTCAGAGATCCAGCACCTGCCGGCCGGCCGCACTGCTCTGGGTCTGCGGAGAGGCAGAACATCATGGTGAAGGGCTGCGGTGGGGACGCCCTGCTCCATTAGGGGAGCCAGGACGCAAAGCAGGGAGGGTCCCCCAGTCCCTCCGCCTGTCCACAGTCACCCCAGACGATCCATTCAAACAGCTTAGGCTGCAGCTCTCCCAGTCCAGCTCTGAACTTCTGCATCAACAGGAGCTTTGGGAAACACCTCATATCCAAACCATTACAATTTATTAAGTCCAAAGAGCTCCTCAGAAACTTGGACCACAGAGATATCCAAAAATTGGACCGTGATAGAGCTATTAAATAGCAGTTAGTCTCAAAAAAGCAGTGTTTATAAAGACTATGTGATAATATAAAAGTAATTATGCAACATTAATTGAAAAAGTAAAATCAAATTTTATGTGTAAGCATGGTATCAAGATTACAACTATGTAAGAAATTGCATAATAAGAAGGAAATACCAAAATCATAACTATTAGCAAATGCATGTGCACATATGTATGAATATACACATATATATTTAAATCATGTCCCAGCTAGACATGAGTGTTCACATCTGATTTGAAATCTAGCAAAATTCAGGTCAAACCCCTACCCCTCTGAAGAGGGTACAAAGTCCTTACAGATAAGTAACGTGCCAGGCCCTGTGGTACACACCTGTGATCCCAGGGACTCATAGGGCAGAGAATCACAAGTTCAAGGCCAGCCTAGGCAACTTATGGAGACCCTGTCTCAAGACTTAAAAAAACAATTGGGGTAGAGGCTGGGGATGTAGCTCAGAGAGAGAACACCCCAGGTTCAAGCCGCAGTACAGCAAATAAATTAGCAAGTAGGCCAGCAAGCAGGCACGCGGCCCTGGGCTCAAGAGGCCTTGTCTTCTCAGCTCAGTGGTCTGGGGGAGCTCAGAGGCAGGGGCAGCACAAGCCTGGAGCAGGGGCCGGGCTCTGTCCCCAGCTGTGCCTGCCCGAGGCTTCCAGAGTAAGCACAGCACATTCCTTCCCACCCCTGGCCGGGTGCCATCTCCGTCCAATGTGCAGTGACCTGCAGGCCGTCCCATGGTCCCACCAGAGTGCAGAGGGGGAGGCTGCAGTTACAGGCCTGCAGTCCACCTGCACAGTCTGCCCAGGGCAGCGACCATTGCCATTTCTCTGGCAGAGAAAGGGACATGTGGGCCACCAACTTGCACTTCCAATGCGCGACCCAGGACAACTTGAGGCCGAGGAGTCAAAGCCAGCCTCCTCTGCCCTGGTTCATGGAGCGCCTGTTTGAAGTCTCCTGGAAAGGAGAAACCACAACGTTCCTGGCCACTGGGCTGTGGAAAGCGCTGGAGGAAGGTGGTGCCTGAGGAAGGCTCCAGGCCGAGGCCTGTCCTTGCAGGGTGACAAGACGCTCAGTCCCAAGGACCAGCTCCAGGCACACTCCTCCAGTCCCCCAGGCTCAGAAACGCGGAGCCAGCCCACGTCTGCACCACAAGCCCCTGGCTCCCCGCCCTCCTGACTGCCCTCCGGTCAAGCACCCATCCTGCACATTGTCCAAGGGGCTGAGTGTCACCGTCACCTAACTGTCCCAGGGGCCTGCACACGGAAGCTGCAGGCCCACCCAGCCATCATCTCTGCCTCCCTGAAACCGCCTCATCTGGGTGTCCAGAACCCTCCCGGAGTTCCAACCCCACAGGGTCACAATGGACCCCAACGCCTGATCTATCCAAAGGCTGTCACTGCGTTTCGGAAATTAAACTCTATATTTGAAACCTATTTTTCATGGAAGGAAGAAATACTGTTCAATATCTGCACTCCAGAATCCAAACCACTGTCCCTTTCTGTCACATTCAAAGCCTCTTAGGAGACTTCAGGGACAAATGGCTGAGGGGAGGCAGCAGGCAGAGGCCAGCAGAGGGTGGTTCCCAGCTGGGCTGCCATTGCATGAGGGGACCCTGATGCCCACTGAAGCTTTTGTGCAAATGTTAGTGAGTGTTTTCTGTCTCTTTCTGCCACTTCAGAAAACACTGGAGAAATTACACACAGAATCTTGTTGAGGCAATGTTAGCATTACAAATTCAAGCACAAAAAGCCAGTAAATGCAAATGCCAATGTTCTAATTGTAACATTAACTTGAACACATTTCACATCCTGGTTGCATTGACTGTATGCTTAAAAGGCCTAATTAGAAACGTAAGCCATCATGTGCCATACAGGTGGATACTCTCATCACCAGTGTGTTTGCTTATTTATTTATTATTTACTTATGTGGGTACTGGGTATTGAACCCAGGGTGCTTTACAACTGAGCCGCATCCTCAACCCTTTTTATTTTTATTTGAGCCAGGGTCTCACTAAGTTGCTGATGACCTTGCTAAATTGATCTTGCCATCCTCTTGCCTCAGCCTCCAGAGTTGCCGGGTTACAGCTATGTGCCACCGCACACAGCCAAGGGGTGCGTTTATTCCTTACGACATCATACCTCGAAGGAGTCAACATCCTGAAGGTAGGCTTCCTTTCATTCCTCCTGTCTAGTGCCACCTCTTCAGCGCTAACCCAACAAAACAGACAGCTTCAGGAAGGGGCCGTATCAGCAATGCAGGCTCCCTGTCCCAGGCCAGCAGGTGCTGACTCTGGCCACCAGGGTGCTGACTCTGGCCACCAGGGAACCCTTCACTAATTCAGGAAGTCTTTCCCAAAACCATGTTGGTTCAACTTAATTCTTCTCTTTAGAAAGTTGATTTTTAATTAGCTTTTCTTCGGGGAAAATTTTCAGAACACCAGAAAGGAATTAGAAAAATAAGCCTTCAATAGTACATCTGAGAAAATCACCTGTTTTGCTCTCTACTTTTCCTTCCTGTCCTCACTAATGGAATGCATGATTTTGTATAAAGCATAAATACGCACCTAAGCCGTATTTCAGTAACTGCATACACCTGTCGTTGTTGACCTAGCTATTTCCCTGCTGTTGGGTGTGTTTTAATATTTCAAATAGGGGCAGCAGGGCATTAAACAGTACCTGATATTGCCATTTTGCAACTGAGTTTTCTTTAGGTCTTTTTTTTTTTTTCTTTTTAACATACCCTTGAAAGGCTTCGTAAGCTTTCAGAGTTTCTTCAGAATAAACCACACAAGAGCACATTTCTAGCACCGTAAGTTTAGGATAGCCAAGTGGCCAGGGCTCTGACATGAAACAGGTGTACAGCTGAGGCCACTCTTAAAGATACACTTGCTGTGTTCTCTGTGTGTTTAGTGATTCATGATGACTAACTTCTAAACGTGATAGTGAGCCGTCGATAGTTAGGAAACTGGGCATGTGTTCCTGAAACACAGATCTGAAGGGCACTGTGAGCTTGGGCTTAGCCAGGGCAGCTTGCTGCCCCATCAGTGCACATGGACGGGGCCAGCAGGGTAGGGGCAGGGCTGTCGGGAGAGAAGGAGGGGGCAGGCGCTGAGCCTTGCAGGAGGGGGTCGGGAGAGACAGGGAAAAGAGAGCGAATCCCCGAGGAGGGGGCAGAGCTGGGGATGCTGAGGCCTAGCGAGCTCACTGAACCAGGAAGTGGGAAGAGGAGGCTGGGGACACCCAGTGGAGGCCACAAGATGACCCTGCCCTGCTTTCTGAAAGATCTGTGTTGGTTTGATTTGCTCACATTTTATACAAACGATTGCCCAAATCTGTCTCTTCACAGGAGGACAGATCCTGGTGGCCAGGGGGCCAAATTAGCCGTGCCCCAGGGCACAATGCAGCCCATTTTGCAGCCCCTGGACATTGCTAGTCCTCTGTCCCCATCTGGGCTAAGAGCTGAGTACACCTGATGGCCCAAGTTCTCCCCAGGCCCGTGGCCACATCTGTCTGCCCAGAAACCCACCCCATCTCCTGGGCCGGCATCGCTGTGGTCTCCATCTTCCTTACTGTCACAGCAGGACCTCTCTGTTGTGCATGTCCCCTCCTTGGTCCTCTGAGATTCCTTCTGGAAAACATGGCAAGATTGAAATCTCCCGAGACTCGTTTAGCGTTGGCCATGTGTGGCTCCTGCCATCTCAGAACCCCCATGTAAGGTCGCTCAAATTACAGGAAGACCTGACCTGGCATCCCACATGCCCTGGGCTCTGGCAGCCCTCCGTGCCCACTGGCCTGTGTTCCCCTCTGTGCACCCCATCTCCCTGAGGGGCCCCACGCTTCCCTCCTACACACCTTGGCTGCCGGTATCTGTTCCACTTGAGTCTCCAGGACTCCCTTACCCTCATAAACTTTTGAAACCCCCACACTGCTCACCAGGGCCAGCCCAGTCTCAGGAACCCCAGGGGATGTGCTTCTTAGGACATAGGAGGGCAGGGGAAGTCCCTTGTGCATGGTGGAGGCAGAGCCCTGCTTCTGAGAGGCCCTGCGACCTTGGCGAGTCCTTGACTCCCCCTGGTCTCAGCTATGTCATTTGTACAATGGGCACAGTGGGACAGTAAAAGTTACTTTTTTACCAGCAGATGACAGATAAGTCACTCTGAGAGGAGACTCATAAACTCTTTGTGTTTACAGCAAACAGTAAAGATATTGCTAAGCTGCTTTGTGTAGAAATAACTGATGGTTCTCAGGTGAGAGGAAAGACTGAAGGAGGTGAGAGGGGTAGAGGATGGAGCCCTGAGCCCGGGCAGACACGGCTGGGAACAGGCGGCCAGCCTCACACACACGCTCTGCCCCCACCTGACCCCCAGGAAAGATCTGTGTCTTGTGTGCAGCCTGGCAGCGGGACGAAGTGCAGGAGGAGCCCGTCCATCCCATAGTGAGACCCAGTGCCCTGGGATCGCAAGGCCTAAAGGGGGACCGTGTAGACCTGCAAACGGGCTGGCCCAGGGAGCACAGCGGGCCTGCCGTCCCCTTCCTTGGGGTGTCGAAGAGCAGAACCAAAGCCCACAGCGGAGACCAGCATGAGACGCACCCCCGGCCCACTCGCTTCACAGTGAAGGAGTCCAGACGCAGGGTCGCCTGGGCCCAGAGGCCCTGGGAGATGGCCACTCACCCTTGCAGCCTTCAACAACCACAGCCTGGACCATCCTGCTTCTGCTGAACTGAGACGTGGAGGAGAGCGGGGCCATGGCTCGGGGTGGAGTGTTTCCCTACCTGCCCCGGCTGGGTTCCACCCAGCACAACAAGAAACGAGGTGAGATGAAAACAAAGAAGGAAAAACAGAGACAGAGATGGTGCCTGATCCTGGGCACCAGATCATCCTCAAAAGCTCATATTGAAATTTAATTGTCACTCAAGGGAAGGGAGGTGGGGCTCAGAGATGTGATGGTGTCATGGGGGCCACTACCACCAGAGCAGGTTAGTTATCACGGGAGGGAGTGACTAGTGACCAGGGAGCTGGCTTCTCATCTCTAGGGCTGGTTCCTCATCCCAGCAGTGGGTTAGTTATCATGGGATCTGGTTAGTTATCATGAGAACTGGTTTCTTATCATGGGAGTGGGTTGGTTATCTTGGGTATGGGTTAGTTATCATGAGGGCGGATTAGTTATCATGGGAGCAGGTTACTCATCTTACGAGTGGGCTAAAGTTATCACAGGAGTGGGTTAGTTATTTGGGGAAAGGGTTAGTTATCACAGGACCAGTTTAGTTGTCACAGGAATGGGTTAGTTATTTTGGGGAAGGGTTAGATATCACAGGAGCAGTTTAGTTGTCACAGGAATGGGTTAGTTATTTTGGGGAAGGGTTAGATATCACAGGAGCAGTTTAGTTGTCACAGGAGTGGGTTATTTTGGGAAAGGGTTAGTTATGACAGGAGCAGTTTAGTTGTCACAGGACTGGGTTAGTTATTTGGGGAAAGGGTTAGTTACCACAGGAGCAGTTTAGTTGTATAGGAGAGGGTTAGTTATCACAGGAGTGGGTTAGTTATTTTGGGGAAGGGTTAGATATCACAGGAGCAGTTTAGTTGTCACAGGAGTGGGTTAGTTATTTGGGGAAAGGGTTAGTTATCACAGGAGCAGTTTAGTTGTCACAGGAGTGGGTTAGTTATTTTGGGGAAGGGTTAGATATCACAGGAGCAGTTTAGTTGTCACAGGAGTGGGTTAGTTATTTGGGGAAAGGGTTAGTTATCACAGGAGCAGTTTAGTTGTCACAGGAGTGGGTTAGTTATTTTGGGGAAGGGTTAGATATCACAGGAGCAGTTTAGTTGTCACAGGAGTGGGTTAGTTATTTGGGGAAAGGGTTAGTTATCACAGGAGCAGTTTAGTTGTCACAGGAATGGGTTAGTTATTTTGGGAAAGGTTTAGTTATCACAGGAGCAGTTTAGTTGTCACAGGAGTGGGTTAGTTATTTTGGGGAAGGGTTAGATATCACAGGAGCAGTTTAGTTGTCACAGGACTGGGTTAGTTATTTGGGGGAAGGGTTAGTTATCACAGGAGCAGTTTAGTTGTCACAGGAGTGGGTTAGTTATTTTGGGGAAGGGTTAGATATCACAGGAGCAGTTTAGTTGTCACAGGAGTGGGTTACTTATTTGGGGAAAGGGTTAGTTATCACAGGAGCAGTTTACTTGTCACAGGAGTGGGTTAGTTATTTTGGGAAAGGGTTAGTTATGACAGGAGCAGTTTAGTTGTCACAGGACTGGGTTAGTTATTTGGGGAAAGGATTAGTTATGACAGGAGCAGTTTAGTTGTCACAGGAGTGGGTTAGTTATTTTGGGAAAGGGTTAGTTATGACAGGAGCAGTTTAGTTGTCACAGGACTGGGTTAGTTATTTTGGGAAAGGGTTAGTTATGACAGGAGCAGTTTAGTTGTCACAGGAGTGGGTTAGTTATTTGGGGAAAGGGTTAGTTATCACAGGAGCAGTTTACTTGTCACAGGAGTGGGTTAGTTATTTGGGGAAAGGGTTAGTTATGACAGGAGCAGTTTAGTTGTCACAGGACTGGGTTAGATATTTTGGGAAAGGGTTAGTTATGACAGGAGCAGTTTAGTTGTCACAGGACTGGGTTAGTTATTTTGGGAATGGGTTAGTCATCACAGGAGTAGTTTACTTATCACAGGAGTGGGTTAGTTATTTGGGGAAAGGGTTAGTTATCACAGGAGCAGTTTAGTTGTATAGGAGAGGGTTAGTTATCACAGGAGTGGGTTAGTTATTTTGGGGAAGGGTTAGATATCACAGGAGCAGTTTAGTTGTCACAGGAGTGGGTTAGTTATTTTGGGGAAGGGTTAGATATCACAGGAGCAGTTTAGTTGTCACAGGAGTGGGTTAGTTATTTGGGGAAAGGGTTAGTTATCACAGGAGCAGTTTAGTTGTCACAGGAGTGGGTTAGTTATTTTGGGGAAGGGTTAGATATCACAGGAGCAGTTTGGTTGTCACAGGAGTGGGTTAGTTATTTGGGGAAAGGGTTAGTTATCACAGGAGCAGTTTAGTTGTCACAGGAATGGGTTAGTTATTTTGGAAAAGGGTTACTTATCACAGGAGCAGTTTACTTGTCACAGGAGTGGGTTAGTTATTTTGGGAAAGGGTTAGTTATGACAGGAGCAGTTTAGTTGTCACAGGAGTGGGTTAGTTATTTGGGGAAAGGGTTAGTTATCACAGGAGCAGTTTACTTGTCACAGGAGTGGGTTAGTTATTTGGGGAAAGGGTTAGTTATGACAGGAGCAGTTTAGTTGTCACAGGAGTGGGTTAGTTATTTTGGGAAAGGGTTAGCTATGACAGGAGCAGTTTAGTTGTCACAGGAGTGGGTTAGTTATTTAGGGAAAGGGTTAGTCATCACAGGAGCAGGTTAGTTGTCACAGGACTGGGTTAGTTATTTGGGGAAGGGTTAGATATCACAGGAGCAGTTTAGTTGTATAGGAGAGGGTTAGTTGTCACAGGAGTGGGTTAGTTATTTGCGGAAAGGGTTAGTTATCACAGGAGCAGTTTAGTTGTATAGGAGAGGGTTAGTTATCACAGGAGTGGGTTAGTTATTTTGGGGAAGGGTTAGATATCACAGGAGCAGTTTAGTTGTCACAGGAGTGGGTTAGTTATTTGGGGAAAGGGTTAGTTATCACAGGAGCAGTTTAGTTGTCACAGGAGTGGGTTAGTTATTTTGGGGAAGGGTTAGATATCACAGGAGCAGTTTAGTTGTCACAGGAGTGGGTTAGTTATTTGGGGAAAGGGTTAGTTATCACAGGAGCAGTTTAGTTGTCACAGGAATGGGTTAGTTATTTTGGGAAAGGGTTACTTATCACAGGAGCAGTTTACTTGTCACAGGAGTGGGTTAGTTATTTTGGGAAAGGGTTAGTTATGACAGGAGCTTTTTAGTTGTCACAGGAGTGGGTTAGTTATTTGGGGAAAGGGTTAGTTATCACAGGAGCAGTTTACTTGTCACAGGAGTGGGTTAGTTATTTGGGGAAAGGGTTAGTTATGACAGGAGCAGTTTAGTTGTCACAGGAGTGGGTTAGTTATTTTGGGAAAGGGTTAGTTATGACAGGAGCAGTTTAGTTGTCACAGGACTGGGTTAGTTATTTTGGGAAAGGGTTAGTTATGACAGGAGCAGTTTAGTTATCACAGGAGTGGGTTAGTTATTTGGGGAAAGGGTTAGTTATCACAGGAGCAGTTTAGTTGTATAGGAGAGGGTTAGTTGTCACAGGAGTGGGTTAGTTATTTTGGGAAAGGGTTAGTTATCACAGGAGCAGTTTAGTTGTCACAGGAGTGGGTTAGTTATTTTGGGAAAGGGTTAGTTATCACAGGAGCAGTTTAGTTGTCACAGGAGTGGGTTAGTTATTTTGGGAAAGGGTTAGTTATCACAGGAGCAGTTTAGTTGTCACAGGAGTGGGTTAGTTATTTGGGGGAAGGGTTAGTTATCACAGGAGCAGTTTAGTTGTCACAGGAGTGGGTGAGTTATTTGGGGGAAGGGTTAGATATCACAGGAGCAGTTTAGTTGTATAGGAGAGGGTTAGTTGTCACAGGAGTGGGTGAGTTATTTGGGGGAAGGGTTAGATATCACAGGAGCAGTTTAGTTGTATAGGAGAGGGTTAGTTGTCACAGAAGTGGGTGAGTTATTTGGGGGAAGGGTTAGATATCACAGGAGCAGTTTAGTTGTATAGGAGAGGGTTAGTTGTCACAGGAGTGGGTGAGTTATTTAGGGGAAGGGTTAGATATCACAGAGCACTTTAGTTGTATAGGAGAGGGTTAGTTGTCACAGGAGTGGGTGAGTTATTTGGGGGAAGGGTTAGATATCACAGGAGCAGTTTAGTTGTATAGGAGAGGGTTACTTGTCACAGGAGTGGGTTAATTATTTGGGGGAAGGTTAGATATCACAGGAGCAGTTTAGTTGTATAGGAGAGGGTTAGTTGTCACAGGAGTGGGTGAGTTATTTAGGGGAAGGGTTAGATATCACAGGAGCAGTTTAGTTGTATAGGAGAGGGTTAGTTGTCACAGGAGTGGGTGAGTTATTTGGGGGAAGGTTAGATATCACAGGAGCAGTTTAGTTGTATAGGAGAGGGTTAGTTGTCACAGGAGTGGGTTAATTATTTGGGGGAAGGGTTAGATATCACAGGAGCAGTTTAGTTGTATAGGAGAGGGTTAGTGGTCACAGGAGTGGATTAGTTATTTGGGGAAGGGTAAGATATCACAGGAGCAGTTTAGTTGTATAGGAGAGGGTTAGTTGTCACAGGAGTGGGTTAGTTATTTGGGGAAGGGTTAGATATCACAGGAGCAGTTTAGTTGTATAGGAGAGGGTTAGTTGTCACAGGAGTGGGTGAGTTATTTAGGGGAAGGGTTAGATATCACAGGAGCAGTTTAGTTGTATAGGAGAGGGTTAGTTGTCACAGGAGTGGGTGAGTTATTTGGGGGAAGGGTTAGTTATCACAGGAGCAGTTTAGTTGTCACAGGAGTGGGTTAGTTATTTGGGGGAAGGGTTAGTTATCACAGGAGCAGTTTAGTTGTCACAGGAGTGGGTGAGTTATTTGGGGGAAGGGTTAGATATCACAGGAGCAGTTTAGTTGTATAGGAGAGGGTTAGTGGTCACAAAAGTGGGTTAGTTATTTGGGGAAGGGTTAGATATCACAGGAGCAGTTTAGTTGTATAGGAGAGGGTTAGTTGTCACAGGAGTGGGTTAGTTATTTGGGGAAGGGTTAGATATCACAGGAGCAGTTTAGTTGTATAGGAGAGGGTTAGTTGTCACAGGAGTGGGTGAGTTATTTAGGGGAAGGGTTAGATATCACAGGAGCAGTTTAGTTGTATGGGAGAGGGTTAGTTGTCACAGGAGTGGGTTAATTATTTGGGGGAAGGGTTAGATATCACAGGAGCAGTTTAGTTGTATAGGAGAGGGTTAGTTGTCACAGGAGTGGGTTAGTTATTTGGGAGAAGGGTTAGATATCACAGGAGCAGTTTAGTTGTATAGGAGAGGGTTAGTTGTCACAGGAGTGGGTGAGTTATTTAGGGGAAGGGTTAGATATCACAGGAGCACTTTAGTTGTATAGGAGAGGGTTAGTTGTCACAGGAGTGGGTTAGTTATTTGGGGAAGGGTTAGATAACACAGGAGCAGTTTAGTTGTATAGGAGAGGGTTAGTTGTCACAGGAGTGGGTGAGTTATTTGGGGGAAGGGTTAGATATCACAGGAGCAGTTTAGTTGTATAGGAGAGGGTTAGTTGTCACAGGAGTGGGTTAGTTATTTGGGGGAAGGGTTAGATATCACAGGAGCAGTTTAGTTGTATAGGAGAGGGTTAGTTGTCACAGGAGTGGGTTAGTTATTTGGGGAAGGATTAGATATCACAGGAGCAGTTTAGTTGTATAGGAGAGGGTTAGTTGTCACAGGAGTGGGTTAGTTATTTGGGGGAAGGGTTAGATATCACAGGAGCAGTTTAGTTGTATAGGAGAGGGTTAGTTGTCACAGGAGTGGGTTAGTTATTTGGGGAAGGGTTAGATATCACAGGAGCAGATTAGTTGTATAGGAGAGGGTTAGTTGTCACAGGAGTGGGTTAGTTATTTGGGGAAGGGTTAGATATCACAGGAGCAGTTTAGTTGTATAGGAGAGGGTTAGTTGTCACAGGAGTGGGTGAGTTATTTGGGGGAAGGGTTAGATATCACAGGAGCAGTTTAGTTGTATAGGAGAGGGTTAGTTGTCACAGGAGTGGGTTAATTATTTGGGGGAAGGGTTAGATATCACAGGAGCAGTTTAGTTGTATAGGAGAGGGTTAGTTGTCACAGGAGTGGGTTAATTATTTGGGGGAAGGGTTAGATATCACAGGAGCAGTTTAGTTGTATAGGAGAGGGTTAGTTGTCACAGGAGTGGGTGAGTTATTTGGGGGAAGGGTTAGATATCACAGGAGCAGTTTAGTTGTATAGGAGAGGGTTAGTTGTCACAGGAGTGGGTTAATTATTTGGGGGAAGGGTTAGATATCACAGGAGCAGTTTAGTTGTATAGGAGAGGGTTAGTTGTCACAGGAGTGGGTTAGTTATTTGGGGAAGGGTTAGATATCACAGGAGCAGTTTAGTTGTATAGGAGAGGGTTAGTTGTCACAGGAGTGGGTTAGTTATTTGGGGGAAGGGTTAGTTATCACAGGAGCAGTTTAGTTGTCACAGGAGTGGGTGAGTTATTTGGGTGAAGGGTTAGATATCACAGGAGCAGTTTCGTTGTATAGGAGAGGGTTAGTTGTCACAGGAGTGGGTGAGTTATTTGGGGGAAGGGTTAGATATCACAGGAGCAGTTTAGTTGTATAGGAGAGGGTTAGTTGTCACAGGAGTGGGTGAGTTATTTGGGGGAAGGGTTAGTTATCACAGGAGCAGTTTAGTTGTCACAGGAGTGGGTTAGTTATTTTGGGAAAGGGTTAGTTATCACAGGAGCAGTTTAGTTATCACAGGAGTGGGTTAGTTATTTGGGGAAAGGGTTACTTATCACAGGAGCAGTTTAGTTATCACAGGAGTGGGTTAGTTATTTGGGAAAAGGGTTAGTTATCACAGGAGCAGTTTAGTTGTATAAGAGAGGGTTAGTTGTCACAGGAGTAGGTTAGTTATTTTGGGAAAGGGTTAGTTATCACAGGGACAGTTTAGTTGTATAGGAGGGGGTTAGTTGTCACAGGAGTGGGTTAGTTATTTGGGGGAAGGGTTAGTTATCACAGGAGCAGTTTAGTTGTCACAGGAGTGGGTGAGTTATTTGGGGGAAGGGTTAGATATCACAGGAGCAGTTTAGTTGTATAGGAGAGGGTTAGTTGTCACAGGAGTGGGTGAGTTATTTGGGGGAAGGGTTAGATATCACAGGAGCAGTTTAGTTGTATAGGAGAGGGTTAGTTGTCACAGGAGTGGGTGAGTTATTTAGGGGAAGGGTTAGATATCACAGAGCACTTTAGTTGTATAGGAGAGGGTTAGTTGTCACAGGAGTGGGTGAGTTATTTGGGGGAAGGGTTAGATATCACAGGAGCAGTTTAGTTGTATAGGAGAGGGTTAGTTGTCACAGGAGTGGGTTAATTATTTGGGGGAAGGTTAGATATCACAGGAGCAGTTTAGTTGTATAGGAGAGGGTTAGTTGTCACAGGAGTGGGTGAGTTATTTAGGGGAAGGGTTAGATATCACAGGAGCAGTTTAGTTGTATAGGAGAGGGTTAGTTGTCACAGGAGTGGGTGAGTTATTTGGGGGAAGGTTAGATATCACAGGAGCAGTTTAGTTGTATAGGTGAGGGTTAGTTGTCACAGGAGTGGGTTAATTATTTGGGGGAATGGTTAGATATCACAGGAGCAGTTTAGTTGTATAGGAGAGGGTTAGTGGTCACAGGAGTGTGTTAGTTATTTGGGGAAAGGTTAGATATCACAGGAGCAGTTTAGTTGTATAGGAGAGGGTTAGTTGTCACAGGAGTGGGTGAGTTATTTGGGGAAGGGTTAGATATCACAGGAGCAGTTTAGTTGTCACAGGAGTGGGTGAGTTATTTGTTTGAAGGGTTAGATATCACAGGAGCAGTTTAGTTGTATAGGAGAGGGTTAGTTGTCACAGGAGTGGGTGAGTTATTTGGGGGAAGGGTTAGATATCACAGGAGCAGTTTAGTTGTATAGGAGAGGGTTAGTTGTCACAGGAGTGGGTGAGTTATTTGGGGGAAGGGTTAGTTATCACAGGAGCAGTTTACTTGTCACAGGAGTGGGTTAGTTATTTGGGGAAAGGGTTAGTTATGACAGGAGCAGTTTAGTTGTCACATGAGTGGGTTAGTTATTTTGGGAAAGGGTTAGTTATGACAGGAGCAGTTTAGTTGTCACAGGACTGGGTTAGTTATTTTGGGAAAGGGTTAGTTATGACAGGAGCAGTTTAGTTATCACAGGAGTGGGTTAGTTATTTGGGGAAAGGGTTAGTTATCACAGGAGCAGTTTAGTTGTATAGGAGAGGGTTAGTTGTCACAGGAGTGGGTTAGTTATTTTGGGAAAGGGTTAGTTATCACAGGAGCAGTTTAGTTGTCACAGGAGTGGGTTAGTTATTTTGGGAAAGGGTTAGTTATCACAGGAGCAGTTTAGTTGTCACAGGAGTGGGTTAGTTATTTTGGGAAAGGGTTAGTTATCACAGGAGCAGTTTAGTTGTCACAGGAGTGGGTTAGTTATTTGGGGGAAGGGTTAGTTATCACAGGAGCAGTTTAGTTGTCACAGGAGTGGGTGAGTTATTTGGGGGAAGGGTTAGATATCACAGGAGCAGTTTAGTTGTATAGGAGAGGGTTAGTTGTCACAGGAGTGGGTGAGTTATTTGGGGGAAGGGTTAGATATCACAGGAGCAGTTTAGTTGTATAGGAGAGGGTTAGTTGTCACAGGAGTGGGTGAGTTATTTGGGGGAAGGGTTAGATATCACAGGAGCAGTTTAGTTGTATAGGAGAGGGTTAGTTGTCACAGGAGTGGGTGAGTTATTTAGGGGAAGGGTTAGATATCACAGAGCACTTTAGTTGTATAGGAGAGGGTTAGTTGTCACAGGAGTGGGTGAGTTATTTGGGGGAAGGGTTAGATATCACAGGAGCAGTTTAGTTGTATAGGAGAGGGTTACTTGTCACAGGAGTGGGTTAATTATTTGGGGGAAGGTTAGATATCACAGGAGCAGTTTAGTTGTATAGGAGAGGGTTAGTTGTCACAGGAGTGGGTGAGTTATTTAGGGGAAGGGTTAGATATCACAGGAGCAGTTCAGTTGTATAGGAGAGGGTTAGTTGTCACAGGAGTGGGTGAGTTATTTGGGGGAATGTTAGATATCACAGGAGCAGTTTAGTTGTATAGGAGAGGGTTAGTTGTCACAGGAGTGGGTTAATTATTTGGGGGAAGGGTTAGATATCACAGGAGCAGTTTAGTTGTATAGGAGAGGGTTAGTGGTCACAGGAGTGGATTAGTTATTTGGGGAAGGGTAAGATATCACAGGAGCAGTTTAGTTGTATAGGAGAGGGTTAGTTGTCACAGGAGTGGGTTAGTTATTTGGGGAAGGGTTAGATATCACAGGAGCAGTTTAGTTGTATAGGAGAGGGTTAGTTGTCACAGGAGTGGGTGAGTTATTTAGGGGAAGGGTTAGATATCACAGGAGCAGTTTAGTTGTATAGGAGAGGGTTAGTTGTCACAGGAGTGGGTGAGTTATTTGGGGGAAGGGTTAGTTATCACAGGAGCAGTTTAGTTGTCACAGGAGTGGGTTAGTTATTTGGGGGAAGGGTTAGTTATCACAGGAGCAGTTTAGTTGTCACAGAAGTGGGTGAGTTATTTGGGGGAAGGGTTAGATATCACAGGAGCAGTTTAGTTGTATAGGAGAGGGTTAGTGGTCACAAAAGTGGGTTAGTTATTTGGGGAAGGGTTAGATATCACAGGAGCAGTTTAGTTGTATAGGAGAGGGTTAGTTGTCACAGGAGTGGGTTAGTTATTTGGGGAAGGGTTAGATATCACAGGAGCAGTTTAGTTGTATAGGAGAGGGTTAGTTGTCACAGGAGTGGGTGAGTTATTTAGGGGAAGGGTTAGATATCACAGGAGCAGTTTAGTTGTATGGGAGAGGGTTAGTTGTCACAGGAGTGGGTTAATTATTTGGGGGAAGGGTTAGATATCACAGGAGCAGTTTAGTTGTATAGGAGAGGGTTAGTTGTCACAGGAGTGGGTTAGTTATTTGGGAGAAGGGTTAGATATCACAGGAGCAGTTTAGTTGTATAGGAGAGGGTTAGTTGTCACAGGAGTGGGTGAGTTATTTAGGGGAAGGGTTAGATATCACAGGAGCACTTTAGTTGTATAGGAGAGGGTTAGTTGTCACAGGAGTGGGTTAGTTATTTGGGGAAGGGTTAGATAACACAGGAGCAGTTTAGTTGTATAGGAGAGGGTTAGTTGTCACAGGAGTGGGTGAGTTATTTGGGGGAAGGGTTAGATATCACAGGAGCAGTTTAGTTGTATAGGAGAGGGTTAGTTGTCACAGGAGTGGGTTAGTTATTTGGGGGAAGGGTTAGATATCACAGGAGCAGTTTAGTTGTATAGGAGAGGGTTAGTTGTCACAGGAGTGGGTTAGTTATTTGGGGAAGGGTTAGATATCACAGGAGCAGTTTAGTTGTATAGGAGAGGGTTAGTTGTCACAGGAGTGGGTTAGTTATTTGGGGGAAGGGTTAGATATCACAGGAGCAGTTTAGTTGTATAGGAGAGGGTTAGTTGTCACAGGAGTGGGTTAGTTATTTGGGGAAGGGTTAGATATCACAGGAGCAGATTAGTTGTATAGGAGAGGGTTAGTTGTCACAGGAGTGGGTTAGTTATTTGGGGAAGGGTTAGATATCACAGGAGCAGTTTAGTTGTATAGGAGAGGGTTAGTTGTCACAGGAGTGGGTGAGTTATTTGGGGGAAGGGTTAGATATCACAGGAGCAGTTTAGTTGTATAGGAGAGGGTTAGTTGTCACAGGAGTGGGTTAATTATTTGGGGGAAGGGTTAGATATCACAGGAGCAGTTTAGTTGTATAGGAGAGGGTTAGTTGTCACAGGAGTGGGTTAATTATTTGGGGGAAGGGTTAGATATCACAGGAGCAGTTTAGTTGTATAGGAGAGGGTTAGTTGTCACAGGAGTGGGTGAGTTATTTGGGGGAAGGGTTAGATATCACAGGAGCAGTTTAGTTGTATAGGAGAGGGTTAGTTGTCACAGGAGTGGGTTAATTATTTGGGGGAAGGGTTAGATATCACAGGAGCAGTTTAGTTCTATAGGAGAGGGTTAGTTGTCACAGGAGTGGGTTAGTTATTTGGGGAAGGGTTAGATATCACAGGAGCAGTTTAGTTGTATAGGAGAGGGTTAGTTGTCACAGGAGTGGGTTAGTTATTTGGGGGAAGGGTTAGTTATCACAGGAGCAGTTTAGTTGTCACAGGAGTGGGTGAGTTATTTGGGTGAAGGGTTAGATATCACAGGAGCAGTTTCGTTGTATAGGAGAGGGTTAGTTGTCACAGGAGTGGGTGAGTTATTTGGGGGAAGGGTTAGATATCACAGGAGCAGTTTAGTTGTATAGGAGAGGGTTAGTTGTCACAGGAGTGGGTGAGTTATTTGGGGGAAGGGTTAGTTATCACAGGAGCAGTTTAGTTGTCACAGGAGTGGGTTAATTATTTTGGGAAAGGGTTAGTTATCACAGGAGCAGTTTAGTTATCACAGGAGTGGGTTAGTTATTTGGGGAAAGGGTTACTTATCACAGGAGCAGTTTAGTTATCACAGGAGTGGGTTAGTTATTTGGGAAAAGGGTTAGTTATCACAGGAGCAGTTTAGTTGTATAAGAGAGGGTTAGTTGTCACAGGAGTAGGTTAGTTATTTTGGGAAAGGGTTAGTTATCACAGGGACAGTTTAGTTGTATAGGAGGGGGTTAGTTGTCACAGGAGTGGGTTAGTTATTTGGGGGAAGGGTTAGTTATCACAGGAGCAGTTTAGTTGTCACAGGAGTGGGTGAGTTATTTGGGGGAAGGGTTAGATATCACAGGAGCAGTTTAGTTGTATAGGAGAGGGTTAGTTGTCACAGGAGTGGGTGAGTTATTTGGGGGAAGGGTTAGATATCACAGGAGCAGTTTAGTTGTATAGGAGAGGGTTAGTTGTCACAGGAGTGGGTGAGTTATTTAGGGGAAGGGTTAGATATCACAGAGCACTTTAGTTGTATAGGAGAGGGTTAGTTGTCACAGGAGTGGGTGAGTTATTTGGGGGAAGGGTTAGATATCACAGGAGCAGTTTAGTTGTATAGGAGAGGGTTAGTTGTCACAGGAGTGGGTTAATTATTTGGGGGAAGGTTAGATATCACAGGAGCAGTTTAGTTGTATAGGAGAGGGTTAGTTGTCACAGGAGTGGGTGAGTTATTTAGGGGAAGGGTTAGATATCACAGGAGCAGTTTAGTTGTATAGGAGAGGGTTAGTTGTCACAGGAGTGGGTGAGTTATTTGGGGGAAGGTTAGATATCACAGGAGCAGTTTAGTTGTATAGGAGAGGGTTAGTTGTCACAGGAGTGGGTTAATTATTTGGGGGAAGGGTTAGATATCACAGGAGCAGTTTAGTTGTATAGGAGAGGGTTAGTGGTCACAGGAGTGGGTTAGTTATTTGGGGAAGGGTTAGATATCACAGGAGCAGTTTAGTTGTATAGGAGAGGGTTAGTTGTCACAGGAGTGGGTTAGTTATTTGGGGAAGGGTTAGATATCACAGGAGCAGTTTAGTTGTATAGGAGAGGGTTAGTTGTCACAGGAGTGGGTGAGTTATTTAGGGGAAGGGTTAGATATCACAGGAGCAGTTTAGTTGTATAGGAGAGGGTTAGTTGTCACAGGAGTGGGTGAGTTATTTGGGGGAAGGGTTAGTTATCACAGGAGCAGTTTAGTTGTCACAGGAGTGGGTTAGTTATTTGCGGGAAGGGTTAGTTATCACAGGAGCAGTTTAGTTGTCACAGGAGTGGGTGAGTTATTTGGGGGAAGGGATAGATATCACAGGAGCAGTTTAGTTGTATAGGAGAGGGTTAGTGGTCACAGGAGTGGGTTAGTTATTTGGGGAAGGGTTAGATATCACAGGAGCAGTTTAGTTTTATAGGAGAGGGTTAGTTGTCACAGGAGTGGATTAGTTATTTGGGGAAGGGTTAGATATCACAGGAGCAGTTTAGTTGTATTGGAGAGGGTTAGTTGTCACAGGAGTGGGTGAGTTATTTAGGGGAAGGGTTAGATATCACAGGAGCAGTTTAGTTGTATGGGAGAGGGTTAGTTGTCACAGGAGTGGGTTAATTATTTGGGGGATGGGTTAGATATCACAGGAGCAGTTTAGTTGTATAGGAGAGGGTTAGTTGTCACAGGATTGGGTGAGTTATTTGGGAGAAGGGTTAGATATCACAGGAGCAGTTTAGTTGTATAGGAGAGGGTTAGTTGTCACAGGAGTGGGTGAGTTATTTAGGGGAAGGGTTAGATATCACAGGAGCACTTTAGTTGTATAGGAGAGGGTTAGTTGTCACAGGAGTGGGTTAATTATTTGGGGGAAGGGTTAGATATCACAGGAGCAGTTTAGTTGTATAGGAGAGGGTTAGTTGTCACAGGAGTGGGTTAGTTATTTGGGGAAGGGTTAGATATCACAGGAGCAGTTTAGTTGTATAGGAGAGGGTTAGTTGTCACAGGAGTGGGTTAGTTATTTGGGGGAAGTGTTAGTTATCACAGGAGCAGTTTAGTTGTCACAGGAGTGGGTGAGTTATTTGGGTGAAGGGTTAGATATCACAGGAGCAGTTTCGTTGTATAGGAGAGGGTTAGTTGTCACAGGAGTGGGTGAGTTATTTGGGGGAAGGGTTAGATATCACAGGAGCAGTTTAGTTGTATAGGAGAGGGTTAGTTGTCACAGGAGTGGGTGAGTTATTTGGGGGAAGGGTTAGTTATCACAGGAGCAGTTTAGTTGTCACAGGAGTGGGTTAGTTATTTTGGGAAAGGGTTAGTTATGACAGGAGCAGTTTAGTTATCACAGGAGTGGGTTAGTTATTTGGGGAAAGGGTTACTTATCACAGGAGCAGTTTAGTTATCACAGGAGTGGGTTAGTTATTTGGGGGAAGGGTTAGTTATCACAGGAGCAGTTTAGTTGTCACAGGAGTGGGTGAGTTATTTGGGGGAAGGGTTAGATATCACAGGAGCAGTTTAGTTGTATAGGAGAGGGTTAGTTGTCACAGGAGTGGGTGAGTTATTTGGGGGAAGGGTTAGATATCACAGGAGCAGTTTAGTTGTATAGGAGAGGGTTAGTTGTCACAGGAGTGGGTGAGTTATTTGGGGGAAGGGTTAGATATCACAGGAGCAGTTTAGTTGTATAGGAGAGGGTTAGTTGTCACAGGAGTGGGTGAGTTATTTAGGGGAAGGGTTAGATATCACAGAGCACTTTAGTTGTATAGGAGAGGGTTAGTTGTCACAGGAGTGGGTGAGTTATTTGGGGGAAGGGTTAGATATCACAGGAGCAGTTTAGTTGTATAGGAGAGGGTTACTTGTCACAGGAGTGGGTTAATTATTTGGGGGAAGGTTAGATATCACAGGAGCAGTTTAGTTGTATAGGAGAGGGTTAGTTGTCACAGGAGTGGGTGAGTTATTTAGGGGAAGGGTTAGATATCACAGGAGCAGTTTAGTTGTATAGGAGAGGGTTAGTTGTCACAGGAGTGGGTGAGTTATTTGGGGGAAGGTTAGATATCACAGGAGCAGTTTAGTTGTATAGGAGAGGGTTAGTTGTCACAGGAGTGGGTTAATTATTTGGGGGAAGGGTTAGATATCACAGGAGCAGTTTAGTTGTATAGGAGAGGGTTAGTGGTCACAGGAGTGGATTAGTTATTTGGGGAAGGGTAAGATATCACAGGAGCAGTTTAGTTGTATAGGAGAGGGTTAGTTGTCACAGGAGTGGGTTAGTTATTTGGGGAAGGGTTAGATATCACAGGAGCAGTTTAGTTGTATAGGAGAGGGTTAGTTGTCACAGGAGTGGGTGAGTTATTTAGGGGAAGGGTTAGATATCACAGGAGCAGTTTAGTTGTATAGGAGAGGGTTAGTTGTCACAGGAGTGGGTGAGTTATTTGGGGGAAGGGTTAGTTATCACAGGAGCAGTTTAGTTGTCACAGGAGTGGGTTAGTTATTTGGGGGAAGGGTTAGTTATCACAGGAGCAGTTTAGTTGTCACAGGAGTGGGTGAGTTATTTGGGGGAAGGGTTATATATCACAGGAGCAGTTTAGTTGTATAGGAGAGGGTTAGTGGTCACAAAAGTGTGTTAGTTATTTGGGGAAGGGTTAGATATCACAGGAGCAGTTTAGTTGTATAGGAGAGGGTTAGTTGTCACAGGAGTGGGTTAGTTATTTGGGGAAGGGTTAGATATCACAGGAGCAGTTTAGTTGTATAGGAGAGGGTTAGTTGTCACAGGAGTGGGTGAGTTATTTAGGGGAAGGGTTAGATATCACAGGAGCAGTTTAGTTGTATGGGAGAGGGTTAGTTGTCACAGGAGTGGGTTAATTATTTGGGGGAAGGGTTAGATATCACAGGAGCAGTTTAGTTGTATAGGAGAGGGTTAGTTGTCACAGGAGTGGGTTAGTTATTTGGGAGAAGGGTTAGATATCACAGGAGCAGTTTAGTTGTATAGGAGAGGGTTAGTTGTCACAGGAGTGGGTGAGTTATTTAGGGGAAGGGTTAGATATCACAGGAGCACTTTAGTTGTATAGGAGAGGGTTAGTTGTCACAGGAGTGGGTTAGTTATTTGGGGAAGGGTTAGATAACACAGGAGCAGTTTAGTTGTATAGGAGAGGGTTAGTTGTCACAGGAGTGGGTGAGTTATTTGGGGGAAGGGTTAGATATCACAGGAGCAGTTTAGTTGTATAGGAGAGGGTTAGTTGTCACAGGAGTGGGTTAGTTATTTGGGGGAAGGGTTAGATATCACAGGAGCAGTTTAGTTGTATAGGAGAGGGTTAGTTGTCACAGGAGTGGGTTAGTTATTTGGGGAAGGGTTAGATATCACAGGAGCAGTTTAGTTGTATAGGAGAGGGTTAGTTGTCACAGGAGTGGGTTAGTTATTTGGGGGAAGGGTTAGATATCAGAGGAGCAGTTTAGTTGTATAGGAGAGGGTTAGTTGTCACAGGAGTGGGTTAGTTATTTGGGGAAGGGTTAGATATCACAGGAGCAGATTAGTTGTATAGGAGAGGGTTAGTTGTCACAGGAGTGGGTTAGTTATTTGGGGAAGGGTTAGATATCACAGGAGCAGTTTAGTTGTATAGGAGTGGGTTAGTTGTCACAGGAGTGGGTGAGTTATTTGGGGGAAGGGTTAGATATCACAGGAGCAGTTTAGTTGTATAGGAGAGGGTTAGTTGTCACAGGAGTGGGTTAATTATTTGGGGGAAGGGTTAGATATCACAGGAGCAGTTTAGTTGTATAGGAGAGGTTTAGTTGTCACAGGAGTGGGTTAATTATTTGGGGGAAGGGTTAGATATCACAGGAGCAGTTTAGTTGTATAGGAGAGGGTTAGTTGTCACAGGAGTGGGTGAGTTATTTGGGGGAAGGGTTAGATATCACAGGAGCAGTTTAGTTGTATAGGAGAGGGTTAGTTGTCACAGGAGTGGGTTAATTATTTGGGGGAAGGGTTAGATATCACAGGAGCAGTTTAGTTGTATAGGAGAGGGTTAGTTGTCACAGGAGTGGGTTAGTTATTTGGGGAAGGGTTAGATATCACAGGAGCAGTTTAGTTGTATAGGAGAGGGTTAGTTGTCACAGGAGTGGGTTAGTTATTTGGGGGAAGGGTTAGTTATCACAGGAGCAGTTTAGTTGTCACAGGAGTGGGTGAGTTATTTGGGTGAAGGGTTAGATATCACAGGAGCAGTTTCGTTGTATAGGAGAGGGTTAGTTGTCACAGGAGTGGGTGAGTTATTTGGGGGAAGGGTTAGATATCACAGGAGCAGTTTAGTTGTATAGGAGAGGGTTAGTTGTCACAGGAGTGGGTGAGTTATTTGGGGGAAGGGTTAGTTATCACAGGAGCAGTTTAGTTGTCACAGGAGTGGGTTAGTTATTTTGGGAAAGGGTTAGTTATCACAGGAGCAGTTTAGTTATCACAGGAGTGGGTTAGTTATTTGGGGAAAGGGTTACTTATCACAGGAGCAGTTTAGTTATCACAGGAGTGGGTTAGTTATTTGGGAAAAGGGTTAGTTATCACAGGAGCAGTTTAGTTGTATAAGAGAGGGTTAGTTGTCACAGGAGTAGGTTAGTTATTTTGGGAAAGGGTTAGTTATCACAGGGACAGTTTAGTTGTATAGGAGGGGGTTAGTTGTCACAGGAGTGGGTTAGTTATTTGGGGGAAGGGTTAGTTATCACAGGAGCAGTTTAGTTGTCACAGGAGTGGGTGAGTTATTTGGGGGAAGGGTTAGATATCACAGGAGCAGTTTAGTTGTATAGGAGAGGGTTAGTTGTCACAGGAGTGGGTGAGTTATTTGGGGGAAGGGTTAGATATCACAGGAGCAGTTTAGTTGTATAGGAGAGGGTTAGTTGTCACAGGAGTGGGTGAGTTATTTAGGGGAAGGGTTAGATATCACAGAGCACTTTAGTTGTATAGGAGAGGGTTAGTTGTCACAGGAGTGGGTGAGTTATTTGGGGGAAGGGTTAGATATCACAGGAGCAGTTTAGTTGTATAGGAGCAGTTTAGTTGTCACAGGAGTGGGTGAGTTATTTGGGGGAAGGTTAGATATCACAGGAGCAGTTTAGTTGTATAGGAGAGGGTTAGTTGTCACAGGAGTGGGTGAGTTATTTAGGGGAAGGGTTAGATATCACAGGAGCAGTTTAGTTGTATAGGAGAGGGTTAGTTGTCACAGGAGTGGGTGAGTTATTTGGGGGAAGGTTAGATATCACAGGAGCAGTTTAGTTGTATAGGAGAGGGTTAGTTGTCACAGGAGTGGGTTAATTATTTGGGGGAAGGGTTAGATATCACAGGAGCAGTTTAGTTGTATAGGAGAGGGTTAGTGGTCACAGGAGTGGGTTAGTTATTTGGGGAAGGGTTAGATATCACAGGAGCAGTTTAGTTGTATAGGAGAGGGTTAGTTGTCACAGGAGTGGGTTAGTTATTTGGGGAAGGGTTAGATATCACAGGAGCAGTTTAGTTGTATAGGAGAGGGTTAGTTGTCACAGGAGTGGGTGAGTTATTTAGGGGAATGGTTAGATATCACAGAAGCAGTTTAGTTGTATAGGAGAGGGTTAGTTGTCACAGGAGTGGGTGAGTTATTTGGGGGAAGGGTTAGTTATCACAGGAGCAGTTTAGTTGTCACAGGAGTGGGTTAGTTATTTGCGGGAAGGGTTAGTTATCACAGGAGCAGTTTAGTTGTCACAGGAGTGGGTGAGTTATTTGGGGGAAGGGATAGATATCACAGGAGCAGTTTAGTTGTATAGGAGAGGGTTAGTGGTCACAGGAGTGGGTTAGTTATTTGGGGAAGGGTTAGATATCACAGGAGCAGTTTAGTTGTATAGGAGAGGGTTAGTTGTCACAGGAGTGGATTAGTTATTTGGGGAAGGGTTAGATATCACAGGAGCAGTTTAGTTGTATTGGAGAGGGTTAGTTGTCACAGGAGTGGGTGAGTTATTTAGGGGAAGGGTTAGATATCACAGGAGCAGTTTAGTTGTATGGGAGAGGGTTAGTTGTCACAGGAGTGGGTTAATTATTTGGGGGATGTGTTAGATATCACAGGAGCAGTTTAGTTGTATAGGAGAGGGTTAGTTGTCACAGGAGTGGGTTAGTTATTTGGGAGAAGGGTTAGATATCACAGGAGCAGTTTAGTTGTATAGGAGAGGGTTAGTTGTCACAGGAGTGGGTGAGTTATTTAGGGGAAGGGTTAGATATCACAGGAGCACTTTAGTTGTATAGGAGAGGGTTAGTTGTCACAGGAGTGGGTTAGTTATTTGGGGAAAGGTTAGATAACACAGGAGCAGTTTAGTTGTATAGGAGAGGGTTAGTTGTCACAGGAGTGGGTGAGTTATTTGGGGGAAGGGTTAGATATCACAGGAGCAGTTTAGTTGTATAGGAGAGGGTTAGTTGTCACAGGAGTGGGTTAGTTATTTGGGGGAAGGGTTAGATATCACAGGAGCAGTTTAGTTGTATAGGAGAGGGTTAGTTGTCACAGGAGTGGGTTAGTTATTTGGGGAAGGGTTAGATATCACAGGAGCAGTTTAGTTGTATAGGAGAGGGTTAGTTGTCACAGGAGTGGGTTAGTTATTTGGGGAAGGGTTAGATATCACAGGAGCAGTTTAGTTGTATAGGAGAGGGTTAGTTGTCACAGGAGTGGGTGAGTTATTTGGGGGAAAGGTTAGATATCACAGGAGCAGTTTAGTTGTATAGGAGAGGGTTAGTTGTCACAGGAGTGGGTTAATTATTTGGGGGAAGGGTTAGATATCACAGGAGCAGTTTAGTTGTATAGGAGAGGGTTAGTTGTCACAGGAGTGGGTTAATTATTTGGGGGAAGGGTTAGATATCACAGGAGCAGTTTAGTTGTATAGGAGAGGGTTAGTTGTCACAGGAGTGGGTGAGTTATTTGGGGGAAGGGTTAGATATCACAGGAGCAGTTTAGTTGTATAGGAGAGGGTTAGTTGTCACAGGAGTGGGTTAATTATTTGGGGGAAGGGTTAGATATCACAGGAGCAGTTTAGTTGTATAGGAGAGGGTTAGTTGTCACAGGAGTGGGTTAGTTATTTGGGGAAGGGTTAGATATCACAGGAGCAGTTTAGTTGTATAGGAGAGGGTTAGTTGTCACAGGAGTGGGTGAGTTATTTGGGGGAAGGGTTAGTTATCACAGGAGCAGTTTAGTTGTCACAGGAGTGGGTGAGTTATTTGTTTGAAGGGTTAGATATCACAGGAGCAGTTTAGTTGTATAGGAGAGGGTTAGTTGTCACAGGAGTGGGTGAGTTATTTGGGGGAAGGGTTAGATATCACAGGAGCAGTTTAGTTGTATAGGAGAGGGTTAGTTGTCACAGGAGTGGGTGAGTTATTTGGGGGAAGGGTTAGTTATCACAGGAGCAGTTTAGTTGTCACAGGAGTGGGTTAGTTATTTTGGGAAAGGGTTAGTTATCACAGGAGCAGTTTAGTTATCACAGGAGTGGGTTAGTTATTTGGGGAAAGGGTTACTTATCACAGGAGCAGTTTAGTTATCACAGGAGTGGGTTATTTATTTGGGAAAAGGGTTAGTTATCACAGGAGCAGTTTAGTTGTATAAGAGAGGGTTAGTTGTCACAGGAGTAGGTCAGTTATTTTGGGAAAGGGTTAGTTATCACAGGGACAGTTTAGTTGTATAGGAGGGGGTTAGTTGTCACAGGAGTGGGTTAGTTATTTGGGGGAAGGGTTAGTTATCACAGGAGCAGTTTAGTTGTCACAGGAGTGGGTGAGTTATTTGGGGGAAGGGTTAGATATCACAGGAGCAGTTTAGTTGTATAGGAGAGGGTTAGTTGTCACAGGAGTGGATGAGTTATTTGGGGGAAGGGTTAGATATCACAGGAGCAGTTTAGTTGTATAGGAGAGGGTTAGTTGTCACAGGAGTGGGTGAGTTATTTGGGGGAAGGTTTAGATATCACAGGAGCAGTTTAGTTGTATAGGAGAGGGTTAGTTGTCACAGGAGTGGGTGAGTTATTTGGGGGAAGGGTTAGATATCACAGGAGCAGTTTAGTTGTATAGGAGAGGGTTAGTTGTCACAGGAGTGGGTGAGTTATTTGGGGGAAGGGTTAGATATCACAGGAGCAGTTTAGTTGTATAGGAGAGGGTTAGTTGTCACAGGAGTGGGTTAGTTATTTGGGGAAGGGTTAGATATCACAGGAGCAGTTTAGTTGTATAGGAGAGGGTTAGTTGTCACAGGAGTGGGTGAGTTATTTGGGGGAAAGGTTAGATATCACAGGAGCAGTTTAGTTGTATAGGAGAGGGTTAGTTGTCACAGGAGTGGGTTAATTATTTGGGGGAAGGGTTAGATATCACAGGAGCAGTTTAGTTGTATAGGAGAGGGTTAGTTGTCACAGGAGTGGGTTAATTATTTGGGGGAAGGGTTAGATATCACAGGAGCAGTTTAGTTGTATAGGAGAGGGTTAGTTGTCACAGGAGTGGGTGAGTTATTTGGGGGAAGGGTTAGATATCACAGGAGCAGTTTAGTTGTATAGGAGAGCGTTAGTTGTCACAGGAGTGGGTTAATTATTTGGGGGAAGGGTTAGATATCACAGGAGCAGTTTAGTTGTATACGAGAGGGTTAGTTGTCACAGGAGTGGGTTAGTTATTTGGGGAAGGGTTAGATATCACAGGAGCAGTTTAGTTGTATAGGAGAGGGTTAGTTGTCACAGGAGTGGGTGAGTTATTTGGGGGAAGGGTTAGTTATCACAGGAGCAGTTTAGTTGTCACAGGAGTGGGTGAGTTATTTGTTTGAAGGGTTAGATATCACAGGAGCAGTTTAGTTGTATAGGAGAGGGTTAGTTGTCACAGGAGTGGGTGAGTTATTTGGGGGAAGGGTTAGATATCACAGGAGCAGTTTAGTTGTATAGGAGAGGGTTAGTTGTCACAGGAGTGGGTGAGTTATTTGTTTGAAGGGTTAGATATCACAGGAGCAGTTTAGTTGTATAGGAGAGGGTTAGTTGTCACAGGAGTGGGTGAGTTATTTGGGGGAAGGGTTAGATATCACAGGAGCAGTTTAGTTGTATAGGAGAGGGTTAGTTGTCACAGGAGTGGGTTAATTATTTGGGGGAAGGGTTAGATATCACAGGAGCAGTTTAGTTGTATAGGAGAGGGTTAGTTGTCACAGGAGTGGGTTAGTTATTTGGGGAAGGGTTAGATATCACAGGAGCAGTTTAGTTGTATAGGAGAGGGTTAGTTGTCACAGGAGTGGGTTAGTTATTTGGGGGAAGGGTTAGTTATCACAGGAGCAGTTTAGTTGTCACAGGAGTGGGTGAGTTATTTGGGTGAAGGGTTAGATATCACAGGAGCAGTTTCGTTGTATAGGAGAGGGTTAGTTGTCACAGGAGTGGGTGAGTTATTTGGGGGAAGGGTTAGATATCACAGGAGCAGTTTAGTTGTATAGGAGAGGGTTAGTTGTCACAGGAGTGGGTGAGTTATTTGGGGGAAGGGTTAGTTATCACAGGAGCAGTTTAGTTGTCACAGGAGTGGGTTAGTTATTTTGGGAAAGGGTTAGTTATCACAGGAGCAGTTTAGTTATCACAGGAGTGGGTTAGTTATTTGGGGAAAGGGTTACTTATCACAGGAGCAGTTTAGTTATCACAGGAGTGGGTTAGTTATTTGGGAAAAGGGTTAGTTATCACAGGAGCAGTTTAGTTGTATAAGAGAGGGTTAGTTGTCACAGGAGTAGGTTAGTTATTTTGGGAAAGGGTTAGTTATCACAGGGACAGTTTAGTTGTATAGGAGGGGGTTAGTTGTCACAGGAGTGGGTTAGTTATTTGGGGGAAGGGTTAGTTATCACAGGAGCAGTTTAGTTGTCACAGGAGTGGGTGAGTTATTTGGGGGAAGGGTTAGATATCACAGGAGCAGTTTAGTTGTATAGGAGCAGTTTAGTTGTCACAGGAGTGGGTGAGTTATTTGGGGGAAGGTTAGATATCACAGGAGCAGTTTAGTTGTATAGGAGAGGGTTAGTTGTCACAGGAGTGGGTGAGTTATTTAGGGGAAGGGTTAGATATCACAGGAGCAGTTTAGTTGTATAGGAGAGGGTTAGTTGTCACAGGAGTGGGTGAGTTATTTGGGGGAAGGTTAGATATCACAGGAGCAGTTTAGTTGTATAGGAGAGGGTTAGTTGTCACAGGAGTGGGTTAATTATTTGGGGGAAGGGTTAGATATCACAGGAGCAGTTTAGTTGTATAGGAGAGGGTTAGTGGTCACAGGAGTGGGTTAGTTATTTGGGGAAGGGTTAGATATCACAGGAGCAGTTTAGTTGTATAGGAGAGGGTTAGTTGTCACAGGAGTGGGTTAGTTATTTGGGGAAGGGTTAGATATCACAGGAGCAGTTTAGTTGTATAGGAGAGGGTTAGTTGTCACAGGAGTGGGTGAGTTATTTAGGGGAATGGTTAGATATCACAGGAGCAGTTTAGTTGTATAGGAGAGGGTTAGTTGTCACAGGAGTGGGTGAGTTATTTGGGGGAAGGGTTAGTTATCACAGGAGCAGTTTAGTTGTCACAGGAGTGGGTTAGTTATTTGCGGGAAGGGTTAGTTATCACAGGAGCAGTTTAGTTGTCACAGGAGTGGGTGAGTTATTTGGGGGAAGGGATAGATATCACAGGAGCAGTTTAGTTGTATAGGAGAGGGTTAGTGGTCACAGGAGTGGGTTAGTTATTTGGGGAAGGGTTAGATATCACAGGAGCAGTTTAGTTGTATAGGAGAGGGTTAGTTGTCACAGGAGTGGATTAGTTATTTGGGGAAGGGTTAGATATCACAGGAGCAGTTTAGTTGTATTGGAGAGGGTTAGTTGTCACAGGAGTGGGTGAGTTATTTAGGGGAAGGGTTAGATATCACAGGAGCAGTTTAGTTGTATGGGAGAGGGTTAGTTGTCACAGGAGTGGGTTAATTATTTGGGGGATGGGTTCGATATCACAGGAGCAGTTTAGTTGTATAGGAGAGGGTTAGTTGTCACAGGAGTGGGTTAGTTATTTGGGAGAAGGGTTAGATATCACAGGAGCAGTTTAGTTGTATAGGAGAGGGTTAGTTGTCACAGGAGTGGGTGAGTTATTTAGGGGAAGGGTTAGATATCACAGGAGCACTTTAGTTGTATAGGAGAGGGTTAGTTGTCACAGGAGTGGGTTAGTTATTTGGGGAAAGGTTAGATAACACAGGAGCAGTTTAGTTGTATAGGAGAGGGTTAGTTGTCACAGGAGTGGGTGAGTTATTTGGGGGAAGGGTTAGATATCACAGGAGCAGTTTAGTTGTATAGGAGAGGGTTAGTTGTCACAGGAGTGGGTTAGTTATTTGGGGGAAGGGTTAGATATCACAGGAGCAGTTTAGTTGTATAGGAGAGGGTTAGTTGTCACAGGAGTGGGTTAGTTATTTGGGGAAGGGTTAGATATCACAGGAGCAGTTTAGTTGTATAGGAGAGGGTTAGTTGTCACAGGAGTGGGTTAGTTATTTGGGGAAGGGTTAGATATCACAGGAGCAGTTTAGTTGTATAGGAGAGGGTTAGTTGTCACAGGAGTGGGTGAGTTATTTGGGGGAAAGGTTAGATATCACAGGAGCAGTTTAGTTGTATAGGAGAGGGTTAGTTGTCACAGGAGTGGGTTAATTATTTGGGGGAAGGGTTAGATATCACAGGAGCAGTTTAGTTGTATAGGAGAGGGTTAGTTGTCACAGGAGTGGGTTAATTATTTGGGGGAAGGGTTAGATATCACAGGAGCAGTTTAGTTGTATAGGAGAGGGTTAGTTGTCACAGGAGTGGGTGAGTTATTTGGGGGAAGGGTTAGATATCACAGGAGCAGTTTAGTTGTATAGGAGAGGGTTAGTTGTCACAGGAGTGGGTTAATTATTTGGGGGAAGGGTTAGATATCACAGGAGAAGTTTAGTTGTATAGGAGAGGGTTAGTTGTCACAGGAGTGGGTTAGTTATTTGGGGAAGGGTTAGATATCACAGGAGCAGTTTAGTTGTATAGGAGAGGGTTAGTTGTCACAGGAGTGGGTGAGTTATTTGGGGGAAGGGTTAGTTATCACAGGAGCAGTTTAGTTGTCACAGGAGTGGGTGAGTTATTTGTTTGAAGGGTTAGATATCACAGGAGCAGTTTAGTTGTATAGGAGAGGGTTAGTTGTCACAGGAGTGGGTGAGTTATTTGGGGGAAGGGTTAGATATCACAGGAGCAGTTTAGTTGTATAGGAGAGGGTTAGTTGTCACAGGAGTGGGTGAGTTATTTGGGGGAAGGGTTAGTTATCACAGGAGCAGTTTAGTTGTCACAGGAGTGGGTTAGTTATTTTGGGAAAGGGTTAGTTATCACAGGAGCAGTTTAGTTATCACAGGAGTGGGTTAGTTATTTGGGGAAAGGGTTACTTATCACAGGAGCAGTTTAGTTATCACAGGAGTGGGTTATTTATTTGGGAAAAGGGTTAGTTATCACAGGAGCAGTTTAGTTGTATAAGAGAGGGTTAGTTGTCACAGGAGTAGGTCAGTTATTTTGGGAAAGGGTTAGTTATCACAGGGACAGTTTAGTTGTATAGGAGGGGGTTAGTTGTCACAGGAGTGGGTTAGTTATTTGGGGGAAGGGTTAGTTATCACAGGAGCAGTTTAGTTGTCACAGGAGTGGGTGAGTTATTTGGGGGAAGGGTTAGATATCACAGGAGCAGTTTAGTTGTATAGGAGAGGGTTAGTTGTCACAGGAGTGGATGAGTTATTTGGGGGAAGGGTTAGATATCACAGGAGCAGTTTAGTTGTATAGGAGAGGGTTAGTTGTCACAGGAGTGGGTGAGTTATTTGGGGGAAGGTTTAGATATCACAGGAGCAGTTTAGTTGTATAGGAGAGGGTTAGTTGTCACAGGAGTGGGTGAGTTATTTGGGGGAAGGGTTAGATATCACAGGAGCAGTTTAGTTGTATAGGAGAGGGTTAGTTGTCACAGGAGTGGGTGAGTTATTTGGGGGAAGGGTTAGATATCACAGGAGCAGTTTAGTTGTATAGGAGAGGGTTAGTTGTCACAGGAGTGGGTTAGTTATTTGGGGAAGGGTTAGATATCACAGGAGCAGTTTAGTTGTATAGGAGAGGGTTAGTTGTCACAGGAGTGGGTGAGTTATTTGGGGGAAAGGTTAGATATCACAGGAGCAGTTTAGTTGTATAGGAGAGGGTTAGTTGTCACAGGAGTGGGTTAATTATTTGGGGGAAGGGTTAGATATCACAGGAGCAGTTTAGTTGTATAGGAGAGGGTTAGTTGTCACAGGAGTGGGTTAATTATTTGGGGGAAGGGTTAGATATCACAGGAGCAGTTTAGTTGTATAGGAGAGGGTTAGTTGTCACAGGAGTGGGTGAGTTATTTGGGGGAAGGGTTAGATATCACAGGAGCAGTTTAGTTGTATAGGAGAGCGTTAGTTGTCACAGGAGTGGGTTAATTATTTGGGGGAAGGGTTAGATATCACAGGAGCAGTTTAGTTGTATACGAGAGGGTTAGTTGTCACAGGAGTGGGTTAGTTATTTGGGGAAGGGTTAGATATCACAGGAGCAGTTTAGTTGTATAGGAGAGGGTTAGTTGTCACAGGAGTGGGTGAGTTATTTGGGGGAAGGGTTAGTTATCACAGGAGCAGTTTAGTTGTCACAGGAGTGGGTGAGTTATTTGTTTGAAGGGTTAGATATCACAGGAGCAGTTTAGTTGTATAGGAGAGGGTTAGTTGTCACAGGAGTGGGTGAGTTATTTGGGGGAAGGGTTAGATATCACAGGAGCAGTTTAGTTGTATAGGAGAGGGTTAGTTGTCACAGGAGTGGGTGAGTTATTTGGGGGAAGGGTTAGTTATCACAGGAGCAGTTTAGTTGTCACAGGAGTGGGTTAGTTATTTTGGGAAAGGGTTAGTTATCACAGGAGCAGTTTAGTTATCACAGGAGTGGGTTAGTTATTTGGGGAAAGGGTTACTTATCACAGGAGCAGTTTAGTTATCACAGGAGTGGGTTATTTATTTGGGAAAAGGGTTAGTTATCACAGGAGCAGTTTAGTTGTATAAGAGAGGGTTAGTTGTCACAGGAGTAGGTCAGTTATTTTGGGAAAGGGTTAGTTATCACAGGGACAGTTTAGTTGTATAGGAGGGGGTTAGTTGTCACAGGAGTGGGTTAGTTATTTGGGGGAAGGGTTAGTTATCACAGGAGCAGTTTAGTTGTCACAGGAGTGGGTGAGTTATTTGGGGGAAGGGTTAGATATCACAGGAGCAGTTTAGTTGTATAGGAGAGGGTTAGTTATCACAGGAGTGGATGAGTTATTTGGGGGAAGGGTTAGATATCACAGGAGCAGTTTAGTTGTATAGGAGAGGGTTAGTTGTCACAGGAGTGGGTGAGTTATTTGGGGGAAGGTTTAGATATCACAGGAGCAGTTTAGTTGTATAGGAGAGGGTTAGTTGTCACAGGAGTGGGTGAGTTATTTGGGGGAAGGGTTAGATATCACAGGAGCAGTTTAGTTGTATAGGAGAGGGTTAGTTGTCACAGGAGTGGGTGAGTTATTTGGGGGAAGGGTTAGATATCACAGGAGCAGTTTAGTTGTATAGGAGAGGGTTAGTTGTCACAGGAGTGGGTTAGTTATTTGGGGGAAGGGTTAGATATCACAGGAGCAGTTTAGTTGTATAGGAGAGGGTTAGTTGTCACAGGAGTGGGTTAGTTATTTGGGGGAAGGGTTAGATATCACAGGAGCAGTTTAGTTGTATAAGAGAGGGTTAGTTGTCACAGGAGTAGGTTAGTTATTTTGGGAAAGGGTTAGTTATCACAGGGACAGTTTAGTTGTATAGGAGGGGGTTAGTTGTCACAGGAGTGGGTTAGTTATTTGGGGGAAGGGTTAGTTATCACAGGAGCAGTTTAGTTGTCACAGGAGTGGGTGAGTTATTTGGGGGAAGGGTTAGATATCACAGGAGCAGTTTAGTTGTATAGGAGAGGGTTAGTTGTCACAGGAGTGGGTGAGTTATTTGGGGGAAGGGTTAGATATCACAGGAGCAGTTTAGTTGTATAAAAGAGGGTTAGTTGTCACAGGAGTGGGTGAGTTATTTGGGGGAAGGGTTAGATATCACAGGAGCAGTTTAGTTGTATAGGAGAGGGTTAGTTGTCACAGGAGTGGGTGAGTTATTTAGGGGAAGGGTTAGATATCACAGAGCACTTTAGTTGTATAGGAGAGGGTTAGTTGTCACAGGAGTGGGTGAGTTATTTGGGGGAAGGGTTAGATATCACAGGAGCAGTTTAGTTGTATAGGAGAGGGTTAGTTGTCACAGGAGTGGGTTAATTATTTGGGGCAAGGTTTGATATCACAGGAGCAGTTTAGTTGTATAGGAGAGGGTTAGTTGTCACAGGAGTGGGTGAGTTATTTAGGGGAAGGGTTAGATATCACAGGAGCAGTTTAGTTGTATAGGAGAGGGTTAGTTGTCACAGGAGTGGGTGAGTTATTTGGGGGAAGGTTAGATATCACAGGAGCAGTTTAGTTGTATAGGAGAGGGTTAGTTGTCACAGGAGTGGGTTAATTATTTGGGGGAAGGGTTAGATATCACAGGAGCAGTTTAGTTGTATAGGAGAGGGTTAGTGGTCACAGGAGTGGGTTAGTTATTTGGGGAAGGGTTAGATATCACAGGAGCAGTTTAGTTGTATAGGAGAGGGTTAGGTGTCACAGGAGTGGGTTAGTTATTTGTGGAAGGGTTAGATATCACAGGAGCAGTTTAGTTGTATAGGAGAGGGTTAGTTGTCACAGGAGTGGGTGAGTTATTTAGGGGAAGGGTTAGATATCACAGGAGCAGTTTAGTTGTATAGGAGAGGGTTAGTTGTCACAGGAGTGGGTGAGTTATTTGGGGGAAGGGTTAGATATCACAGGAGCAGTTTAGTTGTCACAGGAGTGAGTTAGTTATTTGGGGGAAGGGTTAGTTATCACAGGAGCAGTTTAGTTGTCACAGGAGTGGGTGAGTTATTTGGGGGAAGGGTTAGATATCACAGGAGCAGTTTAGTTGTATAGGAGAGGGTTAGTGGTCACAGGAGTGGGTTAGTTATTTGGGGAAGGGTTAGATATCACAGGAGCAGTTTAGTTGTATAGGAGAGGGTTAGTTGTCACAGGAGTGGGTTAGTTATTTGGGGAAGGGTTAGATATCACAGGAGCAGTTTAGTTGTATAGGAGAGGGTTAGTTGTCACAGGAGTGGGTGAGTTATTTAGGGGAAGGGTTAGATATCACAGGAGCACTTTAGTTGTATAGGAGAGGGTTAGTTGTCACAGGAGTGGGTTAGTTATTTGGGGAAGGGTTAGATAACACAGGAGCAGTTTAGTTGTATAGGAGAGGGTTAGTTGTCACAGGAGTGGGTGAGTTATTTGGGGGAAGGGTTAGATATCACAGGAGCAGTTTAGTTGTACAGGAGAGGGTTAGTTGTCACAGGAGTGGGTTAGTTATTTGGGGGAAGGGTTAGATATCACAGGAGCAGTTTAGTTGTATAGGAGAGGGTTAGTTGTCACAGGAGTGGGTTAGTTATTTGGGGAAGGGTTAGATATCACAGGAGCAGTTTAGTTGTATAGGAGAGGGTTAGTTGTCACAGGAGTGGGTTAGTTATTTGGGGAAGGGTTAGATATCACAGGAGCAGTTTAGTTGTATAGGAGAGGGTTAGTTGTCACAGGAGTGGGTGAGTTATTTGGGGGAAGGGTTAGATATCACAGGAGCAGTTTAGTTGTATAGGAGAGGGTTAGTTGTCACAGGAGTGGGTTAATTATTTGGGGGAAGGGTTAGATATCACAGGAGCAGTTTAGTTGTATAGGAGAGGGTTAGTTGTCACAGGAGTGGGTGAGTTATTTGGGGGAAGGGTTAGATATCACAGGAGCAGTTTAGTTGTATAGGAGAGGGTTAGTTGTCACAGGAGTGGGTTAGTTATTTGGGGGAAGGGTTAGATATCACAGGAGCAGTTTAGTTGTATAGGAGAGGGTTAGTTGTCACAGGAGTGGGTTAGTTATTTGGGGGAAGGGTTAGATATCACAGGAGCAGTTTAGTTGTATAAGAGAGGGTTAGTTGTCACAGGAGTTGGTTAGTTATTTTGGGAAAGGGTTAGTTATCACAGGGACAGTTTAGTTGTATAGGAGGGGGTTAGTTGTCACAGGAGTGGGTTAGTTATTTGGGGGAAGGGTTAGTTATCACAGGAGCAGTTTAGTTGTCACAGGAGTGGGTGAGTTATTTGGGGGAAGGGTTAGATATCACAGGAGCAGTTTAGTTGTATAGGAGAGGGTTAGTTGTCACAGGAGTGGGTGAGTTATTTGGGGGAAGGGTTAGATATCACAGGAGCAGTTTAGTTGTATAGGAGAGGGTTAGTTGTCACAGGAGTGCGTGAGTTATTTGGGGGAATGGTTAGATATCACAGGAGCAGTTTAGTTGTATAGGAGAGGGTTAGTTGTCACAGGAGTGGGTGAGTTATTTGGGGGAAGGGTTAGATATCACAGGAGCAGTTTAGTTGTCACAGGAGTGGGTTAGTTATTTTGGGAAAGGGTTAGTTATCACAGGAGCAGTTTAGTTATCACAGGAGTGGGTTAGTTATTTGGGGAAAGGGTTACTTATCACAGGAGCAGTTTAGTTATCACAGGTGTGGGTTAGTTATTTGGGAAAAGGGTTAGTTATCACAGGAGCAGTTTAGTTGTATAAGAGAGGGTTAGTTGTCACAGGAGTAGGTTAGTTATTTTGGGAAAGGGTTAGTTATCACAGGGACAGTTTAGTTGTATAGGAGGGGGTTAGTTGTCACAGGAGTGGGTTAGTTATTTGGGGGAAGGGTTAGTTATCACAGGAGCAGTTTAGTTGTCACAGGAGTGGGTGAGTTATTTGGGGGAAGGGTTAGATATCACAGGAGCAGTTTAGTTGTATAGGAGAGGGTTAGTTGTCACAGGAGTGGGTGAGTTATTTGGGGGAAGGGTTAGATATCACAGGAGCAGTTTAGTTGTATAGGAGAGGGTTAGTTGTCACAGGAGTGGGTGAGTTATTTGGGGGAAGGGTTAGATATCACAGGAGCAGTTTAGTTGTATAGGAGAGGGTTAGTTGTCACAGGAGTGGGTTAGTTATTTGGGGGAAGGGTTAGATATCACAGGAGCAGTTTAGTTGTATAGGAGAGGGTTAGTTGTCACAGGAGTGGGTGAGTTATTTGGGGGAAGGGTTAGATATCACAGGAGCAGTTTAGTTGTATAGGAGAGGGTTAGTTGTCACAGGAGTGGGTTAGTTATTTGGGGGAAGGGTTAGATATCACAGGAGCAGTTTAGTTGTATAGGAGAGGGTTAGTTGTCACAGGAGTGGGTTAGTTATTTGGGGGAAGGGTTAGATATCACAGGAGCAGTTTAGTTGTATAAGAGAGGGTTAGTTGTCACAGGAGTAGGTTAGTTATTTTGGGAAAGGGTTAGTTATCACAGGGACAGTTTTCTTGTATAGGAGGGGGTTAGTTGTCACAGGAGTGGGTTAGTTATTTGGGGGAAGGGTTAGTTATCACAGGAGCAGTTTAGTTGTCACAGGAGTGGGTGAGTTATTTGGGGGAAGGGTTAGATATCACAGGAGCAGTTTAGTTGTATAGGAGAGGGTTAGTTGTCACAGGAGTGGGTGAGTTATTTGGGGGAAGGGTTAGATATCACCGGAGCAGTTTAGTTGTATAGGAGAGGGTTAGTTGTCACAGGAGTGGGTTAGTTATTTGGGGGAAGGGTTAGATATCACAGGAGCAGTTTAGTTGTATAGGAGAGGGTTAGTTGTCACAGGAGTGAGTTCATTATCATGGAAAGGAACCAGCAGATCCAGAAGCAGTCCAGCATGGTGACTGGCCAGTGGCCCCGGGGGCAAGGATTCCAAGGACAAGGCCTGATTGAGAGAGAAGCACAGTCAAACAGCGGGTGTGGCCTCAGGACGCCCACTGTCGGGGTGGCGAGAATGTCAGGGACAGCAGCCTGCACGCCGTGGGAAGCCTGGGGTGGAGGCTCAATGCCACAGGGAGTCCTGCTGCTGGCGGGGCTCACGCCTGCCGTGGGAAAGCCAGAGCACAAGCAACACCGCTCAGACCGCGGAGCTGGCTTCCCTTCCCCAGGCAGCGCCACTCCACCGTGCCCACACTGAAGTGACTGAGTCTTGAGGGACTGTCCTGACCACGAAGCCAGAGATCACGCGCACAGGAGGGCTCTGTGTGCCAGGGATGGGGCCCGGCCACCCGCAAGGCCCACCCAAGGACCACGCTCACACTCCGTGCAGCACAAATCGCCCTGTGCACCTGTCCCTGAGGGGGTGTGCGCCCTGCCTGGCCCTGGGGAGGGCCCTGAGGCCTGGCTTCTCCAATACCAAAATTTGCTGGCTGGTGGTTCAGTACCCCCGGGGTCAGTGTCTCCAAATGAAACAGGGGATGTGGGGAGAAGAGTGAACGAGGGAGGCGTTGGGCTCCCCAGGGAGAAACTACCGCAGGCATGGAGGCCCAGCAGCCCCCCCACTGCAGGGGGTCATCTCATTCTTCCTCCTCAGCCCCCAGCCTGAGAGACAGTGAAATGTGAGCACAGCAAAGTGCCCGCTGGAGCATGTTCAGATCCGCCTGGGCCCACATGGGCCAGGGGCACCGGAAGAGCTGTGGCGCTCAGCCACTCAGGAGGCACTTATGAAGGATCAATGAACCACACAGTTATGCCCTGGCCAGGCTGACCACAGGACGGGGCGTCCAGCTAGGCGGATGAGGAGCAATTATATATTGTGTTCACTGTTGTTTCATTTCACAAAACTGCAAAAGTCCAGGCAACATTTTGTCAGTAAAAAACAATAAAGAATATGAAAAGCCCATCTTCACAGAACATTGGACATTGCAAAACAACCTGCAGCTATTATGGGATATATCAAAACTGACAAGGAAACTTTGGCTGTTGATTGGACCATATCTCACATGGACAGCGCGGCTCTTCCACCTCCTCTCGCCAGAGCTGCTCGGCCACCAGACCTGGAGTGGGGAGTTTATGAGCCTAATTGAATTGGGGTCTTTGGATGATAGAAAAAAAATGGTGACATTGCAAAACCGCCGTTAGAGTTTCAGGAGCAGAGGGATTCTCCTGCCACACAGCCAGGGAAGAGCACAGGTGGGAGGGCAAACCAGAAAGCCGGCACTGCACTACGGGTCCTCGTTAACGCATCTGCCACTCCTGATGTCCATCCTAAGGTCAGCAAAAGGAAATGCTTTTTCTCAAAAAGAGGAAGAATATTCCTGTATCTCCACTCTACCTGTGGGGTGTAACCATTCTAATATCACTTTGTGTCTTTCTAACATTGCACCAAAACCTTGTGTGTGTGAACCAAAGCCAAATTAGATCACAAGGAAAGAATTAGGAATATTGTTTTTTCTTGTACTGCTTAAAATCGGAGAAAAACAAATGCACTAAAAGCCAAGTAGGGGTCAGAGCCTGAGCCCCAGCTGGGTGGAGGAGCCCATCGTGTGCACCCCGGATTCCCACCGGCATACCTTCCTGCAGCAGCCTGGCTCTTTATTTGCATTATGCTGTGGCACATCTGTTTCTGGGTTTCCAAGACACTGTGTTTAGAACATAAAGGTTTGGTATTAAGGGAAATAATTAGCATGTTTCTTGGCACCTGGCCCGCAGGGACAGACATGGCTTCAAAATGACAAACTCTCTTAGCATCTCGTGTTTTCCTGGGCGATTCCTGGAGTGGCTCGTGTCTGGAACAGCGTGCCTGCCCACAGGACAGCACATGGTGTGTGCAGGTGTGGACGGGAGGACGTGCGGAACCTCACTCAAGGGTCAGCTTAACAGTCCGTCCTGACACTGAGGACGGGAAATGGCACTGTCTCATCCGCAAGAGGACGAGGACTCACCTGTCTGGAGGCCAAGAGCTCTCGGTGTCAAAGCCCCCAAGACACCGTGGAAACCTCCATGAGAGCCTGCAGACCAGGCCCCTGAAATTCAGTCCAACCTTCCTGAGCGTCGCGCCAGGTCCTACTGGGGGAACAGTTTCTGGATGAATCAGGGATCACTCAGTCTCTTCCTTTCATTACACAGAGAGACTCATCCTCTTACAACCCGAGACTTCTTGAAACAGGGAGGGAGCAGGGGCGGCCAGGATCAGGGGCTTCCTCTCCTCCTCCTTTCTCTTCCCCGTGGTGTGTCTATCAAACAGGCACCTAGTGCAGAGTGGGTCCATGAACCTGCCCCCTGCTTCCACCATCAGATTTGAGGGTGGGTGTTTTCTCATTTTATTTGAGTTCTATGAAACAGTTCTGCTGTGTCTTAAGTCCAGGGGCAGCCCAAGCACACATTCGGGTGATCACTCATGCAACACGAGGCAGACTGCTACCTCGGTGTGTCTGTGGGACGGTGGGACTCGAAACCCACTTCAGGAAGCTGCGCGATGGCCACAGAGTGCCTGGAGAGCGTTAGTGGATGGGATGCCCCTCTCGTGCCGCCATGGATCTTTAATGGTGCAGACTGTGCTGTATGGAGGAGGCTCTATTCCCCTCCTGGTGAGCATGGCTGGCTGTGCTGAAGCACTAGGTATTTCTACTACAATTAGCCCCTGTTCTCTCCATGCCGGGTGGGAGAGTGACAGGGAGCTGAGTCCTGCAGGAGAGCGGCTGGGCGGCAGCGAGTGATTGAATGATCTCATTTCAGGCTTTTTGTTAGACAACAGCCAGCGCTCTATGAAGATTGATACAGAAGTGCCGGGCTCGGCTGGCTGGACCATCAAATGGATTGATATGATACTCCAGCGGTGGATGAAGACAAAGTAACTGTTATCATACTCAATACAGGGGCTTGTCAGGGGCGGAAAATCACCCCGTGTCCCTGATTATGGGAGCGTTTCATGACTGTCATGCGAATTTAGTAGCGCGATGTCATGGGCAGGCTGCTGGGCCCAAAACTCTTTATTTGTGGGAAAAGTAAGGGATGCTTGCCGTTCCAGGCCCCGAACTACAGAGCAGGCAGCGGCTGCACAGGCAAGGCCCCACACAAAGCCAGGCCACCGAGGCGCAGCGGGTGGAAGGGCACTGGGCCTTGCTCCTCAGCAGAAGTCCAGCCGATGCCAGGGCTGGCCATGTGGCCCAACCTCCAACGCGGTGAAGGACGACTGCACGTCGAGGAGAGGCCGCCTTCACCCAGGCCTTGGAGACTTCTTTGCACACATGATGGGGAAGGCCTCCGTGTCATTCCTGGGCTGCCCTGGCTCACACAGAGGCCAGGCCACTTGGCCTCAGTGACACAGGCCACCTGGCTCCCGCAGGTGGAAGGAACGTCCCGGTCCTGGCCCCACTGCCCTCTCCTGCCCTGACGGAGCACTTTCTGCTACCTGCCTTACACCCTTTGAAATGCAACCTGAGTAGTCCCTAAAGAAAAGGGGACCATAAAACCCCTGACTGTCCCCTTGCTGTTCCTCAAAACCTACCTGAGTGCAGGGCACCGGGAGTGCAGGCCTGGCAGGGGTGCTGGTGCGCGACCCTTGAAGGGCTGGCTTTCCCTCCCGTGCCGGGCGCTGGGCAGGCCGGGATGTCTGGGAAGGCTGCTCTCTTGCACATGCACCAGGTCACGGCTCCTTGGGAGGCCAGAAGCTAATGCTCATGTCGTCACCGCTTCTGCAGACCAAGTCACACGCCCCTCTATAAGTGGGGATGGGTGTCCAACCAAGGACCCCGAGGAAGGGACACATGTTGCTCATCCAGCTGGCCTCACTGGACAAAGCACAGTGCGGACAGGTGTGCCTGCAGCAGGTTGCTTCTTGCAGCAGCCTGGTCTCTGCATGCTTTCCTACAAAGCCACGTGTCTGCCATGCTGTGTCCAGGCACTTTCTTCGGCTGTATACAACCTACCCCACCACTGCGGCATGACTGGCTGTGGATAAGACCCAAGCCCTGCGGGAGGCGGGCCCTGGGCAAAGCACTCACGTCCTGGTGAAATGATCAAACAGGATTTATTCTTATCAGAGCAGACATTATACAGCACCTGTGCTTTATGGGAGATAGAAAATCACAGTGACCAACATGAACCTGTTCCTCTGCTCCAGGGGGGCTGGTGGGCTGAGCAGCCTTCCTGGACCACTAGAATACAAGCCCCTGAACCCTGCCCTCCTGATTGAGGCCCCAGCTGGTGGGTGCCTAAACTTACTGAGGAGCAGTTGATTTCTGGGACAGAATCTAGAAAATGGCCCATGTGAGTAGAAGGGGCAAGCCCAGGAGTGCAGACAGAGGGGCTTGAATGTTGTCCTGGGAACACAGGAAGTGCAGAAATGCATGCAGTGGGTGATCCACACTCAAAACTGTAAATGCAGGGCTGCTGTGTGCAGCACAGATCAAGATCCCCTCACAAGGAGTCAGGCAGTGGAGAAGCTCGTCTCCAGCCCTCGGAGGGATTGGTGGATAGGAGAAGATCAGGTCCAGAGAAATCCTAAGCTGGCCTGGGTGTGCCGAGGCGGGTCTAGGCTCTTGAGGACCTTGGTAGGAGGAGAGACCTGAGATGGGCCAAGGTCAGCCACCAAGAGCTCCCTGTTGGTTAGATTTAATTTGAGATGAGTACAAGCCCAGAAGAGAAGTAGCCAGCCATGGACATCTGGAAGTTACTTCCAAAGGGACGGGAGGAACACCGGTGGCGAAGGGCAGGAGCCGTGGTGCTGTTTACAGGCACGTGCAGCTGCGACTCAGCACAGGACCTACATGCAACAGCCCCCTGCAGTGTGGAGGAGAGCTATCCCGGGGAACAGAATCCACAGACGTGGCGGGCTGGACTGGACCTGCTCTGGACTTGTTACCAAAATGGCTATGACTGGGTGATTGCCATCCCAAACTAGCAGGACTGAAGGAAGTGGGTCATCGACAGCTCTTTCTGACCACAGAGAGCCAGCAGCAGAGAGTGTTTATGAGCTGCCACCTCCGCAAGTCTTTGGACGGAGTTAACTGGGTCCCTGGGAGGAGTAGCAGGTCTCCCAGCTCACCTTTGGTCAGCTCTCTGTTCACCCTTTCTTCCACCGACTCCAGCCTGGTGCCTCACTCTCATGGGAGAGGAGCAGAAGGCCCTCCAGCTCTGCTGCTGGGTGCCCTCTGACTTGCATCCAGGACATGTAGTCCCCTCACCAGGACCCTGGGAGCAGGCCCATCCTGCCTGCATCCTGCATGTGGCATGTAGGCCCCTGGGTCCCCAAAGGTGGTCTACAGAGCATCCCTGGGATGCCCGTCACCCTGCAGGAGCCCCGATACCCACCATGAGACCCCAGGACTGCCCAGGGCTGACCTCCCCAAGCATTCTGCCACAGCCCCTCCCATCCTGACACATTCAGCTCCTCTGAGGCATTGGGATGCAGCATGAATGACCCCAGGAAGGAGAGGTCAAGGGAGAGTTTGGTCAACCCCCTTCACAGCCCGAGTTGCGTCCGATTGCTCTGAAGAGGAAACACATGCACTTACCCGATACTCAAGACACCATGTTCTCATGCTCTTCTAGAAGGGGCTATTATTTAGCAGTGCTATTTGGCATCAGGTTCAATCAAAAGGCACAGTTCCTTACAGGAACCTTATAGCACTGAGGGACCACACCGCGAAACCTGTGGCCTCCCGATTCTGCTGGCCTTGCTCTGTGCTCTGCCGCAGGGGTCTTGCTAACAATGGAGATTGAGGTGTGGCTTGGAGGCCACGCTTGGCTGTTAGGACTGCCTGTGAAAGTCAGACCCCAACATGTCAACTAGTGTCCACATTATTGAAAACTGAAGGAGAGAACACCTGAACAGTCAATCACCTTGGTATCCTCAATAAATGTCACACACCAATCTGCCACCTGTGATGCCCGCAGGTACCCTCTGGACATTGCAGCACAGAGACCCCTCATCTGACCCCCTTTCAACAGCTCTATTTCATATTGCCGGTTTTTTTAACGGTGCCCACCTGAGCCATCAATGCATGCCTGGGCTAAGATCCTGGTCCCAGACAGGCCTGGCCAGCTCCACCCAGGAAGAGCCCACTCTTGACCAACCTCCTGCATATGGGAGCCCAGGAAACCCCGAGCTCTGGGCAGCCAGAGACCGCTCCTCCTTGATCCTAGGGGAACCCCCTGACCACAGGGGGTTCAAGTAGACACAGGGCTAAGCAAACGTGGAGACCCTGCAGAATGGTGGGTGGGTCGGGTGTGCACTTTACTCACAGTCACTATCTCAACCATCTGAAATTGAGATGCTAAAAGCAATTGTAACCTTTCTACCCAAATTGAAAGTAAATTTCCAGCCACTAATTCAAATGTGCCATGAAACTTAGCTCCCCAAGATGGCATTTCCAACTTGACGTTCAAGACATTCCTAAAATGGACTAATTAATGGACATAATTATTATAAGAATAAACTTTTTTAAATTAAGAACAGACTTCCACATAATTGGGGAATGGCTTTCTAGTTCTTGACAGAGCCGTCCTTCCCAGGCTGTGGGGGCTGCTGACACACCCGCAGGGCAGATCCGGCTCTGTCGGGGCTTCCGTCCTGCTGCAGCCCTTCCCGGGGTAGTGATCTCGGTGAACAGACACAAGACCTTTGGGTTTAGCATGATATTTTACTTCAGAAGGTATTTCTCCTATATGACCACTGAAAAGACGGAAAAGCCAGCGCTTCCCGGACTGCAGCAGCGCCTGCCTGTCAAGAAGCAGCCCCACACCTGTTCTCTCACCGGCCAAAGCTCCATCTTTGAGACAGACACCGCCCTGGCCAAACCCACAAACCTGGTCAGCTTCCTCTTTATAAAAGTGTCCAAAGAAATGCCCAGCCTGGGCAGAGACAGACCCAGAGAAGGCAGAGGTGGGGGCTCCGGGCGCCTTCACGCCCACAGGCAAAGCCCACCCTGCGGCCACCGTCCGGCTCACCTGAGTGGGTCTGCTTCCTCAGAAGTTTGCAGGGGCTATTCACACTCAGCACGTAACCCAGCAGAATGTTCTAAGATACACAGTGCTAAAGGAATAAGACGGTGCTTCTCCAGGGTGAGGGCGTCCCACTGTGAGGGAGAATCCAGAGGCCCAGCCACCACGCCCTCCCGCCATCACCCAGACACGGCTCCCTCCTGTGCCACCTCGTGCTGTGGGAGGAGCCAGGTCTTGATCTGAAACTCTCCTGGCAAGAGAAACATCACCCTGTCATCACCCACCGACCCCAGGAAGCCAAGCGGCTGTCCTAACACACGGGCTGTGTGTGAATCTCAAGGTAGGAAACAAAATTAAAACTAGGATGGGAAGTGGCACCTGCTGTAGAGCTGCTACCAGCCCAGCCTCCGCAGCTGGCACAGAGCGCTCAGCGTGGCCCAGCTGTGGGCTCTGTCTGCCGCTGTGCCGCCAGCTGGTGTCTGGCCTCTCTGAGCCTCGTCCCAGGCCCGGCTGCTTCGAAGGGGACTGAAGCAGAGCAGCTGCCTCACAGCCAGAGAGGACCCTTCCTGCCCTCTCCCGGGGGACTCTTAGAGGACCTTGGGTAAATGTTCCTAAGTCCCACGGGACCTCCTCTTCTCAAAGGGAAATGCCTCTCTAAGACGTGAGCTCCAACAAGCCAACCAGTTGTCGCTGAACCTTGGAGAACTCACCCTGCACACACTGACCCTCCAAGCCAGGCGGGAAGCGCCCCTGGACGTCCAGCTCCCTCCTGCCACCACTCCAGAGGACTCACCCTGGGCACACTGACCCTCCAAGCCAGGAGGGAAGCGCCCCAGGACGTCCAGCTCCCTCCTGCCACCACTCCAGAGGACTCACCCTGGGCACACTGACCCTCCAAGCCAGGAGGAAAGCGCCCCAGGACGTCCAGCTCCCTCCTGCCACCACTCCAGAGGACTCACCCTGGGCACACTGACCCTCCAAGCCAGGAGGGAAGCGCCCCAGGACGTCCAGCTCCCTCCTGCCACCACTCCAGCCGCTGCCTCCAGACCCACCCTGAAGCACAGCTGCTGGTGTTGGGCTGAAGGGAACCTTCAGGTGCCCCAGTGGGTGACAAGGGAATGGGCTTAGAAGCTACAGGGGCCCTTTGCGAACACCTGCCTTGCATGTTGCTGGGCGGTGAGGACCGCCGGACACCAGGGAAAGCAGGGCTTAGGCAGATGCAGCCATTGCTTTAGCCCAAACACACCCAAGGGAGATCCTTTTGCAGTGGGGTCAGAGAGAAGAGTCCACACAGTGATCAGGCCACCTGGCCAACCTGGATCTTCCTTCAGGAGCATGCAGGTCTCCTGTCAGGTGGGCGCTGCCCTGCAGCTCCTCCCATGGGGCTTCCTCCAGCTCCTGGGGTGGTTCAGGGCGACCTGGGAACTGCCCGGGGACCTGAGGTCCCTCTGCTGGCCGGCTGCCCCAGCAGAGCACAGGTGTTCACAACTAGGCCATCTCTGATTCCAGAATGGGGTGGGCTGGGATTCCTCCACCTCAGGGTGGCACGGAGCGGCTGGGCTTCCCGGCCTGAGACGCAGAGTCCAGGCTTCTGCACCCATCAGACCAGCAGGGGTGGCAGTTGACCACGGGAGGAGGGAAATGTTTCCTGGCCTAAGAGAGTGGACTTGGTTGCCCCAGGTAGACCGAGCAGGGCACAGCTCCAGGGTGTCTCCACCGGCAGGCAGACCCGGCCAGCAGCCCAGCGGCCAGCCCAGACCCTCAAAATGAAATAGAGGAAAAGGAGCTGCTTTTAAAATTATGGAGCTCCCCGGGGAAAATATGCCTCATGGTCTGCGCTGTGGGCAGTATTTATTCCCCCTGCTAGTGAGAGGGTTTATCACGCCTCCTCCACAGTCCCCCAGAACTCAAGTCCAGAGGAGGGAGGGCCGCCGCTGACACAGAGGGACCCCGACTCCTGCCTCAGACACACACACACATGCACACACACACCCTCTCCTTACACACACACCTCTCCTTGCACACACACCTCTCCTGCCTCTCCCTGCACACACACACCTCTCCTTACACACACACTTCTCCTGCCTCTCCCTGCACACACACACCTCTCCTTGCACACACACCTCTCCTGCCTCTCCCTGCACACACACACCCTCTCCTCACACACACACCTCTCCTTACACACACACCCTCTCCTTACACACACACACCTCTCCTTGCACACACACCTCTCCTGCCTCTCCCTGCACACACACACCTCTCCTTACACACACACCTCTCCTGCCTCTCCCTGCACACACACACACCTCTCCTTGCACACACAACTCTCCTGCCTCTCCCTGCACACACACACCCTCTCCTCACACACACACCTCTCCTTACACACACACACCTCTCCTTGCACACACACCTCTCCTGCCTCTCCCTGCACACACACAACACACACACACATACACACCTCTCCTTACACACACACCCTCTCCTGCCTCTCCCTGCGCACACACACACACACACACACCTCTCCTGCCTCTCCCTGCACACACACACACACCTCTCCTTACACACACACCCTCTCCTTACACACACACACACCTCTCCTTACACACACACACCTCTCCTGCCTCTCCCTGCACATACACACACACACCTCCTGCCTCTCCCTACACACACACACCTCTCCTTACACACACACCCTCTCCTTACACACACACCTCTCCTGCCTATCCCTGCACACACACACACACCTCTCCTGCCTCTCCCTGCACACACACACACACAACTCTTCTTACACACACACACCCCCTCTCCTTACACACACACCTCTCCTGCCTCTCCCTGCACACACACACACACCTCTTCTTACACACACACACCCTCTCCTTACACACACACCTCTCCTGCCTCTCCCTGCACACACACACCTCTCCTGCCTCTCCCTGCACACACACACAGACACACACAGACACACACACACACCTCTCCTGCCTCTCCCTGCACACACACACACACACACACACACACCTCTCCTGCCTCTCCCTGCACACACACACACACACACAGACACACACCTCTCCTGCCTCTCCCTGCACACACACACACACACACACACACACACACACCTCTCCTGCCTCTCCCTGCACACACACACACACACACACATCCCAGACCTGCATGATCTCCTACATCCCTCACTTCTACCTTCTGTGCTCATGTAAAACTCAAATTGATCAAGGTGCAAATATCCACTTGGATTTGAAGTCATGGAGTCCACAACCCCTGCCCCCACGCCACCAGGTATCTACTCTGTCTTCTGTGAAGGTTGCCCTGGACGACACAGACATCCATCCTGCTCCATGTTTTCAGTGGCCACAGGGTTAGTGCCCCCAGCCAGGGAGTGCAAGGAGTTTAATAAGTCGTGGCCCTGGGGTTGCCCAGTGCACAACCTGAGTGCCCTTCCAGTTAACAACTCTGGGAAGTCCAGAGGGGCTGGAAACTCAGCACGGTCACAGTCTCCACCCAGCTCCTCAGAGAAGGGTGTCTTCGCCGTCACCTCAGCACACTCTCGCTATGGAGGCTCAGATTTCAGAATCCACATGCCAACAAAGTTCAGCCATCGCTGTTGCAATGAGGGGAAAGTACCTGCACCTTCAGAAGCCAGGCACAGGGGACAGAGGACAGGGGTGGGTCCCGCAGCAGGAACAGGTCCCAGGGCTCAGCTCACAGGACAGGCAGCACCTGCACACTGTGACCAGGACATGCATGCCAGGCAAGCCAAAGGTCCCAGTGGAGGCAAGGCCACCACCTGGGTCTGGAGCCTAGGACAAGTTACTCCCTGCCACCTCAGGAACCATGCCCTGGTCACAAGGAAGTCAGCGGACAACCCCGGGGAGGTAGCCACGGCCCAGCGGGCGCTCACTGCGGCCAAGTTGGAGGTGCGGGGACACTGTCCCTGAGTCCTCCGCACTGCACGTCTGCGAAGCGTGTCAGACGTCAGTGGGACGCGACAAGAGACAGGAGCATGGACTCCTATTGCAGACTCACACTGATTTTTTTTAATGAAGATGATCCTGCGGGTTGTTCTCCATCGGGAGTCACTCCTGGTTCAGATCAGATATATGATGTATCAGTTTTTGTCTTTTCTTTTTATTTATTTTCTTTTATCCGGAGCCGGTTGAAACTCTTTTCCTCTCTCCTCCCGTCCTCCCCCTTTCCCCCTTTCTCTCTCTCTCTCCACACTCACAGTAATTTTTTAAGAAATCAGCAGTCATTAGCAACATGCATGCCGTCAGGAAATGGGAGACTGACAGTTCTCATTGTCACCCGAGGCTACTCCACCAGACCCACATTTGTCGATCTGCTTAACTTAACATATCAAATATTAGTGTCAAATGGAAATAAGGGGCAGATAATTTTAGAGACTTGTTATTACATGACATTCAAAATCATATGCTATGTTCTGCAACACTCAAAGAAAGATAAAAATGAAAAATGAAGTTAATGAAAAGTTATTGCCTTACTGAAGACTGCAGAATCAGGCACTTTACATTAAAATAAAATCTTTTTAGAACACTAAAGCTTATGGAAAATAATAATTTAAGAGTGAATCGCTCTAATGGAATACTCTCAGTCTCATCCCTCCCATAGTCTTTCCAGCTGACTCAAAGGCTTTATTTTTATCCTCACACGCGATTTATAAATAAGTTTGGGGAAGGCATCGGGCTGCCACAGAGAAGGTGGGCGCTGCTGCCTGCTGGACCCCAGGTTCTTCCTGGGGCCACCACCGACCAGGTTAGCATGGAGGTGACCACGTGCACCAGCGGGGACTCCTGGGCAGCGCAGCTGAGCCAGTCGGGCCAGGGTTCAAGGTGTGTGCACAGCTCTCAGGCCCCGCCTGCTGGCCGGGCCGGACCTTGGCCTGCTGCGTGGGTGTGGTTCTGCAGGTCACTGGAGGGTGAAACTGGGAAAGCTCTGGGCCCAGGCTGCGTGGCCTCTGGCTCAGGGGGAGGTTTGCAGGACCCCTGCACAAGGTGCCGTCTGAGCACTGTTGATGTACAGCTCCGCTCCACAGGCTCCTTCCAGAACCTCCCGCCCTCCGCGTCCTGCAGACTTTTAATCAGTCTCTGTCAGTCTTGATATTGGTGTCCTGCTTCTGAAAATGAAGCCCTTAATCTAAACCCTGGGTTTCCAGGGACACTGTCGCGCGCCTGCCGCGATCACTTCCCATGGTCCCCACAGAACTGTCAGGTGCTGGGCCCACCCAGCCACTGCTCATGCACAGACAGCACAGCCTTCTGGAGCACTCTCCAGAGCCCCACCTCCCTCTGTCTGTCTTCTGGTCTCCAGATGTGCACATGCAGGCCCAGCTCTCACCGTCTTGAGACACTGGAACCAGGTCATTCTAAGTGTGCCCATCTGGAGGGACCAGGCGAGCCCCTCCTGTGAGTCTGTCCCCATTTCCAGAGTTAACCCAGCTCCTTCCTCCTGGGCCAGGGGCTGAGCGCATGTGCCTTCTGGTCTCAATAATGCACTGTGCCCTCTGATGGTAGTGTCCCTGGTGCAAGCTGTCTCCTGCTAGTGTATGACTCCAACTGTGACTTTCATAGGCCTCAGGAAGTAGCCACAGCTCTCCCCTGGCCACCCCATCAATGCAGAGGCTGCCAAGGCTCCAGGGCCAATGGGATCACCTGGGCTGATCCGGCCCTGAGGAGGCACCCCGGCCTTGAGAGCAGCCCGCCCCAGACCCCGCACCACAGGCAGCGGCTGTCACCCTTTGCCTAGGCTCCGGCCTGACACCATCGAGCAGGACATGCTTCCCTCCCACTAGGGAAAGCTAGGGGTGCCCCCGCCCAGGGAGAAGCAGATCCCTGAGCCCAAGGCCACCCTTCTAAAGCCTCTTCTGCTGCAGGGAGCAACTGATTGATGAACCCCACCCAGCACAAGTGAGGCTGAGCTCAGGTCCCGGGACTCTGGACATCCCTGAGGATGTGACCCAGCCAGTCTGGACCATCCAACTCTGAAGGGCACTATGGCAATCTGCCCCCCAGGCCAGGCGTGCCCTCAAGCCAGCCCCCATCTCTCCCCCTGGAGTCTGCGAGAAGACCCAGAGAAGCCTGGCCCACAGCCCCCTTCCTACACCGAGGTCCCGCCTGGCCCCTTCCAGGGGCTCGAGGGTCCAGCCCTCCCTCCCACGGATCCCCTCCCGAGGCCCTGGCTGTAGTGTGACTCAGTGATGAAGTGGACTGGAGAACAGGGCTGGGCACCCCACCCGCCCTTCACCCTGCCTAAGGTGGCCCGCTCCCCACCTCAGAGGACCACGCAAGTGGAGGAGGTCGTGTGGCGCCAGCACCTGGTCACACTCCCTGTCCTGGGTCTTCATGGAAGAGGCCGGAAGTGCACCAGGAAAGGCAGGCTAGGAGCGGCCCAGCCACCCTCCAGGAGCCTGTCCTCCACCGGATCTCCGGGGTCTGCCGCTCTCTCTTCCCACTGGGCTCTCTCCTGGGGACCCCAGGTCCCTCTCCTCATCCACGTAGTGAGGACTGGCGTTCTGCAGTCGAGTCCACACTGACCGAGAGGGATCAGTTTCCACACCGATGACACCCCACACCCATCCCCAGGCAGGACTCAGGTGGCCCGACGGCTCCCTGTCCCAGAGGCTGTGCTAGAGCCCAGACCGCAGGCTGCCCTCTGGGTTCCTCGCTCGCAGGCGGCTTCTGGGGCTCCTCTACCTCGTGCCAGGTAGCATCTGGGATCAAAGGAGCCTCTGTTGTTTCTCTGGCTGACGGGTCGTCCTCAGCGCTCTGGAGTGGACTCCTGGCCACAGTATTCCTGGGTCTCACGGTCAACACCCAGCATCCTTAGCGAGAGGCTGCGCCCGTCTTTCCACACGCCTGTGCTCGGCTTCCCCAGGCTGCCCCTCCGCCTGGCTCCACCTTGCAGGCCGAGTCTCCACCTGCCATGTCCCCAGGATGCACCTGCCATTTGCACAGCGTGGCTGGGGGTGAGTATCAGTGACAAATCCTCTGAAAGGGAAGTGAGGAAACCACCCATTCACAATGGCCTCAGAAAAATAAAATACTTGGGAGTCAACTTAACAAAAGAGGTGAAAGCCCTCTGCAACGAAAATTATAGAACACTCAAAAAGGAAATTAGAGAAGACCTTAGAAGATGGAAAGATCTACCTTGCTCCTGGACAGGCAGAATGAACACCGTCAGAAAGACATTACTACCAAAAGCACTACACAGATTCAATCAATCCCAATCAAAATCCCTATGACATTCCTCATAGAAATAAACCTCTCAATTTTGTATTGGCTACTTTGATTTTTATTATTGATTTGTAAGAGTTCTTATCTAATTCTGGATTAAAAATGGTCTTGAGGATACAGATTTTACAAACATTTTTTCCTAGATTTTGAATGTCCTTTTCATTACCCTAACACTTTTTTAAAAAATTTTTTAGTTATCAATGGACCTTTATTTTATTTACTTATATGCAGTGCTGAGAATCGAACCCTGTGCCTCACACATGCTATGCAAGTGCTCTGCCACTGAGCCACAGCCCAGCCCCTTAACAATCTTAAGTCTTTAATTTTGACAAAATCCAATTTATTTTTTTCCTTTTATGCTCTATGAATTGTGCTTCTTTTATTTATTTATTTAGTTAGTTAGTTAGTTATAGATGGACACAATACCTTTATTTTAATATGGTGCTGAGGATTGATCCCAGTGCCTCACATGTGCTACGCAAGTGCTCTACCACTGAGCTACAACCTCAGCCCAGAAACATGCTTCTTAATGTAAGAAATCTTTGCCTAATCCAAGATCTCTAAGATTTCCTATTTTTTCCTAGATATTTACAATTGAACTTTGATATTGAGTGTATGATTCATTTTGACTTTACTTTGGTGTACGATGAGTGGAGAATTGTGTGTGTGTGTGTGTGTGTGTGTGTGTGTGCGCGCGTATGTGTGTGTGCATATGCTTGTAGGTATGTAGACATGTGTGCATGTGTAGATGCACATATGCAAGTGTGTCTCCATATGTACATGCATGGATGTGTTGTGCATACACATTTATGTGTGTATGTAAACCTGTGTGTATATGCATGTGTAGATATGTGTCTGCATTATATGTGTATGTGTGCATATTTGCAAGTGTATACACGCATATGTGTATGTGCATGCCTATGCACATGTATATGTGTGTGCACATGCATGTGTATGTGTGTGGACATGCACGTGAGTATGTGCAGACGTGTGGACATATGTGTGTACACAGGTACCTAACTGGCCCAGTGCCCCATGCTGAGAAGAATGCCCTTTCTCATTGCATTAGCCTGGACACTAAGAAAAGGCCAAGTCCTGCCCAGGCTGGTTCTTTCTGGACCACCTGTGATGTGACCTGCACTTCTACCTTACACCTGCCTCACAGTGCCTTGATTATGACAACCTAGCAATAAATCTTGAAAGCCTGGAGTGCATGTCCTCCAGCATAGTTCTGATGTTTTAAAATTGGCTGGATTAGTCCAGGTGCTCTGCTTTGTCATAGACGCTTAAGAATTTGTTTTCAAGTTTTCACCAAAAACAGCCTTACAATTTTGACTGAGAGTGCAGTACCTCTGTGGGTCAACTCTCAGGAACTGACTTCTTAATAACACCAAAGCATCCTGATGACATTTTCTCCATTTCTCTGGCTTTCAGTGTATAAGTCTTACATATCAGTTTCCCCCCAGAAAATCATATTTTCTGATGCAATTGTAAATGATACTTTTAAGTTCAATTTCTTGCCATTCATTACTAACACATAGAAATACAACTTGCTTTTTGTAGGGTGACTTCATATCCTACAAAGTTACCCAACTCGAATATCAGTCCTGATAGCATTTTTACAAGATTCCTCAGAACTTTCTACATTAAACCTCACGCTCCCTTCTAACGAAACTTCAGGCCCTTCGCAGCGCTCTCTGACGGCCTAGAGCAGCCCAGGGTGACAGCCGTTCCTCCAGCCTCCTTGGCTGCATGTGCTGCTGGGTCCTCCCCAGCTGACTGTCTGCACCTAGGTCTGCAGTGGAATCCCCAGGTGTGCTGTGAGCACTCTTGTCCTTTCTCCACAAGGACCCCCTTTGATGACCTGCATGATTGCCTAAGTGTGTTCTATATGTCTGTGCGTGTGGAGTATACATGTGTGCACATCTCAGAATTTGTATCTTCAGCCAAACCAGATCCAAACATCTGATTATGTTCTTCCAAACACCTGGTCTCCCCATGGGCTCTGCACTCTCCTTTTCTGACCCCTCATGTTCAGTCCGACATCAGCCCCAGCCTGCCGTCATCTAACACACACTCACACCCGTCCACCTGCCCACTCTGCTGTCCACACGGGGAACCCAGGCCCACCTTTTCTCCCCTGCTACTCCCAGGCCTCCTGGGATTTCCTGTGAACTGGGCAGCTGCCGTGTGGCAGCCATGTTGTGGGGTCACACGAAAAGGGTCACCGCAGCACAGGCCTCCACACACCTCACAGGCCACCGTGCTGAGGCCTGTGGTGTGCTGCACGAGGTAGGGCTGCTCCACTCACCTCCTGGCCTCATCCCTTCCAGTTCTGGTGCTGAACAGGCCTTCTTCCACGCCCTCGGGACGAAGCCAGGCACTGACCGCTTGGCTGCAGTCTGCACAGCTCCTCTGCGTCCCTCAGCTTGCTCTTAGTCACTGCCCCTTTGCTTTGATTTGCTGTCACCTCCTTGGTGTGTGGACAAGGACTGGAAGCTGTCACCTTCTGCTGTCCACATAGGAAAGAAGCCCTCAGACCCAGAGTGGCTCTGTGTGCTCACAGCCTCTCCACTCAGGGCTTAGCCTGGCCTGGCACCTGTGCTTGGCCATGCCCGCCTGTCCTGCTGCAGGGTGGCAGTGACTTTGGTAGAGTGGCTTGAGGCCTTTGTACGCCAGAGGCCAGAAGGTGCATCTGCCTATGCTCCTCGGAAGACCTCCGGGGCTCCGCCCGTGGCTTCAGTCCAGGCTGCGGGGCCATTTCCACTGCCCAGCAGCCAGTGAGGAGAGCCTGGTTCTGGCTCCAAGAGCCTCTCGGGGATTTCACACCCGCCGACCCCACCCCGCGATGGAGGAGCTGCACCCACCTGTGCCAGAGGGATGGGGCCCAGCTCTGGTCAGGGTCAGAAGGCTCCAAGGATGAGCCCACCCATTTAGCACTGGGCCCCTCCTCACCTCCGAGTTCTGGTGCTGAACAGGCCTCGGGGCCTCCGGCACGTGGGTGAGGCATGAGCAGCCCAGGGAAGTGGGAGGATCCACCTAGGGCAGCTCATAACTGGCCCACTCGGGGGACCCAATTCTTCTTGTAAGAAAACTAGATCTGCATTGTGAGAGGACAAAAGGACCCTGTGGCCCTCCTGCAGAGTTTAGTATTCCAGTCTGAAAACACTCAAAGAAGAGACAAGGAACCCACAACAGCGATACCCCAGCGTCTCGGAGCCCGTGCATGATGTCGGGACGGCTGGTGAAACGTCCTGTGGTGGCCATCGGAAGGCAGTTGCAGGGAGGGAGCAGTGAACAGCCCCTCACCGTCTGGCTCACCTCCAAACGGGTGCGGCTCTGTCAACACCCTGAAGACCCAGCTTTCTGGGTTAATGCAGGGCTGAGGTGGGGCCCCATGGGGAGCGCTTCACGATCAGCTTCCTTTGGTGGGTGCTTAACTACCACTAATTTAGAACAGTGGCTTGGGGAACCATATTTGTGACATATCAAATGATTCCATTGTGCTTGGTTTTACGGCTGTGACTGCGGGGAGGCGTTATTGATGGGAGGCCTGAAGACGTGGCTGCACTCTGCGTCACTCTGCTTAGCTGGGCCACTTGGAGAGAGCCAGGTCTCCCCCAGGCCCTGGAGCACAGGGAAGCTGCCTGAGCTGCCTGAGGAGCCCAGACCAGACAACGCTGGGAGCTGGAGCCCAAGTGGCCTCCGGGGCCACATCAGTGGGCTCAGCTCCAAGGCCTCAGCTCCATATCTTGGAATCATCTGCCCTGTCCTCGCCAAAAGCCCTCCCTCTGTTCCCTTGTCCCCTGTGCTCCAGAGACGCTGGAGCCCCCAGTGCCTCACGGGTGGCAGGCCACACGGGGTCTGTGCTTCCCCTCTGGCTGCTGTGGGAGGGCAGGCTGGCTTCCTGAGCCGGGACACTCCCCGACTCTTGGGGACCCCTGACAAAGTGCTGGGCTGTACCCGCTCTGCATGCTCAAACGTCCCATCCTGCCTCTGGGCTCCTTCCTGGGTACCTTCAGACACAGCACACTCCACAAACAGTGAGCGTTTCTGCCAAGAGCAGCACTGAGGAAGGCTGAGGTCTCGGGCCTGAAAGGCTGATGTCAAGGTGGAGAGAAAGCTCAGAAGGTGCTCCCTGTGCCGGGGCCAAAGCCAGCTGCAGGTGGACTGGTTAACAGTGCACTTGCCGGCTTGAGCAGTCGAGGGCACATGGTGGGCAATAGGCTCCTCACTGCTGCAGGGAGAGGTTCCACGTGAGCTGAGCAGGACCCGAGTGGTCCACAGGGTGAGCCAGCCACGTCAGTGTGAACTCCTGCACAGCCTAGTATGGGTACAGCTGGACATGGGGATGCCATGGGCTCTCCTGGTGCCGGGCTGTCACATACGCCTGTCTCCTTGGTGTCATCTGAGAGAGCCCGAAGCAAGGACACCCGACAGGAGCAAGGTCACCCACTGGTCTGCGTGGGTAAGTGCTGACTCCAGAGCCAGGCAGGATGCCAGCCAGCCACCCTGCAGCAGCCAGCCTGGAGCGGCCAGCCTGGAGCACCCCGCCTGCAGTGGCCAGCCTGGAGCAGCCAGCCTAGAGTGGCCAGCCTGGAGCGGCCAGCCTGCAGTGGCCAACCTGGAGCACCCCGCCTGGAGCGGCCACCCTAGAGCAGCCAGCCTGCAGCGGCCAGCCTGCCTTGTTCCACATTCGAGAGCGCACATGCTGGCCAGGAGAAGAGGAAACTGCTCCCCACAGCAAAGCGAACGTGGCAGAGGGACCCTGGAGCTGAGTGAGGGGCCCCAGTGGCCAAAGCTGGGAAGATTGGGCACCACGTTAGATTCCAAGCCACAGTGCATCACCGCGGGTCCTCGTGGATACCAACAGGGACTGGGAGCCAGGCGCTCAGTGACACAGGCCTGTGGTCCCTCTGCTGCAGAAACAGCAGCAGGAGGATCTCAAGTTCCAGCCGGCCTTGGCAGCTCAGTGAGACCCTCTCCAAATAAAAACTAAAAAGTGCTGGGATGCTCAGTCCTCAATACCATAAATCAAATAATTTATTAATTACATAAAAATCAAATCTCCTATGCAGAGAATTCAAAATGCTATAGAAACTGCTCTTCAAGGGCATGTGGCAGAACTCCTCACCCACAAGCACTGGGGGCTTGTGGGCCTTCTTTGCAAGGGAGCAGCTTGAAGTAGGACCCTGATGGTCACCAGCCGTGTGGGTGGTCAAGGCAACAGCATCTGTGGAGTCCACTGGGAGCATGAGCCGTGCAGGTGCCCAGAAGGGCCAAGCACTCTGCGTCTTCCTCCCCCGTCCCATGAGCCTAGTCCACCCTGAGAAACAGCAGATGGATCCCAAAAGGGGCTACACTGTGCTCCGCAGGATCCCTCTGACCCACGATGTGTCCGATTGTCAAGGTCACCGCAAGTGACAGATCTGAGAAGCTGCTGCAGCCGAGAGGAGCCCAGGGGACACGAGGGCCAGAGTGGCAGCATCTGGATGGGTCCTGTACAAAGCAGGAGCATGGGTCAGTGTGGTCTTGGTTAGTAACACACCCACAGGGATCACTAGTCGTAACAGACACACACTGACGTGTCGGTGACGGGGAAGCTGGGTGTGGGGTGTTGAGAAACGTTACTGTCTTCCCAACGTTGCGTAAAACAAAAACTGTTCCAAGAGACGGGAGGTTTTTGTTTTAAAGTCAGCCACCAGAAACGTGGAGGGTCTCGTCCCGCAGGTGAGGAGGTTTGGGGCTTCAAGAAAGCCTGGGCCAAGGTGAGCAGAATGGTTCTGCACAGCTAGGCACGGGGAGCAGGACCCTCTGCTGGGGCACTCGTCCAGCCAGGGCAGGGCCAGGCCAGGCAGGGTGGCAGCCGGCACAGCTGGAGTCCTGCACACCTGGAAGGACTGAGGGGCAAACGGCACAGATGCACCCCACGTAGGACAGTCACAAACCGAAACTTAATGCAGCACAGGAGTAGAACCATGAATTCATCAAAGAACAAAGCTTCAAGGTGCATTTCTGGATGCCTCCAGGAAGGCTTGGGTGTAGACTTTCAGAGCTGAGGGAATTGTAGAAGCGTTTCTCAAACACCACGTACTGTGGGCTCTAGGACTGGAGCAGCTCAGAGACCAGCAGCTGCAGCCCATCCAGTCGGGAGGGAAGACTAAGCTGCAGCAGTTTGCTCAAGGTCCCAGTGCTGGTGGCAGGGTGCTGAGTGTGTGTTCTCTCCACCATCCCTCCCTCCTTCTATAAACCAACATCTGAAAAACCACTTGCTCTACTTATCCTCCTTCATAAATCACTGTAATTTTGAATGAGATTTTAACACTAATGTTAAAGAAAATTAAGAAATTGGCACTTTTTTTCAGAATTCCTCCATGAATTAATTTTTGAAATTGAAAAATCTCTGCAATTGGTTTCAGAACAAAAGTTCACCTTCCCTTTGCTGCAGAGGTCATCGACAGCAGCCAGGAGGACAGCTGTGGGCACAGACTCAGGCTGACGATTAGAAGGTACAAGCTCGGGTGGCACCTGTGAGGGGGGGGGAAGCTAGGGTGGGGGGCTGGTGATTTTGGAGGTTTCTACTGAATCCGTGGAAGACTTGCAGGTGTCTCTGCAGGCAGAGACTGCTGGTGCAAAACCCTGCGTCCACAAAGAACCCTCCTCGTGTACTTCAGGGCGTGATCTGCAGCCAAATTTGGAGAGAAGAACCTGGGATCTGATTGCCAAATACACAGACACTTGGAAAAAAATGAACTTGGGTTTCAGTTTTATAGCCCAAATAATTTTTAGCTGAAGAAAATAATAGAAATGAACAACAGACATAAAACTTTAGCCTGTGTAAATTAAATGGTTCTGCTGCATTAACTTCATAAAACCATAATCCTGTCCTCCATAAACTATTACATGCACCGCAACATATCTGATTTATGGGGTGTGGAATCGATGGGAAAAAATTAATGCTTGAAAAACATATTAGAGACATTATTGAACAGATTTTAATTGAGATTTGATTTCAAAGCCCCTTATTCACATGATTAATGGGCCCTACCCCTCGACTCCAGCAGGTTGAAAGGAGTCTTTACTATGACAATTAAGTATGTCTTGGGGTTTATGCAGCGCCCCCACTCCAGCCGCTCCATCAGTACAGTGTGGCTTTTGTGCAGATTAAATTGAGACTCAATTTTCTCTATTTTCCAGCACTTACTTATGTTTTATGACAAGCACTAAATCAATTTTATGCTATTATTGATTTTTTCTTAAATGGACACAAACCATTTCCCCTTTTGCCCTTCTCTCTACCTTCCTTCCGCTCCTTTCTCACTGTACGCCTGATATATGGCCAGCCGAGGAGATCTCTAACGTTTCCTGAGATTTCCACAGGTCGTGCCAATTCATTCCATTTTTACAACATCAGAATTGACAAACTTAACCTGGAATTCTATCAAAACTTCTCCTCTGTAGCTCTGAGAGAAGGGCTGTGAGCTGCTCCGATTTTTTTTTCTCTCTTTTCCTTCCAAAACAAAAAAGCCTCAAGGTTAATTCATTTCCCTGTAAGTTCTGCCGTGATTTCTTTATAATATTGCCTAAATTTTTTGAGCAGAAGCTTAGCTGTAATTTTTCTGACATCCTTGAAGTCTAATTAATACAGCCATGGAGGAAGGATCTGTTTCATGGCTGCAGGGAAAGGGCATTATCTGCGAGGTGCAATAGCTCCTTCGAGGAGGCAGGCGACAGCCCGTTGTAGGCAATGCAATTAAGAAGCTCCGATCTTGGGGCTTCATCCTTTGTGACCTAGGGCAAAAACTAACTGCCGCCTTGGGCCAAAGAAGGCAGAATAGGGACATAATTTGTAATCAGATAGCATTTTTCCGAATGAAGAATTATCCATGGAGGAAAACAGCCAGCAATGCCGGCTGCTGTAATGGACTCTCATTTGTTTGGGGACTCAAATGCTTGTCTTTGAAAATATAATCATGTTTAAGTGTAAGTACCTGTTTTTAAAAAATGATTATAAGACATAAATAAGTACAGCTAGCACCCTCAGTTCCTCGTTAACATGTCTTGCATTTTATTTCACCGTGAGAGCTGAGACACACAAACGTGGAGGCAGCATGCTTTTGCTTTTGTATCTATGAGCACAGCCCAGACCTTTGCCTTTGATGAGGAGTAGTAGAGTTACTTGCAACAAAGTTGGGAAAACAATACAATTTGCAGATCCAAATAATACAGAGATCAAGTGCTTGCTTTAGTGTCTCTATATAATGCAATATCACTCTACATTCAAACTTTAGAGGATGAAGAAAGAAGGGCATAACCATCAGGAAGCTGATTTTCTTGAATCATCTGGCTCTTCTTTTCTCCCAGCTCAATGCTGCCTCAAGAATGTAACTGTAAATAATGTGAAACATTTTCTAATTAATCTTAGGTTCTCTGGCAGGGTGAGGTTCTTTGATACATAGGTTATAAAGCAAACACTTGTTAAGTGCTCTCTGTGGAAACGGAACCTACAATGATGGGTGCTGCAAATCTGGACACCCCCAAGTTACTCTCACGCTGGAAAACACTGTCTGAGCTCCATGGCGGCTGCTGCCGAGATGCTATTAGCACAACCTGCCGTCACCACTGGGCACCACCTGGAGGGCAGGCTGCAGCCACACCCGGTGGAGCTGGGCGGCCAGAGGATGCCGGCACAGATGCAGCTTCCCGGGCTCCTGGGCTCCTCGCCGGGTCTGGGGCTCCCTGCTCTCTCTGGGCAGCTGCATGGGAGTCATCATCTCCCTGCAGTCGCCAGCGCCCCTGCAGAACAACAGGCTCCGGGAAGCAGGAACTGCGCGCGCCTGCAGTGCCCTTCATATAATGCAATATTACCTTGCAGTCAGACTTGAGAGGACGTGTTGGGGAGACGGTCATGACTGAGGACACAGTGTGCGTAAGAAGACCGCAGACACGCCAGAGTTCTCCAACTAGGTTACGTGCACATACAGATGTGTCACCGAGATCCCACTATCATGTGTGATTACAACTCACCAGCAAAAATATTTAGGAAATACACACACATTGGAAAGGCGAGAGGCAGGGACAAAATGGGCCACAGATCAGAGAGCACACTCACAGGACAGGACAGACACAAAGGGGAAACAAATGGCTTTCAAGACTTGAGGATCTTCCGGGGTTGCTGAAAGAAGCCTGACCAACTCCGATTCTTCCACGAGTTCCCCTCGTGGTCTTTAGTCGGCCTCTCTCTCCACAAGCCCCCTCAGCCTGGGCGTGGTGGAAAATTTAGGGGCTTCCTGTATACTGTAGGACGTTGAGCAGCATCCCTGACCCACAGAGGCCAGAAGCACACAGACTGATTAAGAAAACTCAAAATTCCTCCAGTAGCTGCCAAAGCCTCCAGGAGTAGGGTGGGGCCAAGTGGTCCCCGTGAGAGGCTGTCCACAGCAGAGTGGGGGTGCCCAGCAGCCCAGCCCTGCAGCTTGTGGGAGGCCCAGAAGGGAGGCCTGCAGTTACAAAGCCCGGCTCACATTAATGATTCAGCTCATGTTGCATAAACTTCAAATTAGCCATGATCGAGCAGTGCTCTACTCGCTTGCAATGAACTTTAATCTGCCCAATGTACATATCACAGAATTTACAGAGAAGATCCACTTGTCCCCAATGATCCCGAAATTGTTCTAATGGAAGGAGGCAGTCCACACTTAACCCCAGTACATCTCAGCAACAGTCACCTCCATTAGAGACGTCCTCAAGCACCGACAGAGGTCCGGGACTCTGAGGGCCGCTCAGCGTTAACGTGGACTGTGGCCGTGGCTCAGGGGCCAGGCTGCGTGAGCAGAGGCACGTGGGTGTGGGCACCTGCGGTCCACCCTGGTGAAGAACCAGGACTGCTCACCCTCCCAAGGATTTCCAAAGGTATTTATTTATTCAGCAGAAGTACAGTCAGAATATCAGGCGGAGAATGTTTAGCCAAGAATCCAACACCAGCCCCAGTCTTCACAGCCTAGACCAAAGCCAGAGAACATGAGGCCCTTCAAGACTGAGGCGCCCATGCGCCAAGTACCTGGTCTACACTGCAGAGAGAGGCACAGACGGAAATGCCCGACTCCATGCAGCCGAAGCTCTGAGGAGATGAAGCAGGAGTAGGGAAAGCGTGACGTCATCAGAACCTCCAGAGGGAGGGCATCGGAGATCATGGGGCTGGGCTTGTCACATGAGGCTTTCATTAAAAGAATCAAATACTAGAAAAATCTAATTTAGAGAAATACATTCTGTGACAGAAATGCACACTATCAAAATGTAATTAAAACAAAGCTGTTTATAATGGCGTGTGACTGAGATGGGCTGAAGCATTGAGGTGGTGACAACATAACGCCACATGCCACGTTTGTTTTTTAATCAGCTCATTTTTGAAAATCTTCAGCCTCAAGGAAAGCAAAGTTGTTTTCCCTTTAACCAAAGTTCTCGTCTCCATCTCCTCCCAGCTTCCACTGAGGAGCTAAGGGAGGCAAGATGGTGTGTCAATGGATGGGTCAGGTCACGCGGCTCTGTGGATGCAGCAAGACCAGACCTCGGAACCCCATTCCCCTGTGACATCCAGGAGGTCACAGCAGAGGTGAGCAAGGTGCCCCAGTGACTGGGTTCAGCTGAGCTGGTGGCTGTGGCACCAATACCTGCCCCGCTCTGCCCCGGCCTCCTGGATCCCCAGGCCTGCTGCCCACTGCACACCCACCCGGAGTGGCAATACCTCTGGGAGTGGTCTTCCCGCCCGAGAGAAAGCCACGGCCTGACCAGTCCCAGCAGCCCTCTGTGCCATGGGAAGGCCACACGGCCCGCCACCAGAAGCCACCAGAATGTTTCCTCGGGTGCCCACTGTCGGGTTCCATCTGGGCAACAGTCTGTGAGATGTTCCAAGGGCTTCCCAGCACCCGGGGCCGTCACAGGGCACTGTGGCTGCGTGAGGGGCCAGCAGTGAGGCCGGCCAGCCGGGGCAGGTGCCTCTCTTTCCACGCACAATCTGTCACCCCTATGAGTGAGTCCTCTGCCCCGGTGGCAGGCTGGCCAGCTGATAGGCAGGGACCCTCTGGTCCAGGAGCAGCAGCAGCCACAGCAACAGGGCGGTGGCCCCAGCAAAACACCTTAACTCAGCTTGGAGGGGGCAGGACCACCTTCCGTGTGCAGCTGGAGCTGGAAGCTGCCTGCCTGAGCCGTTAGAAAGATGTGCAGAAATTACCTATCGCTCCCTGTAGGGGCATGCAGCAACCAGCCCGGCCCAGCCTTCCAGCGCGGCGATAATATGCTCCTATCAGTTTTAATAGCCCCGTGCTGGATTCAGGAGGTATTATGGATTGTACAGCAAGCATATTGTCATTAAATTAAATTTTCAGAACATTCCCCAGCTCATCACAAATACCACAGAGAGTAATCATAATCGGTTCTCAACACATGTGTAATTGCCTTCAGCTGGCGTCTTTTACAGTTGACATTGTTCAGCAGTGATAAGGTGATGGGCGATTTGAATACACAGCTTGTTCCGTGGCTGCTGTAATTGAAATATGGTATGTGTGAATGGAAGATTACATTAAGACCCAGGATAATCACCTGACACGAGAGTAATTGAGTCTACAATCTGCCACTGGGTCTCTCAGGGAGGGCTGGAATGGAAGGCAGCCATTAGTGGATTTCACCACTGCTGCCGGCTCCGCCGCAGTGCCAGTCTGGCATTCCAGCGCTGCGGGCGGCAGGCCGGTGCTGCCGAGGGCGCCATAAATGACGAGGAAGGGAGGCGAAACAAAACACTGCAGAAGGAAAGTGGGACCAGCCCCGCGGGGAGCGCACAGCCTGTTCTAGAACAAACGCTCCGCGCTCCAGGCGACTCGGCCACACTGGCCTCTGGTCCTGGTGTCCAGGAGCCCAGAAGGCTGAGGCCGCACCCAGCCCGGCTGCCATCTCTGTGTCCGCCTCTCCCCTCTCCTCTCTGTCTCTCTGTCCCTCTTTTCCCCTCCATTTCTCCTCTTTCTCACTCCTCTTCTCTGTCTCTGTCCTTCTCCTGTTGTCTCTGCCTCTCTTCCTCCTCCTCCCGCTCTGCTCCTCCTCACCCCTCCCTCTCTGCTCCTCTGCATGTCTGTCTGGCGCGCTCGCTCTCTCTCTCTCCTCTCTCTCTCTCTCTCTCTCTCTTCCTCCTCCTCCTCCTCTCCTTGTCTCTCCTCCTCCTCCTCCTCCTTCACCCCTCGCCCCAAGGATCCTGCCTCTTCCTGCTGTCCACCTCCCTTGGGACGAGTGCAAAGTTCCAACACAGGTTTGCTGGGGACAGAGGTCACTTCCAGAAGACCAACAGAAAGAACGGACAGACCTTCCTGTCCTAGGTCACCAGGAACATCTCAGGCTGAGTCTGTGGGGGGAGTCAGACCTCACTGTGTCCTGACATGGCCAGGCGTGGGTTCTCCACTGGTGACATCTGGCCATTTAGGGGCTCCATACCTCTGCCTTATGGAGGACACACTCTGCCAACCCAGTGTCCTCTTCTGAACAAAGACAGTGAAATATAGCTACTATGTCCCCCATCCCCTAGGATACCCACTGTCCCCTACTATGTCCAACATCCCCTACTATACCTACCATCCCCTACCTAGATTTCCATGGCTGGATGCAAAGACCCAGTCAAAATGAATTATGTTGATTGAACTCCTGAAACAGTTATTTCTAAGTCACCCTGGACAGGGAGCCAGGCAGAGCCTCCCATTGGCAGAGCCTCCCTGGTCTCCACCTTAGTGGCTGCAGAAATGGAAGCTCCTCCCCTGCCCATCCTCACAGTACACACTGCTTCCAGACTGTGTGAAACCCGTGCCAGTCACAGCATGCGGCAGGGCTAGTTCCCAAGGGCACGGCCCATGGCTGGCTGGGAAACCAGTGGGGACTTCTGCACTGACTACACAAAAGCCATTCTCCACTTTCAAGTGGACCAGAAGCCCACCTAGGACTTGGGCCTGGGCTCTGGTCACAGCTCTGCCAGCTGCTGGCTGTCCAGCCTGGGGCGTCTGCAACCTTCCCCCTTGTGGGGCAGAGGGCAGACATGGCAGCTGAGGGAAACCCACAGGTGGAACAAAAGCTGTGACCTGCCGGGATGCCACTTGGAGGCATGGCTTTGTCCACTTAAGGTTTGCAGGGAACGGTCATTCGCCCACACTCATGTTTCGTGGAGGACCTCCTTGGACCGGCCACAGAGAAAGCTGCTCGAGAGGACCCTGCGGCCATCACCGGATCTTTCCCTCTTAGGCTGCCTGAGTGGCAGGCAATTCTGAGGTGCTCTTGACCTTGGAGAGAAGCCTGAGAGTCCCAATCGACCCAAAATGACAGTATCGATGGGGAAAGTCCCAGGGGGACTTAAAAAGCTGTTTCTCCTCCTCGAATCAGAAAACAACAGGGCTTCCCAGGGGCCTTCGTGAAGGACAGTGATCCATCTGAGTGTCCAGGCAGGAAGGAGCACATGAACTCAGCCCTCACACCAGAGACGGCCTCGCAAGAACACTCCAGGAGGTGCCCTGCCCTGACCCAGGGTCTCCAGCCTTGCACAAGGTCCCAAGTCACAGCATGGGGGGCAACCGCAGCCGTCCTGGCCCGGGAGAAGGCGCAGAAGCAAGGATGCAGGCTCTTTCCATCCCTCAGTCGGAAGGCCCAGTACTACCCGGGAGCCGAGGGACACAACTTTAGCCATAAAGTAGCAAAGTTTTACGACATACAGAACTACAGTAGCACTGTAGAGCACTGTCAATATCATTTATGGCACAATTTCACACCAAGGCGCGAGTGTCATAAAAGAGAAACACCTCCCATCAGCTGCCCGAAATGACTCCTGTCATAAATAAGTCGGATTTCTAAAAGAGAACCCATGAAGTCCTAGCAAATACAATTTTTCCCACTAAATAATCACCCTGACCTCTTCCAGTAATAGTAACCCCTGAAAAAAAAATAACCCTGGTCTTGAAACAATGAAAGGAGTCATCCTTGATAGGCAACCTCAGGCCTGCTCAGGAGGTGGGGAGGAACCGGGTCCACAGGTGCAGCCCAGGCAGACCCCAAGGAGGAGATCTTCTCTGAACCCCCTGGGACTCTCTCTCCCTGTCCAGGCCAGGAGCTGCAGGGCGTTTCTAAGCCTTCCACTCGGGCTGGCGAGGGGAAGCCCAAGCACGGCAGGCAGGGGATCCACTGGCAAGGGCCTGGCCATCTGCCCCTGAACTTGCCTGGCCACCTTCCTGCTTGTCCCCACCACAGGCAGAGGCAGCGCACGCATGCCCACGTGTGCACACACGCGCACACCAGTGCACAGGCTGCAGCCTCTGCCTTCCCACGCACTCCCTGTGCCTGTGACCCTCAGGGACATGGGCTGCTCGGGGTCTCCTGGGCAACTCGGAGTGACTTGTGCACAGAGCAGCACTGGGTGCTCCACCAGGCTCTGGAGAGTCCCTCCCGGCAGTACCTGTACCTCCACAGTGACCGCGCTGTCACTGGGTGCAGGCATGGGGCTGTGTGGCACTGCTGGGGACAGATCTGTCAGTGTGCTCTCCATGGCGGCCAGCAGGTGCTGGCTCTGGAGTCATCCCAGAGGACCCAGTTCTCACAAGCTCACAGCTTTGTCCTGTGTTTTATGTGGAGTATTTGAAAACTCCACGACTACTGGAGAACTGTCTCCCCCAAGAAAGGCTTTCCTGTTGTGTCCTTGTAAGACACAATAAACCCTATTTCTTAATTTAAGAGTGGATTTACCAGTGAAGAGCAAAATATCCATCTTCATGTTTTCCCCACCTTTCTGCAAATTCGGGGAGCAGAGAGGATTGGAGACGCTCTTCCTCCCACAGGATCTGCTGCTCCATTTCCAACCCGGCGGTGTGAGACCGTGCTCCGTCGCTGGCTTGCTAGGGAGCAGTGGCCGGTCAGCCTGCCGTCTGGAGCAGAGCCTGCTAGGCTCTTCACGCTCCCTGCCTGCCTGGCTCGGTCTTCTCTCCTGGCCAGCAGCAGTCTCGGACATGACTTCCGTCTGCAGGGGCAAGTGCCTGAAGGTGGACAGAGCTTTGCTCTGTGTCCAGAGGCCACTTTGCAGTCTCACTTCAGTTGAGATCTCTGCACCTTGAATGGGCAGCAACTTGGGATTTTCATTTCAGAAGCTGCTACTTTTCCTAGTGGTACTTAAAATTGCCCATTTTCCCTGTGGGTTCTTTCAACTTTTATTTAGGAGGAACGGCAGGCAATTTAAATCATGTCAGAGGTCAATATTTTTTTCAAATGTTTCTTGTGAAATTATGAGGAATTCACCAACACAATCTCAAAATTATTCTATTTCAAATCTAAACATCAGGTTTAAGCCAGGTGTGGTGGCACATCCTCACAATCCCAGGTACACACCTGAGGCAGGAGGGTCCTTGCAAGTTCTACGTCAACCTGGGCAATGTAGAGAAACCCTATCTCAAAATAAAACCCAAAAAGGGCTTGGGTGTTGCTCGGTGACAGAGTGAACCTGGGTTAAATCTCCTGTACTGCTAAATCAATAAGTAAAAATAAAACTCAGTTTTAATTATAGTCCCAATGCTTTGTGTACATCTAAAATACTAGAACTGCCCTGCAAGCCAAGTGGCCTGGCCGAGCACAGCAGGACTTCCTGTCTGGGACCTGGTACTGCCTGTCCGCTCCCCACCTCTGCTACCCATAGAGGGCACACAGGAAACATCACCAATAACACACGATTGGGAATAAAATCTCAACCATGTTTTCTCCATTTGAAATACATCAGTTTCTAGCATTGGGACAACTGACCACCTTCAACCTGAAAACCAGGACTGTCTTGGCCAATGATTCTGATAGTTGTCAATTCGAATCTCAACCTGCAGCTCCACTTGGAGTGGTGGCCCTCGGGAGGTGGGGAACCAGCCAGGGTGAGAGTCTTCACAGCCCTGGCCTGGCTCTGTGCCGCCCGTCGTGTCCCTACCCATGGCTCTGCACCTTGGAACCTGATTTCCTGCTCTTGCCAACACCAAGGAACAGAGCACGAGGTGCCCTGGAAGAGGAGGCGCTCACACCCTGGACGAGAAGAGTAGGCGTCCCACGCCATGAAAGAGGAGGTGTCCTGTGCTTTGGTGCCCAGCAACAGAGCTTCCCTGAATTCACATTTGTAAATACCTCACTACTTTTTAAAATTTAATAATTTCCTTGTTTGGGAAAAGCAAAGAAAGCCAGAACCATGCTCACACTGGCCCAGGTGAATGTTAAATTCTGCACCATTTGAGCCCAGGTCAAGGCAGCAGTTCTGCTGGCTGGACCTTGTCCGCCGTGGCAAGGGCGGAGAGGGTGGCGCTTCCTCTGCGGCCCTTCATGATGCGCTGGGTGTCTTGTCCCAACTGAGGCCTTATTTGAAGCATCCACTGCGTGTTGCCCTCACACCTCTGCACCTTGATGCGTCAGGGCAGAGCTATGTGTGCTGGTGTGCGGTGTGGGTGGTACTTGCTGTGGCTTCTCAGGACGCAGAGGCAGGTACGAATTTCACTCCCTGGAAGATGATCATCAACTTGGGGGACATTCATTGCCATCAAAAAGGAAGGAAGGAGATGCTGCTGGCTCCTGGTCCCAGTGATCTGGATGCCTTCTGCATAGGCCTTCACGTCTCTGCTGGCCCTGGCGAGAGGATGTGCCTTGCAGTGGGTGGGTGTCACCAGCACACTCCCGGGTGGATGATCCCACCTGCTGCAACCCTGCCCCGAGCAGCCACTCTGGGCCTGTGGGGAGGGAGGGTGCTGGGCATGGCAAGATGGCCACATGTGGACAGGAGGAGCTAGCCAGGGTCCTTATGAGCGATGAGTTGGAATTCAGGCCCCAAACAGGATTAGAGGTGAAGTCTGCCCAGCACTGGGAGATCCATGTTTGGGAATCTGTAACCGCAGCCTCTGGCACACCCTGCTTTGGGGACCAAGCTTATACATCACGCAGTGTATGATCTCCCCAAGGGAAAGAATTAACCCTGGCACCTGGCCCACCACATGACTGAGGACTTGGAGGGGCCGTTCTGGACCCACGCCTCCCTGATGACAGTTGCGAACACGGGCTCCTGATCAGGACCCTGCAGCCCAGCCAGGAGGGTGGCCCCCGCAGACCCAGTGAGCAGAGGTTAGACCATCTTCCCTGGTAACACAGCGCATGACCACCTATCAGGTGCAAGGAGAGGAGCGGAAGGTAAGGGCTGGGCAGAGGCCAGGTTCCCACATAGGAAACTGACCAGTCCTGGGTGGGCCTGAGGGAGGAGGGTGAGCATGATCCAGGGAGCAGCTGGGGGAAGGACCCAGCAAGAGCCACACAGCGGGTTGGCCCGTGTAGCTGGACCCTGCTGGGGCACAGCAACGCGAGCTCTAGGCAGACCCAAAGGGGCCGGGTGCCCCCAGCCCTGGGGCAACAATGAAGCCAGAGCTTGCAAATGGGACAGAGCAGGGCAGCTCCCAGCTCTCACAGCCTCCCCTGGACCCCATAGGAAGTCAGCTGGTCATGCACAAGGTAATTTTCAGTCCTCATATCACAGAGAGGCGTATGGGGTGGACTTCGGGCTGAGCTACAGTAGGTAGACGGCAAGCACGCTCCAGAGAGACATCAGGGAACACGGGGATAAGAGAAGACCCAACCAACCAACCCTGGGGTTTCCAAAGAGCACCCTGGAAAGTCTGCAGGAGGCAGGGCACCTCTGAGGTGATGGCAGGCGCACGGCCCTGCAGCACAGCGGAACCAACAAAGGCCGTCCCCACTCGGGTACGTGGACGCTGTGCCACTCCAACGTCCAGGAGAAGCCCTCAGGTGGCAGGGGAGAAGAGTCGGTTTCTGCACAGGAACGCCGTCTGGTAGGTGGCTGACTTTGCCACAGCAACGGCACCCGCCGAGAGGATCCACCACGCGCCTGGGGTGGGCGGCTAGCTAAGTGGGGTGAATAAAGGCACTCTAGGCCAGCACGCACGGTGCTCGTGTGCACAGGCCATTCCAGCGTGGACGCAGACTCCCGATCCTCGCACGAACCCTAGCAGGAAGGTCTCACACTCACCCTATCAGCCAGGGACATGATCAGCCCTCAGCCTCAGATGGCTTTCCCAGGTCCACATCCAGGAGGCTTAGGGCAAGCTACTGCCAGCTCACTCTCAAGGAAGAAAACTACCAGGAGATGGATCAGAGAAGAAGCCGATTCCAGAGACGAAGAAGGCAAGTTGTGGAGATGACGCCTGCCGGCAGGCACTGACTATGGAACAGAAGGACACCACACAGAGACAACGTCGAGACACAGCACAGTCCAGACAGGCCCCAGGGTGGTGCTGATGGGAGAGGCAGAGCCAGGGCGGCCTTTGGAGCTGAGTCAAGGATCCCTCCTGATATTTAAGGCGAGGCAGGACAACTAAACGCACCACGTAACATGAAACGCTACCGTGGGAAACCGTAATGGGAAAATGCCGAAGGCATCGTCACCATGCAACTCTAGGCAGGAGCTTCTGCTGTCACCCAGCTGCCCTGCACAGGCAACAGGCTCCACCCTGAAGGTCACAACTGCAAGAGACCAGGGCGGACTCCTCTGGGAAGACAAAAGGAACCGGCTTTCCCCAGCAGGGCCTTCTAATAAGTGAACAAGGTGACACTTGTAAGGGAAGGCTGAAACTCTGAGTCATGGCAGAAGGGTCTGTCCCTTTTGTTAATAACTGATAGACACAGCACACTAAAGAAAACGGTATCTCCAGAGAATCACAGTCGGCTGGCTTGATGCGGATGTCGCACCCCCGCACACGGAGAGGAGCGTGCCCGCAGAATGCACCTGGGCACCGGCTGGAGATTCATTCCAGAGTTATAAAAACATTCGAGGAATGTAATGGAATTGGACAGATTCAAAGAGATGACCACTGCTTCTGTACCTGCTGCCCCCTGCCATCTCCACCCACCTGGACATTCTCTTTCTCTCACAGGAGCTTCAAGTGGCCTTTACCAGAGGGCCAGCGACTGCCTCTGGGCCAAGATGCTTCCTGACAGAACAGCCTCGGCAGAGGCTCACCTAGGTGCACTGCATCCACCCGCACCAGGCCCCTGAGGCAGGTGGCAGGCTGCCCTTTCTCCTGATTCTAGAAAGAGACTCCATGCCCGCTGTTATAATAGAACCTGTCTGTGAATCTGATCTTGTAAAAGGAGCCAGGGTCTGTCCACTCCATTTCTCCATCAGCCCTATCTGCTGGGTGGGTTCCACCCTGGGGATAGCCAAATAATTTCAAAAACTGGCATCTCACCCCATGAGTCACCAGTAAGACGGGAAGCCAGATTACAATATGCTGACCAAAAGAGTCCAGTGCAAAAATGGCTGACCTTATCAATAATAGAAATAAAGTAAAAGAAATGACAATGGTCTGTCAGCCAGGGAAACAAAATTTCTCTAAATATTTGCAAAACAAAGGGCATGATCCACGCGGCTTTGCGCCCTGGTGTCAGGATATCTATAAGAAAAAAGGGAGAAGGTGGTGGTGCTGGGATGAACAGGGTTAAGAAGGCTGGCACCCCCTCACCAGGTCCCCACCAACATCTGCTGCTGGGGACACTGCCACAATCAGCTCTTTGTCCCCAGAGCAGGGCAGATTCCAACCAGCAGGCCCATGACAGGAAGCCGACTCCACCTGGCTGCACAGATCCCTGCCAGCCCTGCACAGCCAGCAACGACAGCACCTGCCCACTAGGTGGCAGCAGCACAGGAAGCAGCTCCGTCCTCCAGGTCTGATTTCCTGTCTGTGGTCCTTGGGAAGCGCCTGCGCAGGCCCCCCTGCCCAGGACTGTCTGCCAGCCTACAGCAAGCAAGGCAGGGCAGGCTGCAGCACTCACAAACGGCTGGGTTTGTCCACACTCGGAGCTGCCCCAGGAGCCCGTGCTGCCCCCACGCCCACCCAGAAGGCGAGGGAGCGAGTGGGGGAGACAGGCTCCGAGCTCAAGTTCACCAGCCTGCCTGCTCCTCCAGCCCGTTCCGGCATCTAAACCCCAACTTAATCATTCACCTGGCACACAAGCCCTGCTTCTCAGCGGCACTCCCACAGAAGGGACCGCACTCCTGGGAGGGAAGGCGGATGGTGAGGGCGGAGCAGGAATATAGAGATGGAGTAGCACCTAGGGCCAGGGAGTCAGACACACACCTGGATGAAGTGCGTCTGAGGGACACAGCAGCCCCCCAGAAGGGGGATTTAAGCAAAGCATTAAAGTATTGGTTTACAACTCAAAGAAATAGCAGGTATCTACAAATTCATACCAATAAAGGAATGATCAGGGAAATGACTGAGACCAGGAAATCTCCCATGTACGAGAATCCAAAACCTGTGTGTAGAGGCTGTCTTCAGGGGAAGGAGCACGATTCCCCATCCTTCAGTGACTTCCTCCCAAATCATCTGGGAGTCAGAGGCCTGGCCCACTCTGACCCCTCCACGGGTCAAGGTCAGCTTCAGCTGGGATCTGCCACATTAACACATCAGCCCTGGGAGACAAAGAAAGGAGACTCTTTACCCCGTGGTCTTCTAAAACCCCTCACTCATCTACTCTGAGAAAAACAGCAGACAGGCTCAAAAGGAGGGGTCCTAGGTCACCTGCCCAGCGCTCCTCAAAATGCTTCAGGCCATCAAACACCGGCAGAACAGGTGCCCGGGAGGCCTGCAAAGGCAGCACAGTGACCTAGACGCTACCCTAGGACAGATCAGGCCAGGAGGCAAACGAAGGCCCTCTGAATAACGCATGATCCTGGTTCAGCAGAGCAGTTCACGTTCACCCATCACGGCACATGCAACATGCTAACACCACATGTTACATCAGAGGGACTCCAGGATCGTCTTTGCAGTTTCCTGTGTCTAAAAATATTCTAAAGTTAAGTTCGTTTTTAAAATTTTCAAGACATCCTAAAACAATTGATGTCCCACAGTGACTCATCCTTGTAATTGGTAATAGAGAAGGAGACAGGTTGACCACTTTCCTGCTGTTATCTACAAAACATCTGCTTATACACTAAAGTGTGGTGAGAACCCCGCCCAAGGCACTCAACCAAACCATTAGCTCCCTCCGGCCTCCAGCCCTCCATGCTGCCTGGGCCACAGGGTCTCACCTCGTGGTGGGATGAGAAGGAAGCCCGGGGCTTGGAGCAGCTCTGCTTCATGCCAAAGGGAAAGACGGCGCACGTCTGAGGGTGCCGCTGTCACCATCTGCCTCTTGGTTCTGGTCTTCGCTTGAGTTTGGCAGAGGCCAGTGGAGCTGCCCCTTCATCACGGAGGCTAAGAAGGAAGGCTTGAGAAGCCCCAGCCTCCCTAGGAACAGGGCATGGGCTCTGCCACGCGCCAAGTGCCCTTAACCATTCTCATGGTCCCGCTGATACCTGCCATGAAGCGCGCGTGGGTGCAGACTTAAGGGGAACACCGGCAGCCAGGGACATAGCAGGGACCCTATGCGTCCACTTATACTGAGTGGACTCAGGTGGGAACTGCACAGGCACACCAAGGCTTTGGAAATGGGGGCCTTCCATTTTCATTTGTATTTATTTATTTATTTTTCAAAAGGGAAAGAAAGGAAAATGGAACAACATAGCCTTCTTCTCGTAACGGTGACATCTGAAAACAAAAATAAGGCCCTAGGAGTTTGTCGCTCTCTCTTTTCATGATGCATGTTTTACCTCTGTGATCACAGACTACCTCCTTGACTTTCCTGGCCCGGCCCCTCCCGACCCTGCTCCGAGTTACAGTATATGCCGGATCCTGAGACGGGCCAGTCACCCAGCGTCCCGCTGAGTGAATCATCCACTGTTACAGGACTGGTGAGACGTCGCGCCCCGGCAGCCTTCCCTGAACCTGAGATGCAGGGCGGGGGCAGGTTCTCAGCCGACTGCCCTGCTTCTGACCAGGTGGGCCCACCCGGGAATGGGGTGTCCCTGCTCTGCTCCCTGAGCTCCTGTCTTACCAGTAAATAAGGCGCCCTTACTCCCACACAGCTTCATCACAGCCGCTAAATAAGAAGAGAGTCAAGATCCCAAATGCCCCAAAGTTATTCTCCAAAGACAATGTTGTTGATGACTTATCCCAGATCAATCACCACTGAAGGTCGCCTGTCCTCTTTGGCAATATTTGCTCAGTAACTAATAAAGATCAGCCTGCAGTTATTTATATTAGGTTATCATCTCTCCAGGGCGAGGCTTAATCCATTTTGCAATGTTTTTCCCAACAAGACAACATGAGTTTCTCTGTCTGAAAATGAATTAAGTGTGCGGTTTCTAAATATGGGGTCTGACGTTGCTCTTGTTACAAAAAGCAATTTATTCCCCAAAGGCTTACACCTCAAAGGTTATATGAAAAGGTTCAAATATCAATGCTATCCATTTTTCAATTACTGGGCTTCCTAACACCACTAGCTTTTGGACTGATAAGCAGTGGTATCAGCTTTCTTATTCACCATCTTATAGGTTTCCAATTCCACAGACAGAGAAAGCAAATTTATTGTAATACATTTAGCTGCGTTGGAAACAGAAGTATCCAGACTGTTTCCTCCAAGATATGGGAGGTATCAAATAGCATCGGAAGGGTGTTTATGAAGTGCCAGACACTAGCGATTGCAATTCCAGACAGAGCCGCCAGGTCCACCTGTGAGCAGCTCTCATGAGAAAGGGCAAGAGACTGCAGGAAAACCGTCCTCCACATGTGGAAATTCAGGAGCCGCGAGAACAATTCACAGGCACGCATGTCCGAGAGATAGAGAAAGAAAATCCCGTTCACTGTCTGACATGCCATGGGGAAAAAGGAATGCGATTCACCTGTTCATTCTGACCATCAAAAGGATCTTTCCATTGTAGGTAAAGGATTATTTGGCAAAAGAAATAATGCACTGATATTCAGGGGGAAAAGAACGCTTTGTGGTTGCCCACCCAAATGTGTCCTATAAGATGTGTCATGATTGTTTAGACAGGAGAATAGTCCACTATGTTAAAGGTGCTGTTTCTCCTCAGTAACAGAACAAAACTCCTTTTAAAATAAATGTTTAAAGAGTAATTTCTCTTTAGGGGCTAATATTGATAATGTGGCATCACAAGGGCAGAGGACTGGGTGGGTACCAGGTGTGAATGACCACCCTCTAGGAGATGCAATGATAATGTGGCATCAGGAGGGCAGAGGACTGGGTGGGTACCAGGTGTGAATGACCACCCTCTAGGAGATGGCAATGATAATGTGGCATCAGGAGGGCAGAGGACTGGGTGGGTACCAGGTGTGAATGACCACCCTCTAGGAGATGCAATGATAATGTGGCATCAGGAGGGCAGAGGACTGGGTGGGTACCAGGTGTGAATGACCACCCTCTAGGAGATGGCAATGATAATGTGGCATCAGGAGGGCAGAGGACTGGGTGGGAGCTGGATGCGACTCAGCCCCTCTGCAGGTTAGTAGTCCAGCTCTGGGTGGACAGCGTACCCTCAGTGTGCTTGAGGACTACCAGGGGGTCAAACCTCTGGGTTGTCCGTGGAGCCCAAGCCACCTCCCTGGGAGGAAGCACTGGCTCACAGTGGGCACCTGCCTGGTCACGGCGGGCAGAGCCTCATGCCGGACCTCGAAGCTGCATGCTATTTAGTTTCACCCTACAGCTCACAGGTAGGGCCCGACTTGTACAAAGTTTCTGTGTCAGAGACCAAGCGTTCATGGATTTGTGCAGCTGAGAGTGATGAGTCTCAGGCAGAGACAGGACCACAGGAGGCGAAGTGGTCATGGCTAGCAGCTGGTTGGAGCCAGTGGTGGAGTGGAGATTGGATCAGGGGCAGTGATGGAGGGAACAGGGCCGAGGAAAGGGACCTAGGGCCTAGGCTGGGACAGCATAGGCTTTGAGACATAATTGAGGGCCCAGAGCAAAGTGGAACGGGGTCCCTCCAAGCCTGTGGGGGCCCAGCCCCAACCCAGCACCACACTCTCCTCAGGGCAGCCTGTCCCGATTCTGTGAGTCCACAGCCTGCCTGCCGTGAGACGAGGTGGGCAGGCCCAGGTGGCCTCATGCGAGGGCCTGCCGCCTGTCCTTCGGTGTTTGAGGTGCTGATGAGGAACAAGAAGCAGCAGGGCCTCCTGGGCTCTCATGGAGTCACCGGCCCCTGACTGATCAGCAAGCACGCTGGGAACATTTGGGTCTGTGTCCACATTTCCCTGGTCCAATAACCCACCTTTAGACCTGAGCCGGCCCTCATGCAGTGCCACCTCATCTGGACCTGGTCACAGGCAAAGAAGACCTATCTCCAAGTCAGGTTGCAGTCTCAGGTGTGAGGCCAGGACACCAGAGTAGGGACATGACTCAGCAACCGGCCTGCAGGTGAGCTTGCAGGATCCAAGTGCGGGGACGTGCTCCAGTCTGCACATGCCCTGGGCTTGGTCCCTGGGTCAGTAAGCAATGAGCTTCTTGTGGAAGCAAACCTTTTCTCCTTGCAGAGGGCCCAGAACAAGTTCCCTTCTCCACAGGGCTGGCGTGTGCTGCCCACACAGGGAGCTGTGGCCCTCCCAGCAGTGCTGTCCTCTGGCACAGACCCCCACCCAAGTGGACCCAACCCCTGAGGAAGGCCTGGGAGGAGTGGTGGGCTAGGGAGCCTTCCCAGCCAAACAGGTGCTAGTGAAGTTCACCTTGAACTTGAACGTGCACCTCCTGCTTATGTCCCCACACCCCTGCCCACCCACGCAAGTTTACCCAGAGGTCAGACTTGAACTCACTTCGCTCCCCTCCCACCACACGGTCCTTAGAAACCCCCTTCCACAGGAGGAACGGCCTCATTTTCCAGGAACACTCTCCAAGGCCAAGCGTGGCTTTCAAGCACGTGACTCTGGCCACCCATGCTTTGGCTTGCTGCTTTGTCCCCACAGTCATGCCATGCCAGGTCCTGGGAGGCCAGCCGTGACCTCCCCAACTGGGTCTTCAGCCAAGATGTCAGTGAAACACGTCTGTGGAGCTTGACTAGCTGAGGGCCATGGGTTTCAGAGCTGGTCTCTGCTTTCCCACTCTGATGGCTTGAATTGTGTTCACAAACACAAAGGAAGGAAGGAAGGAAGGAAGGAAGGAAGGAAGGAAGGAAGGAAGGAAGGAAGGAAGGAAGGAAGGAAGGAAGGAATGAATAAGGAAAAGAAAGGGAAAATGAATACCCTGAAGTCCCAACACCCAACCCTGGAAAGCAGGACCCACCAGGAGACAGGGCCACTGTCCATGTGATCAGTGAGGTAGTGAGCAGGAGAGGGTGTCCAGCCCAGCAGGCTGGCGTCCCCATAGCAAGGGTGGCTTCTGAAGGCAAAGGGGAGGCCGCCCCGTGGTTGGGTGACACGCCTTAGCCAAGAGTGGCTGGGGGTGCGCAGGCAGGAGCTGGGGCAAGGCGGAGAGCAGCCCCCCAGACACAGCAGAGTCCGAACCCTGGCACCATGTGCCACAGGAGAATGAAGTCCTGCTGTTGAAGCTCCTGGTCTGTGTTTTGTGGCAGCTGTGAGGCCCGCACAGTGCCACCATTTCCACACAGGTCACCTGCCCACATCTTAGCTTCCTCCACCTTCATCCATCATGCAGGAAATGACCCCTGAAGGGGAGATGGCCCCACGTGGCCCAGCCAGACCTGCAGCCAGAGGAGAAGCAGGTCCCTGCCCTGCAGAGTCAGCTCTCAGCTGAGGGGAGACACCCACAAAGCACCCTTGGTCACACAGACTCACAGTTCTGCAGGGAGTAGACTGGGCACAGTAGGAATCCACGGCTGGATGAGGTCAGGGCTGAACAGCACTGCAGTGTCCATAAGCCAGTGACCCCGTTTGGTCAAGGGCAACAGGCCATGCCTTCTTACTTGATGTCTATCCCAGGACAGGTCTCAGGAGACCAGAATCTGTACCATGACAAAGGCTCATCCCTGCAGATTCCTTCCACGCACCCAACACTTCTGCCAGTCTCCGTGGGGGATGGATGGAGGCCTGAGGGAACAAGAACAGAGTCCCCGAGGACACCCCAGGCTCCGAGCAGTGTCGTCTGGAAAGCCAGGCCAGAGCGTCCCCTGGGCGCTGAGGGAAGCCCCCTCCTCACGCCCCATGCCCTCTGCTCGCTCACCTGCAGGCCACCCGCCAGCTCAGCAGACCTCTCCCTCCAGGGACTTCCCAAGTGATCCAGCACCCACACCCACGGCAGCAGCAAGGAACCCCGGAGCTCCGCAGCCGCCCTCGTGTCTGCCGGGGGGCACCCCCCGTCGTGAGGGCACCCTCCTGAGGGAGTGGTGTGCCATGTGCCCCCTAAGTGCACAAAGAACTGTAGGCTCTGGGCGTTGACGGGACTCCAGGAGGTCAAGGATGGAACCCGTACTTTCCCGAGGGCAGCAGAAGGCCGACTCCCACAGGTGGACGGTGGACGGGCTCTTGTGTTAATCCTCAGGATGCTCCCAACCCTCAGGGTGCGAGATGGGAGGCTCTGGTCCTCGCTGTATATGCGAGAGAGTGAAGGCCGGGGAGACTCGCCTTTAATTGGGATTAGCTCGGCCCCTGGCTCGGAGGGAATTGTAGGATTTGCCGCGGAGCCCTGTGTGTGTGAGAGGTGTGTGCAGGACATCACACACGGACTATCTGCGAGAGCTTGTGGTGGTGGGAGGGGCCTCCTTGGGAGGTGCTGGTGGGCAATTGGCAGGGTCCCTGACTGAAAAGCACCTGCCCTCTGGGGACCAAGCCACAGACCCTCCCATATTGCCCTCCATGCAGAGCCCTAACATGAATAAGCAGCCCGCGAGCGCAGGTGCCTCCCCAAAAGCGTCAGTAACCTATGTAATTTCTGGTCTTCCTCCCGTGGTCAAGCCAGGTGGTGGTGCTGTCCGTGATGGCCCTGCTTGGACCTGAGAGGCAGGGGCAGAGGACTCGCAGGTTTGCTGCGGTGTGCCACCAAGTCCTGGGAGAGTTGCCCACCCTGACCTCTGCTGCACTCACGCAGCTCCCAGGAGGGGACTCCGACCGCAGGTGCTGCATGCAGCTGTGTCCTCCCCACTCCTGTCACCACCCCTCCAGGCAGACACTGTGGCCTCGTCACTGGTGCAGAATGACACAGCGTGCCTCTCCACTTCTCTTCCAGCCCTAGTGTAAGACCGTGCCCTGTATCGGCATTCTCATGCTCACGTAGAGTTTTAAAACACCTTGTTTTGCTCTGACGGTCAACATCCATACAGCAGACAGCCAAAGAGCCTCCGCACCTCACACCTCGCCTGCAGAGAGAGAAGACTACCTCTTTACCTCCTTCCCCTTGGCAATGAGACAGGAGGGCAGGGAACTCGGTCCACTCTCCGAGGCTTAGAGGCAGCGTGGGCCATACAAGCAGCACACCAGACACTGTCGACACCGGGTTCTCCCTCTCAGGCCGGGCACTTGTCCATGGGAGCTCCAGCTGAGTCAGGAGGCCCAGTGGACACTGAGGCTCAGGAGGTGGTGCCCTGGCGATCCTCCGACACACCGCAGGACCCTCCTCACCATCACTGAGCGTCAGGAGTTCAGAGCCAGGCAGGCTCTCACCACTCCGGGTGTTCAGCCCAAGCTCTGAGCCCGAAAGCAGAGCTGAGCCTTGGGGACGCAGGGACGTGAGGGAGCATCCCCTGCTCCGCAGCCTGTGGCCCAGCAGCCAGTGCTCAGGAGCTTGTCCTCGTGCTGTGCTCTGTGAGGGATCAGAGGAGGAGGAGTGAGGCGCCCAGGAGCCCAGCTGGGTGTTCCTGAAAACTCTTCTGGGCTGCTAGTCCAGCATTTCCCAAAAGCTTTCACCAAAGCTTATTCCAATCACATAGTTCAACCTACAGTAAAGAACCCCCTTCCCTGAGGTGGAATCTGAAACTGGGGGAGGGCCGGGGCTTGCAAGTTCACACCGTCACACAAACTGGGAACTCCGAGGAAGTGGGGCGGGTTAGACACAGCGGGCTGCGTGGAAGAGCACCCCTCCCGTGCTCGGTCCCCCCTTCACTCAGTCTGTCAGAATAGCACAGACTGCTTCCACCAACTCAGTCCTGGAAAAGTAGGTCACAGGTGCCAAGCAAGACCCCAGGCCAGGGTTCCGGGGCAGCCGTGAGTGGCCTTCACCTTGCCCCCTCCCGACTCACAGGTGAAAAGACTTCCTTGGTCTCTCTGGCCCTGCTCTCCCCCCAAACATCCACGCTGGCCCCGCTTTGCCACCTGCGTGGCCACCCCACCTCTGTGCTCTCAACAGGGCTTCCCTGCAGCTCTCAGAAGGGCACCACGGAGCAGCGGCAGAGTTTTGAAACACACGTGAGCGCCCAGCTCCGGGGAGCCACCACGGCCCTTCTGGGGCCCACGGCCGGCTTGTGGTCTACTTCTCATTCCTCTTATTCCAGCACCGACCTGTCTGCCAGGGACGTGATGTCAAGGCGGATGGCAGCTGGGACAGAGGGGGTGGACACCCACCCGGGAGCTCTGCTCCTTCCCCAGTCCTGTTCTCACTCCTGTCAAACCACAGGCGGCCACCAAGAGACCCCGTCCCCTGAGACCTCAGGCAGCTGCAGAAGGCACCCGAGATGCTCCTGAGTCTTCCTTCCTCAGTGCATATCCCCGGCAGTTCCCAGCGGAGAGCAACGTCTACAGCAGACCCATCGGCATCACAGTGCTGGCCAGGGCATTAACATTGACCCTCTGAACCTTGGGCACACTTATCTTTGCCAGAAATGCCCCCCCCCAGGCCTGCAGCCCACCCTCAGGAGCAGTGGGACACTGCCTTGCTCTGGAGCTGTGCGGGTGAGCTGCCCCAGCCGTCAGAGGGTCCAGGCTGCCACATGTCCCAAGAGCCACTTAAGGAGAGGACCCTGAGATGGCTGCCCCATCTGCCATGAGATCCTTGTCTGCTATGGATTGCCCCAGTGTAGGGCACGGCCTCTTCCTGTGTCCCCTCCTACTGATGGCAGCTACATCCTTCACACGCTCTGACAGACACTGTCCAATAGCTGAGCTGAGTCTTGATGAAAAGTTGATCACACTTCAAATTGCTGGAAACCACTGACCTTTAATTGCAAGTGTGTACCGTGTGTAAACACTAGAAATTTAAAGAATGAGGATCAGGCACAGTCTGAAGTTGTTTCTAGCTGCACCCAGGTCACAAGGGACACCCGTGGGTCCCGGGAACAGGCCCCCTTCAGTAGTGCAGCCATTCCTCACAGGGCAGGCAAGGCCGCATTCTGGGAGCATCTGGAGAGCTGTGTGCACCAAGGTCCTTTCCAGCGTCTGGGGATGAGCAAACAGGTGAGGACACAGAGGACCAAGGGAGCCCCAGGCTGCAGGGAGCCCTGTGCCCCACCCCCACGGAGGTGCTCATTTAGATGCCTGGGTTAGCGTCTCTTAGTCACACAACCACCTGCCCAGATGAGTTGGAGGAGTCTTCACCCATGGCACCCTCCCTACTCACAGGTGGTCTCCTACCACCCACTCCCCAGGCTCTAGCCCACACTGCCTGTGCAGAGGGGCTCTGGCCATGTGTGCTTTCCAAGCTGAGCCAGACCCCAGGCCCTCCCTGTCCCAGGAGGCACCTCACTGGACAGGGAGAGGGTCAGAGGCATCCTCTGGGAAGCACCACAGGAGCTGCTTTGTGTAATCAGATGTTCTCACACAGCCTGGCAGCTCTGTCCCCTGGTGCAGAGAGAGCAGACCTGCCCTCCTGCACTTCCCCCTGGATCACACACCCAGGGAGCAGACCTGCCCTCCTGCACTTCTCCCTGGTGCACACCCCCAGGGAGCAGACCTACCCTCCTGCATTTCCCCCTGGATCACACCCCCAGGGAGCAGACCTCCCCTCCTGCACTTCCCCCTGGTTCACAACCCCAGGGAGCAGACCTGCCCTCCTGCATTTCTCCCCTGGTTCACACCCCCAGGGAGCAGACCTGCCCTCCTGCACTTCCCCCTGGATCACACCCCCAGGGAGCAGACCTCCCCTCCTGCACTTCCCCCTGGTTCACACCCCCAGGGAGCAGACCTCCCCTCCTGCACTTCCCCCTGGTGCACACCCCCAGGGAGCAGACCTGCCCCTCCTGCACTTCTCCCCTGGTTCACACCCCCAGGGAGCAGACCTCCCCTCCTGCACTTCCCCCTGGTTCACACCCCCAGGGAGCAGACCTCCCCTCCTGCACTTCTCCCCTGGTTCACACCCCCAGGGAGCAGACCTCCCCTCCTGCACTTCTCCCTGGTGCACACCCCCAGGGAGCAGACCTACCCTCCTGCACTTCCCCCTGGATCACACCCCCAGGGAGCAGACCTCCCCTCCTGCACTTCCCCCTGGTTCACACCCCCAGGGAGCAGACCTCCCCTCCTGCACTTCCCCCTGGTTCACACCCCCAGGGAGCAGACCTCCCCTCCTGCACTTCCCCCTGGTTCACACCCCCAGGGAGCAGACCTGCCCTCCTGCACTCCCCCTGGATCACACCCCCAGGGAGCAGACCTCCCCTCCTGCACTTCCCCCTGGTTCACACCCCCAGGGAGCAGACCTCCCTTCCTGCACTTCCCCCTGGTTCACACCCCCAGGGAGCAGACCTCCCCTCCTGCACTTCCCCCTGGTGCACACCACCAGGGAGCAGACCTGCACCTCCTGCACTTCTCCCTGGTTCACACCCCCAGGGAGCAGACCTGCCCTCCTGCACTTCCCCCTGGTTCACACCCCAGGGAGCAGACCTCCCCTCCTGCACTTCTCCCCTGGTTCACACCCCCAGGGAGCAGACCTGCCCCTCCTGCACTTCCCCCTGGATCACACCCCCAGGGAGCAGACCTGCCCTCCTGCACTTCCCCCTGGATCACACCCCCAGGGAGCAGACCTGCCCTCCTGCACTTCCCCCTGGATCACACCCCCAGGGAGCAGACCTCCCCTCCTGCACTTCCCCCTGGTTCACACCCCCAGGGAGCAGACCTGCCCTCCTGCACTTCCCCCTGGATCACAACCCCAGGGAGCAGACCTCGCCTCCTGTACTTCCCCCTGGTTCACACCCCCAGGGAGCAGACCTGCCCTCCTGCACTTCCCCCTGGTTCACACCCCCAGGGAGCAGACCTCCCCTCCTGAACTTCCCCCTGGTTCACACCCCAGGGAGCAGACCTCCCCTCCTGCACTTCCCCCTGGTTCACACCCCCAGGGAGCAGACCACCCCTCCTGCACTTCCCCCTGGTTCACACCCCCAGGGAGCAGACCTCCCCTCCTGCACTTCCCCCTGGTTCACACCCCATGGAGCAGACTTCCCCTCCTGCACTTCCCCCTGGTTCACACCCCCAGGGAGCAGACCTGCCCTCCTACACTACCCCCTGGTTCACACCCCATGGAGCAGAACTCCCCTCCTGCACTTCTCCCCTGGTTCACACCCCCAGGGAGCAGACCTGCCCTCCTGCACTTCCCCCTGGTTCACACCCCCAGGGAGCAGACCTGCCCCTCCTGCACTTCCTCCTGGTTCACACCCCCAGGGAGCAGACCTCCCCTCCTGCACTTCCCCCTGGTTCACACCCCCAGGGAGTAGACCTGCCCTCCTGCACTTCCCCCTGGATCACACCCCCAGGGAGCAGACCTCCCCTCCTGCATTTCCCCCTGGTTCACACCCCCAGGGAGCAGACCTGCCCTCCTGCACTTCCCCCTAGTTCACACCCCCAGGGAGCAGACCTCCCCTCCTGCACTTCCCCCTGGTTCACACCCCCAGGGAGCAGACCTCCCCTCTTGCACTTCTCCCCTGGTTCACACCCCCAGGGAGCAGACCTGCCCCTCCTGAACTTCTCCCTGGTTCACACCCCAGGGAGCAGACCTCCCCTCCTGCACTTCCCCCTGGTGCACACACCCAGGGAGCAGACCTCCCCTCCTCCACTTCCCCCTGGTTCACACCCCCAGGGAGCAGACCTCCCCTCCTGCACTTCCCCCTGGTTCACACCCCAGGGAGCAGACCTCCCCTCCTGCATGTCCCCCTGGTTCACACCCCCAGGGAGCAGACCTCCCCTCCTGCACTTCCCCCTGGTTCACACCCCCAGGGAGCAGACCTCCCCTCCTGCACTTCTCCCCTGGTTCACACCCCCAGGGAGCAGACCTCCCCTCCTGCACTTCCCCCTGGTTCACACCCCCAGGGAGCAGACCTCCACTCCTGCACTTCTCCCCTGGTTCACACCCCCAGGAAGCACACCTCCCCTCCTGCACTTCTCCCTGGTTCACACCCCAGGGAGCAGACCTCCCCTCCTGCACTTCCCCCTGGTTCACACCCCCAGGGAGCAGTCCTCCCCTCCTGCACTTCTCCCCTGTTTCACACCCCCAGGGAGCAGACCTGCCCCTCTTGCACTTCCCCCTGTTTCACACCCCCAGGGAGCAGACCTGCCCTCCTGAACTTCCCCCTGGTTAACACCCCCAGGAAGCAGACCTCCCCTCCTGCACTTCCCCCTGGTTCACAACCCCAGGGAGCAGACCTCCCCTCCTGCACTTCCCCCTGGTTCACACCCCCAGGGAGCAGACCTGCCCTCCTGCACTACCCCCTAGGTCACACCCCATGGAGCAGACCTCCCCTCCTGCACGTCTCCCCTGGTTCACACCCCCAGGGAGCAGACCTGCCCTCCTGCACTTCCCCCTGGTTCACACCCCCAGGGAGCAGACCTGCCCCTCCTGCACTTCCTCCTGGTTCACACCCCCAGGAAGCAGACCTCCCCTCCTGCACTTCCCCCTGGTTCACACCCCCAGGGAGCAGACCTCCCCTCCTGCACTTCCCCCTGGTTCACACCCCCAGGGAGCATACCTCCCCTCAGGCACTTCTCCACTGGTTCACACCCCAGGGAGCAGACTTCCCCTCCTGCACTTCCCCCTGGTTCACACCCCCAGGGAGCAGACCTCCCCTCCTGCACTTCCCCCTGGTTCACACCCCAAGGGAGCAGACCTCCCCTCCTGCACTTCTCCCCTGGTTCACACCTCAGGGAGAAGACCTCCCCTCCTGCACTTCCCCCGGGTTCACACCCCCAGGGAGCAGACCTCCCCTCCTTCACTTCCCCCTGGTTCACACCCCCAGGGAGCAGACCTCCCCTCCTGCACTTCCCCCTGGTTCACACCCCCAGGGAGCAGACCTCCCCTCCTGCACTTCCCCCTGGTTCACACCCCAAGGGAGCAGACCTCCCCTCCTGCACTTCTCCCCTGGTTCACACCCCCAGGGAGCAGACCTGCCCTCCTGCACTTCCCCCTGGTTCACACCCCCAGGGAGCAGACCTGCCCTCCTGCACTTCCCCCTGCTTCACACCCCCAGGGAGCAGACCTGCCCCTCCTGCACTTCCTCCTGGTTCACACCCCCAGGGAGCAGACCTCCCCTCCTGCACTTCCCCCTGGTTCACACCCCCAGGGAGCAGACCTCCCCTCCTGCACTTCCCCCTGGTTCACACCCCCAGGGAGCAGACCTCCCCTCCTGCACTTCCCCCTGGTTCACACCCCCAGGGAGCAGACCTCCCCTCCTGCACTTCCCCCTGGTTCACACCCCCAGGGAGCAGACCTCCCCTCCTGCACTTCCCCCTGGTTCACACCCCCAGGGAGCAGACCTCCCCTCCTGCACTTCTCCCCTGGTTCACACCCCCATGGAGCAGACCTGCCCTCCTGCACTTCTCCCTGGTTCACACCCCAGGGAGCAGACCTCCATTCCTGCACTTCCCCCTGGTGCACACACCCAGGGAGCAGACCTCCACTCCTGCACTTCTCCCCTGGTTCACACCCCCAGGAAGCACACCTCCCCTCCTGCACTTCTCCCTGGTTCACACCCCAGGGAGCAGACCTCCCCTCCTGCACTTCCCCCTGGTTCACACCCCAGGGAGCAGACCTCCCCTCCTGCACTTCCCCCTGGTTCACACCCCCAGGGAGCAGACCTCCCCTCCAGCACTTCTCCCCTGGTTCACACCCCCAGGGAGCAGACCTGCCCCTCCTGCACTTCCCCCTGGTTCACACCCCCAGGGAGCAGACCTCCCCTCCTGCACTTCCCCCTGGTTCACACCCCCAGGAAGCAGACCTCCCCTCCTGCACTTCCCCCTGGTTCACACCCCATGGAGCAGACCTCCCCTCCTGCACTTCCCCCTGGTTCACACCCCCAGGGAGCAGACCTGCCCTCCTGCACTACCCCCTGGTTCACACCCCATGGAGCAGACCTCCCCTCCTGCACTTCTCCCCTGGTTCACACCCCCAGGGAGCAGACCTGCCCTCCTGCACTTCCCCCTGGTTCACACCCCCAGGGAGCAGACCTGCCCTCCTGCACTTCCCCCTGGTTCACACCCCCAGGAAGCAGACCTCCCCTCCTGCACTTCTCCCCTGGTTCACACCTCCAGGGAGCAGACCTCCCCTCCTGCACTTCCCCCTGGTTCACACCCCATGGAGCAGACCTCCCATCCTGCACTTCCCCCTGGTTCACACCCCCAGGGAGCAGACCTCCCCTCCTGCACTTCTCCCCTGGTTCACACCCCCAGGGAGCAGACCTGCCCCTCCTGCACTTCTCCCTGGTTCACACCCCAGGGAGCAGACCTCCCCTCCTGCACTTCCCCCTGGTGCACACACCAAGGGAGCAGACCTGCCCTCCTGCACTTCCCCCTGGTTCACACCCCATGGAGCAGACCTCCCCTCCTGCACTTCTCCCCTGGTTCACACCCCCAGGGAGCAGACCTGCCCTCCTGCACTTCCCCCTGGTTCACACCCCCAGGGAGCAGACCTCCCCTCCTGCACTTCCCCTGGTTCACACCCCCAGGAAGCAGACCTCCCCTCCTGCACTTCCCCCTGGTTCACACCCCCAGAGAGCAGACCTGCCCTCCTGCACTTCCCCCTGGTTCACACCCCCAGGGAGCAGACCTCCCCTCCTGCACTTCTCCCTGGTTCACACCCCCAGGGAGCAGACCTCCCCTCCTGCACTTCCCCCTGGTTCACACCCCCAGGGAGCAGACCTCCCCTCCTGCACCTCTCCCCTGGTTCACACCCCCAGGGAGCAGACCTGCCCCTCCTGCACTTCTCCCTGGTTCACACCCCAGGGAGCAGTCCTCCCCTCCTGCACTTCCCCCTGGTGCACACACCAAGGGAGCAGACCTGCCCTCCTGCACTTCCCCCTGGTTCACACCCCATGGAGCAGACCTCCCCTCCTGCACTTCTCCCCTGGTTCACACCCCCAGGGAGCAGACCTGCGCTCCTGCACTTCCCCCTGGTTCACACCCCCAGGGAGCAGACCTGCCCTCCTGCACTTCCCCTGGTTCACACCCCCAGGAAGCAGACCTCCCCTCCTGCACTTCCCCCTGGTTCACACCCCCAGAGAGCAGACCTGCCCTCCTGCACTTCCCCCTGGTTCACACCCCCAGGGAGCAGACCTCCCCTCCTGCACTTCTCCCTGGTTCACACCCCCAGGGAGCAGACCTCCCCTCCTGCACTTCCCCCTGGTTCACACTCCCAGGGAGCAGACCTGCCCTCCTGCACTTCCCCCTGGATCACACCCCCAGGGAGCAGACCTGCCCTCCTGCACTTCCCCCTGGATCACACCCCCAGGGAGCAGACCTCCCCTCCTTCACTTCCCCCTGGTTCACACCCCCAGGGAGCAGACCTCCCCTCCTGCACCTCTCCCCTGGTTCACACCCCCAGGGAGCAGACCTCCCCTCCTGCACTTCTCCCCTGGTTCACACCTCCAGGGAGCAGACCTCCCCTCCTGCACTTCCCCCTGGTTCACACCCCCAGGGAGCAGACCTGCCCTCCTGCACTTCCCCCTGGTTCACACCCCATGGAGCAGACCTCCCCTCCTGCACTTCTCCCCTGGTTCACACCCCCATGGAGCAGACCTCCCCTCCTGCACTTCCCCCTGGTTCACACCCCCAGGGAACAGACCTGCCCTCCTGCACTTCCCCCTGGTTCACACCCCCAGGAAGCAGACCTCCCCTCCTGCACTTCCCCCTGGTTCACACCCCCAGGGAGCATACCTCCCCTCCTGCACTTCTCCCCTGGTTCACACCCCCAGGGAGCAGACCTGCCCTCCTGCACTTCCCCCTGGTTCACACCCCCAGGAAGCAGACCTCCCCTCCTGCACTTCTCCCCTGGTTCACACCTCCAGGGAGCAGACCTCCCCTCCTGCACTTCCCCCTGTTTCACACCCCATGGAGCAGACCCCCCCTCCTGTACTTCCCCCTGGTTCACACCCCCAGGGAGCAGACCTCCCCTCCTGCACTTCCCCCTGGTTCACACCCCCAGGGAGCAGACCTGCCCTCCTGCACTTCCCCCTGGTTCACACCCCCAGGGAGCAGACCTCCCCTCCTGCACTTCCCCCTGGTTCACACCCCCAGGGAGCAGACCTCCCCTCCTGCACTTCCCCCTGGTTCACACCCCCAGGGAGCAGACCTGCCCTCCTGCACTTCCTCCTGGTTCACACCCCAGGCGCCTGGGAGAAGACTTTGAAAATGCTTAACCTAAGGAGGAGATTATTCCCTAAACTGTACTGTTTGACTCAATCTTAGAACCTATTTAGAAAACTCTTTATTTTTATATAAAACTCCCAAGTTCATTCATTTGAATTTAAATCTCAATGAACCACCATATGCACTGTCCCTCTGAAACCACTGCATGGCCAGTCCTTGGGAAAGCCAAATGACTTGATCATAATTAATGCTATAGACAAGCCCCACATACAATAATTAACCACATATTGTTAAGTGCTATCAAAAATGCACAGCACTTAATTAGCTTGAGACAACATTCTCTGTGTATTACAAAATGGGTAATGACATTCTTTAGACATCATTCTTCAGCAGGAAGTACTTGCATTAAGAGTCTTTTAATGTATTTATTAGGACTTCAATAATATTGAAGTGGTGCATGAGCAATTTAGCTTAAATATTCCATTTCAATTAAACATCTGACCTCTCTGAACTCTCTGGAATTTTCAAATTAGAGATTGGTTTGCAATTATGCCATTTGTGGGTACAGTATGATATAACTCCAGTTTCATTGTTTTGGTACCTAATGGAGGCGTTCTGTGTAATGAGAGAGTCCAACTTACCAGTACCACGTCCCTGGAAGCTGGGGCCGGCCAAGGTGTCACTTGAGGTCCTGAAGGAGCAGGAGCTGCAGCTGAGGACTTGCCCTCCCTGGAGACAGAATGCACAGCATTTCCCCAGCAAGTCTTTTCTCTGAGCCTTTCCCTTCCTTCCGAGAAATGGAACAATTCTGCTTGATTCACTTTCCCCCCTTAAGCTCCTATGAGACCACACTGGTGTAAAATTCATATGAAAGTGACTTTGTGTTGATAACAGGACCACCCCAGTAAACTGTGGGATTATGACATAACTTTTATGGGAAGAACTAGCATGATTCTATGTGTATTCTAAAAAGGAAGTGGAATGTCATAAAGCCTGTCAAGTTGGATTTGCATTTATACTGGTCTTTAAAAGTCATGGTAGCAACTACTACCTATAAATAAATGCCACAGCTGTGTGTGTGTGCATGTGGCTTTGAATAAACAAGCACGTGGCAAAGTCTGTGAGTGTTTACTGAATGAAAATGGCTGATTTGATCCAATGCCGTACTACCTCTTCTGAAATGTCAGCATTTCCCGTAAGCATCATCAGATGGGGGGGGGGGGGGGGCGAGGCTCCAGGTACGACCCTGAGACAGAATCCCTTTCCTTTTGCAGGCCTGGGAAGAAAGAAGAGCTGTCTGCTGTCAAGGGCGGGGCTGGGTGAGGTCAGGTGTGGGCTTCCAGGCCACGTGGGTAAGGACGGAGACTGGAGCGAATGGCTGGACCACCTTCCTGCGGGGAGGCCTGAGGCCCCAGTCTGCAGTCCTCCGCCACGGAGTCTTTCCTCCTCTGGGAGAGAGCAGGACTCCACCAGGGATCCTGTTGCTCTTCCTGCTGCATTCTTCATTTTTTCCCCTCATTGCTTTGGACCAAGAGGCCAGTTCCTGCTGGTGTAAAACCCTAGAACTCGAGGCTCTCCCTCGTCTGTCCTGGGCCTCTGGGTGTGAGGAGGGGCCTGCCAGCACCCTTCCTGCTAGCACATCTCTGCTCTCCACTGTGGCCTGGGAGGCTGCTGTACCCGCTTCCACTTCCTTCTGGACCTTCACTGAGTGCGTCTTCCCTGTCACTTTCCGTTTTCAGGGGCCAAGCCGGAGGCTGAGCGCCGGGCCTCAGGGGTGGTCCCCATCTGACCACTGTAACTCCCCTCATGTTTGCATTGCTGACCAGAGACTAGTTTATGCTCATCCTCGGAGCCTTCTGCAGCTTTCGGGCCTCCTCTCTGCTGCCCCTCCCCTGGCCCCAGCCCAGCACCTCCTGCACACATTCCCCTGCAGCCTCAACCAGGCTGCCCGCCCTTCTGTCTGCAGCTGGTGAATCCCCATGTGCCCCTGCTGCCTGTCAGGACTGCAAAATCCTTGCAACTTCACTAACGCTCGGGTCCCCTGGGGGTCTGCAGTGTGACCCAGGTCACTGCAGGTGCACAGTGAACACCCTCCGCAGAGGAGTCCAGTGTGCCCGCCTCAGCTCTGGACCTAACAGTCTCTGGCGCTGTGTTAGGAGACAGCCGCACCATCCACCAGGCTGCTCTCCCTCCAGCAGGCCAGGGCCTGGGGAGGGCTCACCTCACCCGTCTAAGGGGATGGAAACCTAAGCAGGGCTGGCTGGGGCTCAGCGGTGGAGCGCTCGCCTAGCAAGGCCCTGGGTTTGATCCTCAAAAAAATGATAATAACGTGACGGTATTGTGTCCAACTACAACTGAAAAATAAATATGAAAAAAATTAAATAAAAGATAGAGAAACCTCAGCAGTCTGGTGATTTAACATTAAACACAACACGTGTAATAAGTAAACACAAGGCTGTGAGGGGTGACTACGGTGGAGGCAGAAGGAGCAGGGACGGCGGGGCTCGGGTGGGGGCTGACGATGACCCTCTTGGGTGAGCAGGAAGACTCCATGTGAGGAGGAGGAGTCCTTCCCGGGGCCACTACTCCGCCAGGAGCCAGGATGGCGGGGATCTTTTTGGTGTGGGGTTGCTGTTGTTTTATTTCACTTTGGTTTTGGATTGCCTGATATTCCAATGAGGGAGGATTTCACCATCTAGTGAAGTAGAACAGAGACCAGGCCTGCCACCCCAGCGTAGGCACAGTTGACGTGGGGCCCTGTGTCCCTCCAGTCACCCTGACACAGGCTTTGATGTGTTTACATGATGGTACTTCCATTTCCTCACCTGACAGCTCCTGCTGCCTCCAGCCAAGCCACAGCGCGAGGCGAGCTCAGGCTGCGGCTGCCATGTCTTTCTGGCAGGGGTGGTGCCGCGGGAACCAGCGGGTGTCCCACCTGGAGGTCAGCAGGCTCCAAGCGGCCACAGCTTCAAAGGACACCTGAGTGCTGTGAGGTGGAACCTGGCTCTCACAGAGGTGGTCAACGTCAATTAAGAGGAGCAGATCCGAGGGACCTGGAGTGCAGGAGAGCCAAGAGGTAGCCTTGGTGGAAATCAGAGGGCTGACGGGCGGCTGCTGCAGCCCAGCTGCACCACTGCGAAGCACTGCAAAGCCTGCGCGGGTCTCATCAGCAGAGGGAAAGCCTGAGGGCCCCCGAGTCCAGCAGGGACCACACGGCCCTGGGTGCTTCAACCTTGCCGTTCCGAAAGGGAGTGATCCGGAGGCAGAAGGAGGATCGGCCCAGAGCAAGACCCGGCGAGGTGCACCTGTTAGCACCACTATGCCCAGGGCTGCGGCTTTGTTCCTGTGAGCATTTTGGCAACTTTAGCTGACAGCCTCGCCAATGCGTGTGATCGTCTGACGGTTATGAAGGCACAGATACTGGTGCAGAAAGATGAGAAGCTTCTGGAGTTAGCCTCGGGGCTCTCTGCCCGCGGTGTGGCACTCTGTGCTGCCCTGGACCTGGACTTTTCAAACAGCTCTAACCTGCCATCAAGGAGGTGCGTGAAGGTGGGACTCCAGCTTGCCCTTCCCTCCCCACGCGCTTCAGCCAAAGCCCCGCAGCCTGCAGTGCAGAGAACCAAACGATGCACCTGCGTCAGGCTGTCCATGGGCTAGACCTCAGGGCCAGGGTGCGGGGTAGCTTCCATGGCACCATGTCCCCTCCTGGGGCACAAAGGCTGCTTCACGGAGGGTGAGCGTGCTCTTGCCCACCACTTGCTCACCTGCTCCTCCTCACCCAGTCTGGTTGAGACTGGCCTGGAATGGCCCGGGAACTTTAAACAGGAGCACTTTGAACCCTCCCACTCAGAGGCCACTCAGGTGGAAGGAGCACACAGTCCAAACTTCACATCACCAACAGGGAAACCCAGGGTGCCACGGGCCCGGCCACATGCTCAAGACCTCAAACCCAGCCTGGCCCCCTGGGCCTCTGTGGCTCAGTCCCCTTGGCACCAGCCAAGGCCTACACTGATTTGTCAGGTGATGTCCAGGGACAGTATTGACACCCAAGCCACCTGAAGGTGATTTTACCGTTCCTATATGAAGATCCATGTAGGAGCATTCAGCTTGAAGACGATCCGTTTTTTGTGGAGTGAACAGGCAGGTTCAATAGAGATGAGCACAGAGAAGCTCTGAAAGGTGGACTAGTGTGCCCAGAGTCCAGTGCCCTGCCTAGGACAGCTGCTCCACCTCTCTCCACCGCCCAACCCTGTTTCCAGAGCTGGGCATGGAGGGAAGGCAGCCTGGAGATGATTCCCCGCAGGTAGGACCACCCAGCCCTGTGCATACCTCCAGGACTCAGCAACAGAGACACAATCCTGCATCAGACTCCTCCTGGTCCTCATTTCTCTGCACATTCTTCTCCATCCGCATGTACTGTATTTCTCCATGTTTGTGATTTATCATTGGAAACACCCTGATTCTCAGTGAGCACATCTCGTCACCAGCTGTTCATGTGATTATGAGGAAAAGGGGACACACAGGATACTTTATTGAACGCTGACAATAAGTGGCCCTTCTGTGGTTTTCAGAGGACGAAGATCCTCCATTCATGTGTGAGGCCTGACCTCCTTATCACATGGGAGAAAGTACCCAGGGCCAGGGGCAGGGGAGATGGACCATCCCCAGAGGTCATTTGGGGGATGACAGAGCCAGCTAGCATTGCTCCAGCCAGACACATGACAACGTGGAGGGGGCAGTGTCCTCCAGCCCAGATGCTAGGAGTGATCACCAGTGAGTGGATATACAGAGGCGAGTTTTGTTCTTCGGGACTTTTCACGGCCTTCCGATGGAGAGAGGTCTAGTTCCACATGCTTTCTCAGTGCAGTTAACTCCATGCGCCTGAAGCATCTTGCTTGTGTGAAGCTGGACCGCGGGGCTGCTCAGTCCGAGCCCCAAAGGCAGGCCTCTGGCTAGGTCTTCATGCTTCTCTCACAACTTGCCACACACACCCCAGTGCATCTTCCCTGCGTCACAATCTGTGTCACCCAGAGCCAGCAGTGGGAAAGCTCCGCGCGAGCATGCAGACCCCTTAACAGAGGGCAGTCTGGCCAGGCATCTCTTCCCAGCCAATTCTGACTAATGTGAAATTTGATCACACTCAAGTTCTCCCATGGAAACTTCCTTCTGTCGTGGTTTCCAAGAGACACAGGGATCGGCCACATCCCCAGCCCTGAGGGCCAAGCCACTCAGATACTGCTGTGCTCACCAATCCAGTGTCCACACCTTCAGCTGGACTCAGGGAGCTGCACACTGTTCCTAAAACCCTCTTGTCAAGGGTGGATGAGGGCCAGGAGCACCCTTCCCTGAGGGCATGTGAAGCTGTCGTCCACCTCCCGCTGTGCTTCCTGGCCCCGCTCTTGCTCTTCCTCCCCCTCAACCTTGGCGTCCCCTATGTGCAGCCCCAGACCCTCTCACCAGGCTCGTCCACACCAGAGTGCCCACACTCACCCTCAAGAACTGTGAACACTTCCAGTCTGAAGACCAACAAATCGGTGAAGCCCTGTCCTTCCCTGATCCAGACCATGACCATCCCAGAGACACAGGTCGGGTGCCCTCCACCCCTGAGAAGGCATCGACCTTCCTCCCCACGGCCTGTGCAGCCAGCAAGCTGGGCCTCCTGATGCTGGCTCCTGTCCCCTGGCCCTCACTGGACCAGGATGGCTGGACATTTCTGCTTCTCCTCACTTCGCACCAGGCACCTCCCCAACCAAGTCTGAGGTCGCCCATGTTAGCTGTCCACCAGCCTCTTCCTAGGACACCTCAGCACCTTCCTACCTGGCATCCTCCAGAAACTCCCAGATACAGAAATAAAAACAGATATTGCTGAATCACAAAGAATCACAAAGTCTCCTCCAAAGTATCCTAATGTGGTTGCTTGAATTGCTCTCAGTATAAATTCCAAACTCTTCCAAGAGTAGTCAAGACTGTGTGACAGTAGCTCTGCTGACCCGAGACCCCAGCTCAACAGGGACGAGCTCGTAGTGTGTAGGCCCTGTCTCATCACGGCCTTGTCACAAAGGTGGTCTGCCAGAGGGCCCTGCTCAGTCACCTTCCCCTGGCAGCTCAGTTAACCTTCTGGCCTTGTATCAGGAAATCATAGAACTGAAAAATACAGTAATAGAAAAACTCACGGGAAAGACTCTATAACAGGGAGTGCAGTCCGTGAACACAGGACAGATGGTCGGACTCTCCTGTCTGAGCAGCAGAGAGGAAAATGCTTCAAAAAAGAGCCAGCAAGCCTCCGGGGTGTGTGAGACAGGGACAGCAGGTTCAGCGCGGTTCCCTGGAGCCGGAGGAGAGGAGAAGGCATGAGGCTTTTTAATGAAATAAAATCATGGCTGGGAGCTCCCTGGATTTGGCAAAAGACAGGAACCTCTAGATTCCAAGATCTGAGTCCATCTGGGTGAACCAGAGAAACTGCAAAACCCTCACCAAGACACACCCTAGCCAGGCGGGGAAACTGGAGCATAAAAGGAGACCCTCGAGGCACCTGGGAAGCCCCTGCAGGGTGACGGCAGATTTCTCATCTGGACACCGGAAACTGTCCAGGGTTTCACATCCTGGAAGAGGAGATGGGCCAACCCAGAATCCTGAAGTGGGATCAGCCATTCAGAAATGAAGGAACCCCTCAGGCCAAGGGAAAGCAACACCATCATTAAAAAATAAGAAATTCTCCCCACAGAAAGGAAAGGTAAAAGAACCCAGAGCGCCGTGGACAAAGCCCACACTGGAGAGAGTTGAAAGGGGGTCAGCATGAGGGGCTTTTCCCTGTGAGTCTCTGAACTGCGGGTGGGGACAGTGAAAGTAAAGATTTGAGAAGACCAGGGAACTTGGTCCTCCTGCGATGAGGTGACCAAACAAGAGCAGACCCGAGCCTGGGGTGTGGCTCTGGGGTGTGGCTCCGGGGTGGCACACTCGTGTGGCACGGGCGAGGCCCTGGGTCCATCCTCAGCCCCACATAAACATAGATGAATAAAGGTATTGTGCCGACCTACAACTAAACAAAAGAGGAGGCCCAAACTATCAGTGTCCCGAGTGAAACAGAGAACATTATTATAGATTCCACAGACACAGAAAGAATGAGGAAGCATTATGAGAAAAGTAGAGTCAAGAATTCAACAAGTTAGAAGAAGGAACGATTCTTTGAAAATTATAAGTTACCAGAATCAATCAAGACAAAATATTTTACCTTAATTATCTCACAATCATAATAAAATTAGATTTATAATTTATAACCTTCCAAAAAGGAAATCTCTAGGCACTAATGATTTTAGTGGAGAATATTGCCAAACATTTGAAGAAAAGAATCAGCAGCGAATTTATAAACTGACTTCCAAAAGTCAGAAGCGAGGGAGCACTTTCTAACACACGTAATGAGCCAACAAGTGCTCTGATCCCCAACTAGCAAGAGAAGGAAGAAATGAAGGAAAGGGGGAGGGAGAGAGGGAGGGAGGGGGAAGAGAGGAAAGGGGGAGCCTGAACCACATCACACATAAACTTAGATGCAAAAATCCTGAACAAAATATTAGCAAATCAGATCCAATGATGTTCAAAAATAATTAGACACCAAAGAAGTATTTATTTCAGCTCTACAAATCTTGTCTGATATTTGAAAATCAATCAAAGCAATTCATCATGTCAACAAACTAAAGAAGAAAATCCCTATGTTGCTTATATCAACTGATGCAGAAAAAGCAGCTGAAACATCAAACAGATATTCATGATTTAAAAAAAAACATAAAAATATAAGTAAATTTGGAAAGGAGGGGAACTAACTAAATATGATAAAAAGCATCAAGGTTGGGTTGTGCTCAGTGGTAGAGCACTTGCCTTGCATGTGTGAGGCTCTGGGTTCAATCCTCAGTACCACGTGTTGATTGTTCACTTGTGACACACTTGTAAAACTGTGGGACTCACAAAAAAAAGAAAAGCAGAGTTCATTGATGACACCAAAAGCCTGGTTCATAAAAAGGAAGAACTGAGAAATTAGACCTCTTCAAAATTAAAAAAAATGTACTCTTTCAGAGATTCATTAAAAGCATAAAAATACAAGCCATACAAACCATCAAACTTCCAGCCACTAGAACATATAGAAAGAACTCTCACAACTCAGCATTAGAAAGCAGCCATCCAACTAGAAAATGGGCAAAAGCCATGAACAGACACTTGACTGAAGAAGATACACAGATGCAACTCAGCACACGACGAGGTTTCTGACCTCATTACCCATTGAGGGAAACACAAATTAAAACTACCACGAGATGTCCCTATGCAGATATCGGGACATCTGCAACAGAAACAGGGACTCCACAAACGCTGGTGAGAGCCAGGTCCTTCACGGGCTGCTGGTGGGTGCCGAGTGCCTAGGCATGGTTGAGTGCCGTGGGCCGCCCACGAGATCACCAGACAACCCAGAGCTGCCCTCTCACCTACTCTCTCAGCAGAAGGGGGATGTTTGTTCACAGGAATATCTACCCTTGGATGTTTATAGAAACAATAGCCAAAACCTAGCCTTAGTCCAGCTGTTCTTCAACAGGTGTGTGGACACGCAGATCGTTGCCCATCCAGGGACAAAGCCCAACGCTGAAGAGGAAAGGGCCTCAGTCTGGATGAATCTCCAGGAAATCGTGCTGAAGAAGGAAGCAGATCCAGCTGTCATATAGTGTGCAATTTCTTTGGCGCATTCTCCAAGTGACAAAAGCATAGAAGTGGGCTGCAGGTGGTTGGTAGCCATGAGACTTGGGCAGGTGGGGTCAGCAGAGACGGAGACAGGTGTGGCCATGAGGCAGCAGGCAGGATCCTGGAGGGGCCAAGACTCGATGGTCAGATTATTCTACGGTTCCAGCACTTACCATTGGGCAAACTGGGGGATGGGCGCAAGGATTTCTGCATGATTTCTCACAACTGCATGTGAATCCACGATTATCTCAAAATAAAAAGGTTAATTAAATAATTCTAGAGAAAGACTGGACTTTGGGTCAATTCATCAAAGGTTAATTTACCCTAAATCAATTTAAGACTATGAATCCACTGATAAGCTAATTCACAGATGCAAAGATATCTCTGAGTGCCAATCGGCAGAATAGGTGTGCAATGGTCCAACTCACGGCAAGATCAAGTGGCCATTGCTGTTCAGCACATATGAAAGCGTAGATCAGACTCACCGGAACTGCCAAATGAGACATTGCATTGTACACAAAATCATAAATCTCTAGTGTGAGCTCTTCACACAACAGGAAGATGTTGTGAAATGCAGCTGTAAGGCGGGTCTGGTGCGTCTTTGAGGGCCTTCCAGGTGGGCTCGGCCGCTGTCCTCACCCCTATTAGCTGGGGTCTTCTTTCTGAGGTGGGAAGCAGCAGGTCCAGGAGGGCCTGGGAGGGCAGACTGAGAGGCAGCGCTCCCATGTGTCTGCCCACTCCCACGCGGCCGCACCCTCTCTCCCCTCTGTCTGAGGTGTCGGTTCACCACCTGGGACCTGCAGCCTCGGGGCTCAGGGCAGGGTCCAAGGCTCACTGCTCCAGGTGCTTCCCACCGCAGCCAGAGAACACTGGGGGCATCTGTGGAAGAGCTTGGCCTGGCCAGGAGAGGGTAGGGTCCGGCAGCACTAGGAGCTGAAAGGCTCCGGAGGGGCAGAGCAGCCGACTGCTCAGGAGGGGTGGCCTCCACACTGTGAGGGAGACGGCAGGGTGAGCAGGCGCTCTCTGTGGCCTGCACCAGGGCCATCAGGCCAGCAGCCCTGGGAGTGTCCACAACATGCGCCAGGCAGGGAGTGGCAGGGGCTGATGCCCCCGACTGGCTCAGCCTCCCTGCCAGGGTCACGGTCCTGGGTCCTGGGTTCAGGGTCCTGTGAACCCTGCTCACAGAGCCACACAGGACAGGCCCACATGGAGGAGCTTCACTGGAGCTGGGGCCCAGAAACAGGCGGTGACACTGTCCAAGCACATGCAGCTCACAGAGGGCCCAGGCAGCCTCCCACTGCAGCCTCCCTGGAGCCCCACAGGTGTCCTGCATGCTTCAGGGAGGGCCACCTCTGACTCCACCTGTGCTCTTGTCTCTGACACTGCATTGGTGGCCCCAGGATCACCTTCTGGTCTGGACAAGATAGGCCTGCCCTGGAGGCGGGATGTCAGAGGAGGGGGCCCCTGTCCCAGGGTGCAGCCTATGGTGGGCTCTACCCCCAGATGAGGCTTCCCTGAACCCGGGAGAAACTTCCAGAGTGCAGATCCTAAAGCGAGCTCCTCCCCTGCAGCCTGTGAGAGAGACCTGCACTCTTCTAGCAAAACCGTAGCATGAAACGCCCTGGCTCCTCCCCGTGAGCTGCCTCCACAGTGAGGCATGGGCCGGCCCACCCAGCCCTGGGACCAGCTTCAGGACCTTTTACCCCTTCCTACTCTCTCCTAGGGTGCCAGATTTCCACTGCACCCAAGGAGAAGTCACTTCCTGCTGTGAGGCCCAGGTTGCCTGGCAGACAGGAGCAGTCCCCCGTCCTGAGACTCAGCACAGCACCTCACGTCCAGACGGCAGGGGAAAACCAGCCAGAGGAGGCACATGGCCCACGGAGGGCTGGTCCGAGTGCTTTCCACTTGGCGTTTGGCCTTTGGGGGTCTCAGCCAGTCCAGGCCAGAAGCCACAGCCACCAGCGTCACTCATGTTGTCCTTGGGTTTGTGTTTGGAACTGTGGCCTGCAGTGCACCAACCACCCAGTTCTGGGCAGCAAGACGGGGCTGGGCTTTGAGCATCGGCCCTTCAGCAACACTGTGGCCCCTCCAGCACTGTGGCCCCGACCTGCAGCCTCTGTAGCTCTGACCTGCAGCCTCTGCACCCCGACCTGCAGCCTCTGTGGCCCCAACATGCAGCCTCTGCACCCTGACCTGCAGCCTCTGCGCCCCAACCTGCAGCCTCTGCGCCCTGACCTGCAGCTTCTGTGGCCCTCCAGCACTGTGGCCCCGACCTGCAGCCTCTGGGCCCCGACCTGTAGCCTCTGTGGCCCTGACCTGCAGCCTCTGCGCCCCGACCTGCAGCCTCTGTGCCCCGACCTGCAGCCTCTGTGGCCCTCCAGCACTGTGGCCCCGACCTGCAGCCTCTGGGCCCCGACCTACAACCTCTGTGCCCCGACCTGCAGCCTCTGCACCCCGACCTGCAACCTCTGTGCCCCGACCTGCAGCCTCTGTGCCCCAACCTGCAGCCTCTGTGGCCCCGACCTACAGCCTCTGTGGCCCCGGCCTGCAGCCTCTGTAGCCCCGACCTGCAGCCTCTGCGCCCCAACCTGCAGCCTCTGTGGCCCCAACCTGCAGCCTCTGTGCCCCGACCTGTAGCCTCTGCCCCCCGACCTGCAGCCTCTGCGCCCCGACCTGCAGCCTCTGTGGCCCCGACCTGCAGCCTCTGCACCCCGACCTGCAGCCTCTGCGCCCCGACCTGCAGCCTCTGTGCCCCGACCTGCAGCCTCTGTGGCCCCGACCTGTAGCCTCTGCCCCCCGACCTGCAGCCTCTGCGCCCCGACCTGCAGCCTCTGTGGCCCCAACCTGCAGCCTCTGTCCCCCGACCTGCAGCCTCTGCCCCCCGACCTGCAGCCTCTGTGCTTGACGCCTTAGGCCTCCTGAGAGTGAGGAGGGGCCCAGGCACCCTCTCCTTGTGGTCCCCTCCACACACTCTTCAATGTTGTCTCTTTGTTCTTTCTTCAAAGACACTTCAACTTAATAGAATGCTTTACAATGGCTGAATGTATAATATTGTTTATAAAAGGAAATTAGAGAGAAATGATGTACACCAATAAAAATCACATATTAGAAAATTTTTAATTCTCAAAGAAGAAATAATAACAGAATAATGTCCTTGTTACTGGAGAGAAAAAAAGGAAGAGAAAGCAAAGTTAAAATTGAGAAATAAAAATCCTATAAGGAAAAAAATGTAATAAAATATGGGTGCCCCCCCTCTTGGAGAAGTGAGGTGATAGGGTTTCTGTCTATGAAACCAAATGTTTACAAATATTCAAGCTCATAAATTTGAAGAGAAACTGAATACAGAAAATTCTTGTTAATGCAGTACATTTTCTGGTAATTTTATAGTCCAATTTTCAGTGATTCCCCACAGAACGAATGCAGTTCAAAGGCAATTTTATAAAGTACTTTGCAGATAACTATTATCTGCTAATTATTAGAAATTGCATGTTGTTGTTAATTGCATAAATAAATTGTTTTATCTGAAAGCCATTAAAAAAAGGTTTGGTGTTTGAAGCGTATATGGTCTTGATGTTCCTGTATAGAAATGCTTAACTGTTTAACTCTAAAATAATGACATGCTGCTTTTAAGAGAATTTCTTGGACTAATGGATTATGGGGGGGGTGCTAAACATGAATTTATTTTATTTCTGTGACATACTTCAACTGCTTATAAATCTACGTGGAAAGAAAGATTGTAAATATTTCACTCTGTATTAGAAACATTCATATACTATGAAAACATTCATATAATGCTATTTCTTTAAAATCCTTATAAAGATTTACATAAACATTTCCTTTTTTCAAAAATAGCACTCATTTTCAAAGAAAACGCCCTGTTCTCTTTCATTAATCTCTCAGTTATGGTCAGCCATCGAGAAATATGTGTGGGGACGCTGCCTTTCATTACCCAGAAACTAAGCCAGGAAAAGGGGTTCCACAGTGTGCGCCAACGGCGTGGGAAAGCAGGGTGCAGGTCACTTCTGCAGCCTCAGGATGGCAGGCAGTGACGTCCTGGGACAGTGGGGCACAGGGCGGTGCAGGCAGCAGGGCCTGGGCGCCCGGAGGGGCAGCCCAGCCACACCTGGGGGCAGAGGAAGGCACAGCCCTCAGCAGCAGGGATGCACAGTGGGGGCAACAGGCCTGTCCCCGGCTGTGGAAGCTGCGGTGCCTCCTGGAGAAGCAGGGAGCGCAGGGCTGAGGACAGTGACCTCGCTAGAGCCACCCAGGGCGTCTCCAAGGATGTGTCCTGATGTCGCCCTTCCCACAGACTCAGCCCTGGAGCCAACAGGCTCGGAGGAGCAGCAGGTGGCCCCCGGCTCCTGCTTCCCAGCTCACGTCCCTCCATCGCGGGTCTCGGAACCCACTGACCTTGCAGAGAAAATGGAGATGGAATGAAGATGTCCCTCAAGTGTTCGCTCGAGGGTGGTGACACAGTTCCAAGGACGATGGGTCTTCTCGCCAGTGGAGCGTCTGCCTGGTGTTAGTTCCCCATCGTTAGAGGGCCCATGTGGGGATGGAGGTGCCCAGGGCCTCTTCCTCCTCGGGCCGCCTCCTCCTGCCGCGTCCTCTCAAGGTGGGCCCCTGTGTCTGTGTCCTGATCTCTTCTTGCCAGGATGCCACTCAGAGCGTGACCGCCACCCTGGTAACGGTTCTGCCCCGACTTCTTCTCTCCACGACCTCCTCAACACACAGGCAGGTTACAGGCGCTGGTGCTGGTGCTGGTGCTGGTGCTGGGCCGGACTCCAGGCAGGGATTGGGGCAAGTGTGGGCTATGGGGCTCACAAAAGCATCCAGGAATACTCTGGTGACAATTGCTCTTCTCACCAAGGTACTACTCTGCCCGTGGACATATGTGCCTGCTGTGGGCTCGGCTTCGGGATCTGGACATGTGGACAGGGAGTCCTGGGAGCAGATGACATGGCCCCAGGAATGTGTGGAGGGCGTGAGTGGGGTCCATGTGGCCCTGGGCTCCAGAGCCCACACTGCATGGCGGGGGGAAGACCTGGGCTGCGAACAGGTGGAGGTCCAAACCTTCACCCAGGACGAGCCTCTGGGGAAGCCTAAGACCACCCAGAGGACAGAGTGTGCCAGGCCCTGACTGCTCAGGTGTCTTTGTGTGTCAAACTTTTTCATCAAAGGCAAGCACAGGGTCAGAGAGCCAGAGGCCTGTAGTTTTCAAGGGTTGATGCAAAAACAAAATGAGGAGAGAAGATCAAGAGGGTCAGATGAGGTGAGCAGCGTGTGAGGGGAGGCTTTGCCAGTGCCCAGGGAGAGCCCGAGGGGCTGGCCCAGCGTGGAGTCCCTACCTCACTGGCTCTCGGACGAGGCCTGGAGGAGAGCAAGAGCAGAAAGGCAGGGAGCACTTCTGTCCCCACCCGAGGAAGCCCGATGGCGAAGGAGGGTCCCAGCAAGCATCGAGCCAGGCCCAGGGCAGGAGTGCCCGCCAAGGTCCCAGACTCACTCTGTCCATCCTGGTGCACCCTCGGGTCCTGGAGGCCCCTGGAAGAACCTGACCCCTCACCCACTCTCCTAAAGGGTTGGCATCTCATTCCAGGCATTGGCCAGGCCTCAAGTTTCTTGCTTTATGAGATCTGTTGAGATCACATCTCAAGGGGGGCATGTTTGAAGGTGTCAGTCAAATTGATGAAAGAAAGGACAAATTCATTAATTAATTCACTCCTGAGCTGAGTTCTCGCAGGCCAACCTTAAGCCGAGAGTGGATTTTTATGGTTCAGTTATAAATCCCTCACCAGTGGGGCTCCCTATAGACAAGCTGTCAGAGGATCAAATGCCACGGTGTCAGGGTGCGGGGGTGTCGTAAAAAGGGCGTGGACTCGTTGCCTCTTGGGCAAAGTTAGATTCAGGCCTTTGGCAGATATTCCGAATGATGATCGTTTTAATTACCCGACTCCACAATGCCACCTCCAGCCCCGGATGGCCGCACAGCATCAGCCGGCCTTAGTGCACCCCCGCAGACCCAGCCAGTTCTGAGTCCGCGTGACGCCGCCTGCTCTGCATCCTGCACAACGCTGCACACTTGGGTAGGAAGAATGGGCATCCTGAAGAGCGGGAGTTCCCTGCTCACTGCTGCACACAGAGGAAGGGCCTCCCGCTCCCAAGCCCTCTGCCCAGACTCCCGCGCCCCGGAGCATGGCTGAGGCCCCATGCACGCTGGGTGGAAGGAAGAGCGGGTGCGCTGCTGCTGGGCCCCTTCACTGTGCCAGGCCAGGCCGTGGCTGCGACCAGCATGCATGTGGCCAGCCACACCGCTTCCTACCCAGCGCCCTCGGCCTCCAGCAGCACAGCAGGCCCCGAAAGCAAGAGGCTCTGAGGGCTTCCCCTGGGGCAGGCTGGGCTGTGGAGCTGGGAGGTCCTCCTGTACAGCCCCTGGCAAGCCCTCCTCTCCGCAGGGCTGGACGGACCCCGCCAGGGCTTCCTTGCCCCTCCAGGTGCCCAGGGCCCAGAGAGCCGCCTGCTCCCCACCTTGAGCCATTCACTCCCACACCAGAGTGTCTTCCCCCTTCTTACGTGCTGCCCACGGTCCCCTTCAGACAGCCCTCCTGGATTGGGGAGGATCACAGGCAGCTCACAGCGGGGGCTCCTGGAGAGCAGCTGTGACAGAAGTCCAGGTCTTGACAGGAAGGGCCTTCTGCCGTACACCGGCGTAGCCTGCAGGAGCCCGTGGGCCTTGCCCCCACCCTGCTTCAATAAGGCTCCAAGATGCAGAAGGGACAATGGGTATCCACAGCAGGACTCCAGGCTCTGCCTCTCCCTGGCCCTGTGGCCACCTGTTTGCATTCCCATCCTCGTTGGCCTCTGGGCTGCCCACAGCCCCCTGGTCTGTAATGGCAGCCTCCTTCATGTCCACACACCTCGCCTCTGTCCACCATAGAGATTCCCGGGCAGCCCCAGTCGCAGGGGTGGGGGTCCCTCTGCCTCTATTCCGGAAAACTCCTGTGTCGGCTCCAGTGGGGCCATTTTAACACTGCACTCAGACGACTGCTACCCCAGCCGAGAAGCATTGACCTTGGGGGCCGGACGTGCGCACACGGCTTTTCTGTCATCACACAGGCTGATCTGTACTCTCATTAAGAAAGGCCAATAGTGTACCATGTCACCAGGATCCCCACAACCGCTCCTAGCAGGCGAGTAGCTCTCTGTGGAGAGGCCTGGGGACAGGCTATGACCGGGAGAGGTGGAGGAGCACCCACAGCCTGCAGCCCACACAGGGCTCCTAAGCCAGCCCTCGTCCAGGGCGTCCAGGCTTGAGTGGGAGCAGGCCTCACTGGCCCAGCAGAGGCCGCAGGGCGGAGCTCCTCTGGTCACACCTGAGCACCTCCTACAGTTCCAGGCCTGGGGAGAGCAGGTGCCACCAGGACCTGCTGTGGAGATGGAAACAGCCCAGCCACAGGCGGATGAGCAGAGGTGGCGTTCTTGTGCCCTCCGAGGCCTGAAAACACTGCAGTGTGCACGTGGCTGCTGAAGGGCTGCGGTGCCACTGTGCGGCCTCTGCGCCCACCCCCGCACTTCCCCACCACGCCGGGGCTTTGTCCCTCCTGCTCTGCCGCAGGAGAGGGCTGTGGAGTGCACTGGCACGGGGGGGCATTCCAGTGTGCTCTTTTTCATTTCTTTATTTTCCCAAATGAAATGCAATCCAAACCAAAACAAATCCCAGAATCAGTGGCGGGACCCTCCCTCTCTCCCACCTCCCTAGCTCTGGGCTTGCCACTGGGCAGGCTGCTGTGAAGACGGCCTGTTCCCGTGTCCTGGCACAGCCAATGCTGGTTCTTAGCAGCCCTGCTCTGGACGGGATTCCCACTCCCTGGCAGCGGCCCCAGGGCCCTGGTGGCACCTGCTCTCCTTAGGCCTGGAACTGCACACACTCTGAGGAGGCACCCTGTGGGCTAAACAGCCTGTGGCTGGGAGGCAGGGGCTGGAAGGGAGAGACCTGGGCTCCTTGGGAGCAGCCCACTTGCTTGGACCCACGGAGCTGCCCCGCGCCAGCTCCCAGCCCTCGAGGGCCTGGGTTTTGTCACATCCAAGCTCCCTTTCTTTCCCTTCAGCTCCATGTGACCCCCTAGCTCATAATATTCCCCACGCTGAGCATCAGCTGAGCGCAAACAAAGAGACCTTTCTACTCTGCAGAAATTGTTCAAGTCGCCAGCCTTGAATTTACAGCAGCGATCCCTTGAAACGCTTGCCATCTCCCCACGACTCTCAGGCACACTCGGTGGGGAAAGTGCGTCGTCTCTGTTTGAATTTATCGTGCAGAATAGCCATTTTCTCCCCTTTAATGTCATCCCCTCGGTAACCAGGAGGTTGGAGGCAACAACGCCAAAACAGAAAATTTGTCAGAGGAATGTGCAAAGCGGGTATCAATTTATCTTGTCCTAATCCCTGGCTCTGTCTCAGCCCATGATTTTTCATATGCAGATGAGAATTTTCCAAGAACGGGCTTCTCACACATTTCACGGAGCGCAGACAGAGCGGGACAGGCTGGTGGTTGGCCCCTGTGAGGCAGGCTTCCCCTGAGAGAGCTGCCCAGTAGGTGCAGTCCTCACCTGGAAGTCCCCGTGATGCCTCCAATAATCACCTCTGCACCAGAGGGCAGAGCTGAGTGCTCTGAGAGAATACAAACTAGGTTTTTAAAAATGTGCCCTGGCTGGGGCCTCCTGCCACCAGCTGGGGCCTGTGGATTCCTGGCTTCCTTCAGGTCCTCTGGTGCTGCTGGACTCGCTGTCCTGCAAGCCCCTGTCTCCCCTCTCTTCAGAGCGCCTGTCAGCAGCACAGGGTGGGCCAGGTCTCCCCACCCCCAGCCTTTCCAGCTGCCTTGGGCGCTTGGGAGGGCCTGTGCCTGACACAGGAGCAGAGGCCTCAGGATGCTGCACTGAGGAGCGTGGAGCTGCCAGTGGGCGTTGGCCTTTCTTCCCACGGTGGCACCTGGCTGGTGACAGCCTCATGGTGACCCAGGCCACATTGCAGAGGAGGCCAAGAAGGCGAGACATGGCTCCTGGGCACTGAGAGCCCAAAGCTCCAGGCACCTTCCTCCACTTTCTAAAGGAAGTCAGAGTCTGCACCACACAGCTACCTGCTGCCCACCACCTTCAAGAGGTTGCACCTGTGGGGGACAGGGGTGCCTCCCCACGCACTGGCCTTGCCAACCTCACCATCCCTCCCCAGGCCCTCGGTCATCTCCCACCTCGCAGCCACACACCTACCGTGGAGCCAAAGGCACATGTTTTCAATTGCAAAGGCTGCCAGAGGGGACAGAACAGGAGCACATCCTTGACCTGGGCGGGGGCCCGAGGCCCTGAGCTGACCCCTCCACCTGCCGGGTGAGGAGCTGGAGGTGGAGAAGGAGGTCGGCTGGAGTGTGAGCAGCAGGTCCCTTCTCTGCGTGTGGAGCGTGGAATCCTCAGCAGCTGGCCACTTTACCCTTCCCATACACCACTGATGGTTGGAAGCCACCCTTTGGGACAGCAAATGAGCAGATCAATCAGACAAAGAAGACCAGCTTGCCTCTGTGCGGCACGGCACCTATAGAGGAAGACGGGAAGGGGAACTCCCTCTTGGGTCCCCTGGGGCTCAGAGAAGACAGGCCCACCACCAGGAGAGCTGCGTCCTCTGCAGGCCCCCCAGGGTGTGCTGGGCCAGATGCGTTTCTGTTTGGCTCTCCGTCTTCTACCGCATACCAGAGTGCACTGGTGACAGGCTGCCCCAGAGGAGTGGCCGTCTCTCAGTGAGGGTGCTCCGTCCAGCTAGACCATAAGATTCTCCACATTTGACACACTGGGCAGTCCAGCTGTCCCAGGTGGCCTGGTGCAGGGTCTATACTGGGGTCAGCAGCACCTGAGGGACGAGCCCATCAGGAGACTGCCCTGGTGCAGTGAGGGCCGTGCTGCTGACCTGGGCCTCTCCTTGCTCCTCTCACCGAGTCTCTCCTGAGAATATCTACCTGGCTCTGGTTCACAGAACCAAACCCAAGGCCACCAAGGAGAGGCCACATGACAGGTTCCAGGCTCAACTCCCAGAGGAATTGCTGCCCATAGAGTGCCATCTTAACTCTCCGCAAAAATACGGTAGGAGTTCACCAAGGTCCATTGTCTGCCAGGGACATAGGAGACGGGACAGCAGCCAGGAGCAGACTCACCTTCCACAACAACATCTGGGCACTGCGCTTACTCAGGGGGAAACCCCACCTGTGGGCACCTCCCCCCGGGGCACCTCCACCCATGGGCACCTCTACCTGTGGGCACCTCCACTCATGGGCATGTCTACCTATGGGCACTTCGACCTGTGGGCACCTCAATCTATGGACTCCTCCACCCATGGGCACCTCCACCTGTGGGCACCTCCTCCCATGGGAACATCTACCTGTGGGCACTTCCACCTGTGGGCACCTCAATCTATGGACTCCTCCACCCATGGGCACCTCCACCTGTGGGCACCTCCTCCCATGGGAACATCTACCTGTGGGCACCTCTACCCATGGGCACTTCCACTTGTGGGCACCTCAACCTATGAACTCCTCCACCCATAGGCACCTCCTCCCATAGGCATGTCTACCTGTGGGCACATCCACTTTTAACTGTGGGCACGTCCACCTGTGGGTAGTTCCATCCATAGGCACCTCCACCGGTGGGCACCTCGTCCCATGGGCATGTCTACCTGTGGGCATGTCCAACTGTGGGCACCTCCACCCATGGGCACCTCCTCCCATAGGCATGTCTACCTGTGGGCATGTCCACCTCTACCTGTGGGCACCTCCACCTATGGGCACTGTCCTCTCCTGTGGGCACCTCTACCTGTGGGCACCTCCACCTATGGGCACTGTCCACCTGTGGGCACTGTCCACCTGTGGGCACATCCACCCGAGGGCACCTCCTCCCATGGGCATGTCCACTGAGGGCACTGCCTACACTGCAGAGTCACAGCTAGATGTCCGTACCCCAGCAACAGCTTCTCACTTGCTGTGTGAGGTGGCACAGGGCTCACCCTCCATGCCTTGGGGACAAGTCTGCAAGACCTCTGTGGGAAGAGCACCGATCTCAATGGCAGTTTTAAGAACAAAAGACAGTTAAAGTACTTGGCATGCCACCAAGCAGATGCTAATGTCCCACTGTCAGGAACACTGTTATAGTCCCAGCACCTAGAGCAACACCCAGGACAGGTAGTCTTTCAACATGTAGGTGTGGAAGTGATACAGATCTAGGTAACTATGGTGGTATCCTCCCTGGCCTTTGGGAGACCATAGTGGGTTGCTGGAATCTGTCACTAACCTTGGTGGGATGTCACTGTGTGTCCTTAACAATAAATTGAGAAAATTAATTGCTGTTATGTAACATAAAATTAATAGCTGTTGCATAACATGTAAAGCCCACCAACAAGACAGAGGAGCCATTATTCTGGAAGAAAGTTTAAAAACTGAAAATTACAACATGAGAATTAAGTTCAGCATGAACAAGCAAAACAGAGACCATGGCATGTATTCTACCCACATCTGTCAGTTATGCCCTGTACAGACAGACAGCACAATAACATGACATGTTCATTTCCGTTTAATAATGAAGTGCTTGCTGAATACCTTCTAAGATGCCAGCTGCTGCGATACGGTCTTTGTTGAGAACAACGGAGCTCAGCTCCCCATCAGGGCCCTGCAGTGTAGACGAGCAGCTGAGGCACAGGGCACCGCAGTGTAGACGAGCAGCTGAGGCACAGTGCATGTCTGAGCCATGGACAGCGGGTCCTGCTGGTCCAGTCCACGCGGCAAGAGCTGGTTCATAGGCAGAGGGAGTTTGGGGGGCACTTTGGAAGCCCGTCACACAGAGCAGGAGAACAAGCGAGAGAGCAGCCTGGGGACAGGATGCCAATCCCTGGGCTGCGAAGGGGCCAGGAGGGAGCTGGTGGGAGTGAGAGGGCACAGGTGGACAGGAGGCTCCAGACCCTGCCAGCTCGCACTCAAGTCCGCGGTGACAGTGGGAGCTCTGTGCTCTGTGCTGTGGTGTCCATGTGCCCTCAGGAAGGCCACGGAAGGAGGAGGGGCCAGCAGAGTGGCCCAGGAAGAGGTCCATGAAGCCCTCACCCAGAGGAGTCTGAGGACCCACGCGGAGCCTGACGGGCCGGTGGGAGAAGGAGCTTGGGGGCCAGGCCTGATGCTGCATGAGGCCCAGGCATGACTCTGGTGTGGGGATGCAGGTTGACAGACAGTGACAAGGGGCCCAGGTCGACAGACACTGGCGTGGGGGCCAGAGGTGACACTGGCATGGGGACCCAGGGGTGACACTGGCATGGGGGCCCAGGTTGACAGACACTGGCATGGGGGCCAGAGGTGACACTGGCATGGGGACCCAGGGGTGGCACTGGCATGGGGGCCCAGGTCGACAGACACTGGCGTGGGGGCCAGAGGTGACACTAGCATGGGGGCCAGAGGTGACACTGGCATGGGGACCCAGGGGTGACACTGGCGTGGGGGCCAGAGGTGACACTGGCATGGGGGCCCAGGTTGACAGACACTGGCATGGGGACCCAGGGGTGGCACTGGCATGGGGGCCCAGGGGTGGCACTGGCATGGGGACCCAGGGTGACACTGGCGTGGGGACCCAGGGGTGACACTGGCATGGGGGCCCAGGGGTGGCACTGGCGTGGGGACCCAGGGGTGGCACTGGCATGGGGGCCCAGGGGTGGCACTGGCATGGGGACCCAGGGTGACACTGGCGTGGGGACCCAGGGGTGACACTGGCATGGGGGCCCAGGGGTGGCACTGGCATGGGGGCCCAGGTTGACAGACACTGGCGTGGGGACCCAGGGGTGACACTGGCATGGGGGCCAGAGGTGACACTGGCATGGGGGCCCAGGGGTGGCACTGGCATGGGGGCCCAGGGGTGGCACTGGCGTGGGGACCCAGGGGTGACACTGGCATGGGGGCCCAGGGTGACACTGGCATGGGGGCCAGAGGTGACACTGGCATGGGGGCCCAGGGTGACAGACACTGGCGTGGGGACCCAGGGGTGGCACTGGCATGGGGGCCCAGGGTGACAGACACTGGCGTGGGGGCCTAGGGTGACAGACACTGGCATGGGGACCCAGGTCGACAGACACTGGCGTGGGGGCCAGAGGTGACACTGGCATGGGGACCCAGGGGTGACACTGGCATGGGGGCCAGAGGTGACACTGGCGTGGGGACCCAGGGGTGACACTGGCATGGGGGCCCAGGGGTGACACTGGCATGGGGGCCAGAGGTGACACTGGCATGGGGGCCAGAGGTGACACTGGCATGGGGGCCAGAGGTGACACTGGCATGGGGACCCAGGGGTGACACTGGCATGGGGGCCAGAGGTGACACTGGCGTGGGGACCCAGGGGTGACACTGGCATGGGGACCCAGGGGTGGCACTGGCATGGGGGCCAGAGGTGACACTGGCATGGGGGCCAGAGGTGACACTGGCATGGGGACCCAGGGGTGGCACTGGCATGGGGGCCAGAGGTGACACTGGCGTGGGGACCCAGGGGTGACACTGGCATGGGGACCCAGGGGTGGCACTGGCATGGGGGCCAGAGGTGACACTGGCGTGGGGACCCAGGGGTGACACTGGCATGGGGACCCAGGGGTGGCACTGGCATGGGGGCCAGAGGTGACACTGGCATGGGGGCCAGAGGTGACACTGGCATGGGGGCCAGAGGTGACACTGGCATGGGGACCCAGGGGTGACACTGGCATGGAGGCCAGAGGTGACACTGGCATGGGGGCCAGAGGTGACACTGGCGTGGGGACCCAGGGGTGGCACTGGCATGGGGGCCAGAGGTGACACTGGCATGGGGGCCAGAGGTGACACTGGCGTGGGGACCCAGGGGTGACACTGGCATGGGGGCCAGAGGTGACACTGGCGTGGGGACCCAGGGGTGACAGACACTGGCGTGGGGGCCTAGGGTGACAGACACTGGCATGGGGACCCAGGTCGACAGACACTGGCGTGGGGGCCAGAGGTGACACTGGCATGGGGGCCCAGGGGTGACACTGGCATGGGGGCCAGAGGTGACACTGGCATGGGGGCCAGAGGTGACACTGGCATGGGGGCCAGAGGTGACACTGGCATGGGGACCCAGGGGTGACACTGGCATGGGGGCCAGAGGTGACACTGGCGTGGGGACCCAGGGGTGACACTGGCATGGGGGCCCAGGGGTGACACTGGTATGGGGGCCAGAGGTGACACTGGCATGGGGGCCAGAGGTGACACTGGCATGGGGGCCAGAGGTGACACTGGCGTGGGGACCCAGGGGTGACACTGGCATGGGGACCCAGGGGTGACACTGGCATGGGGGCCAGAGGTGACACTGGCGTGGGGACCCAGGGGTGACACTGGCGTGGGGACCCAGGGGTGGCACTGGCATGGGGGCCAGAGGTGACACTGGCATGGGGGCCAGAGGTGACACTGGCATGGGGGCCAGAGGTGACACTGGCATGGGGACCCAGGGGTGACACTGGCATGGGGGCCAGAGGTGACACTGGCGTGGGGACCCAGGGGTGACACTGGCATGGGGACCCAGGGGTGGCACTGGCATGGGGGCCAGAGGTGACACTGGCGTGGGGACCCAGGGGTGACACTGGCATGGGGACCCAGGGGTGGCACTGGCATGGGGGCCAGAGGTGACACTGGCATGGGGGCCAGAGGTGACACTGGCATGGGGGCCAGAGGTGACACTGGCGTGGGGACCCAGGGGTGGCACTGGCATGGGGGCCAGAGGTGACACTGGCATGGGGGCCAGAGGTGACACTGGCGTGGGGACCCAGGGGTGACACTGGCATGGGGGCCAGAGGTGACACTGGCATGGGGGCCAGAGGTGACACTGGCATGGGGACCCAGGGGTGACACTGGCATGGGGGCCCAGGGTGACAGACACTGGTGTGGGGACCCAGGGGTGGCACTGGCGTGGGGACCCAGGGTGACAGACACTGGCGTGGGGACCCAGGGGTGACACTGGCATGGGGGCCAGAGGTGACACTGGCATGGGGACCCAGGGGTGGCACTGGCATGGGGGCCCAGGGTGACAGACACTGGCGTGGGGACCCAGGGGTGGCACTGGCATGGGGGCCCAGGGTGACAGACACTGGCGTGGGGACCCAGGGGTGGCACTGGCGTGGGGGCCCAGGGTGACAGACACTGGCGTGGGGACCCAGGGGTGACACTGGCTTGGGGGCCCAGGGTGACAGACACTGGCGTGGGGACCCAGGGGTGGCACTGGCGTGGGGGCCCAGGGTGACAGACACTGGCGTGGGGACCCAGGGGTGACACTGGCATGGGGGCCCAGGGTGACAGACACTGGCGTGGGGACCCAGGGGTGGCACTGGCGTGGGGGCCCAGGGTGACAGACACTGGCGTGGGGACCCAGGGGTGGCACTGGCATGGGGACCCAGGGGTGGCACTGGCATGGGGGCCCAGGGTGACAGACACTGGCGTGGGGACCCAGGGGTGGCACTGGCATGGGGGCCCAGGGGTGGCACTGGCATGGGGGCCCAGGGTGACAGACACTGGCGTGGGGACCCAGGGGTGGCACTGGCATGGGGGCCCAGGGGTGGCACTGGCATGGGGGCCCAGGGTGACAGACACTGGCGTGGGGACCCAGGGGTGGCACTGGCATGGGGGCCCAGGCTTGGCACTGGCATGGGGACCCAGGGGTGGCACTGGCGTGGGGACCCAGGGGTGACACTGGCATGGGGGCCCAGGGTGACACTGGCATGGGGGCCAGAGGTGACACTGGCATGGGGGCCCAGGGTGACAGACACTGGCGTGGGGACCCAGGGGTGGCACTGGCATGGGGGCCCAGGGTGACAGACACTGGCGTGGGGGCCTAGGGTGACAGACACTGGCATGGGGACCCAGGTCGACAGACACTGGCGTGGGGGCCAGAGGTGACACTGGCATGGGGGCCCAGGGGTGACACTGGCATGGGGGCCAGAGGTGACACTGGCATGGGGGCCAGAGGTGACACTGGCATGGGGGCCAGAGGTGACACTGGCATGGGGACCCAGGGGTGACACTGGCATGGGGGCCAGAGGTGACACTGGCATGGGGGCCAGAGGTGACACTGGGGTGGGGACCCAGGGGTGACACTGGCATGGGGGCCCAGGGGTGACACTGGCATGGGGGCCAGAGGTGACACTGGCATGGGGGCCAGAGGTGACACTGGCATGGGGACCCAGGGGTGACACTGGCATGGGGGCCAGAGGTGACACTGGCGTGGGGACCCAGGGGTGACACTGGCATGGGGACCCAGGGGTGGCACTGGCATGGGGGCCAGAGGTGACACTGGCATGGGGGCCAGAGGTGACACTGGCATGGGGGCCAGAGGTGACACTGGCATGGGGACCCAGGGGTGACACTGGCATGGGGGCCAGAGGTGACACTGGCGTGGGGACCCAGGGGTGACACTGGCATGGGGACCCAGGGGTGGCACTGGCATGGGGGCCAGAGGTGACACTGGCGTGGGGACCCAGGGGTGACACTGGCATGGGGACCCAGGGGTGGCACTGGCATGGGGGCCAGAGGTGACACTGGCATGGGGGCCAGAGGTGACACTGGCATGGGGGCCAGAGGTGACACTGGCATGGGGACCCGGGGGTGACACTGCATGGGGGCCAGAGGTGACACTGGCATGGGGGCCAGAGGTGACACTGGCGTGGGGACCCAGGGGTGGCACTGGCATGGGGGCCAGAGGTGACACTGGCATGGGGGCCAGAGGTGACACTGGCATGGGGACCCAGGGGTGACACTGGCATGGGGGCCAGAGGTGACACTGGCGTGGGGACCCAGGGGTGACACTGGCATGGGGGCCAGAGGTGACACTGGCGTGGGGACCCAGGGGTGACACTGGCATGGGGGCCAGAGGTGACACTGGCGTGGGGACCCAGGGGTGACACTGGCATGGGGGCCAGAGGTGACACTGGCATGGGGACCCAGGGGTGGCACTGGCATGGGGACCCAGGGGTGACACTGGCATGGGGGCCAGAGGTGACACTGGCGTGGGGACCCAGGGGTGACACTGGCATGGGGACCCAGGGGTGGCACTGGCATGGGGGCCAGAGGTGACACTGGCGTGGGGACCCAGGGGTGACACTGGCATGGGGACCCAGGGGTGGCACTGGCATGGGGGCCAGAGGTGACACTGGCATGGGGGCCAGAGGTGACACTGGCATGGGGGCCAGAGGTGACACTGGCGTGGGGACCCAGGGGTGGCACTGGCATGGGGGCCAGAGGTGACACTGGCATGGGGGCCAGAGGTGACACTGGCGTGGGGACCCAGGGGTGACACTGGCATGGGGGCCAGAGGTGACACTGGCATGGGGGCCAGAGGTGACACTGGCATGGGGACCCAGGGGTGACACTGGCATGGGGGCCCAGGGTGACAGACACTGGTGTGGGGACCCAGGGGTGGCACTGGCGTGGGGACCCAGGGTGACAGACACTGGCGTGGGGACCCAGGGGTGACACTGGCATGGGGGCCAGAGGTGACACTGGCATGGGGACCCAGGGGTGGCACTGGCATGGGGGCCCAGGGTGACAGACACTGGCGTGGGGACCCAGGGGTGGCACTGGCATGGGGGCCCAGGGTGACAGACACTGGCGTGGGGACCCAGGGGTGGCACTGGCGTGGGGGCCCAGGGTGACAGACACTGGCGTGGGGACCCAGGGGTGACACTGGCATGGGGGCCCAGGGTGACAGACACTGGCGTGGGGACCCAGGGGTGGCACAGGCGTGGGGGCCCAGGGTGACAGACACTGGCGTGGGGACCCAGGGGTGACACTGGCATGGGGGCCCAGGGTGACAGACACTGGCGTGGGGACCCAGGGGTGGCACTGGCGTGGGGGCCCAGGGTGACAGACACTGGCGTGGGGACCCAGGGGTGGCACTGGCATGGGGACCCAGGGGTGGCACTGGCATGGGGGCCCAGGGTGACAGACACTGGCGTGGGGACCCAGGGGTGGCACTGGCATGGGGGCCCAGGGGTGGCACTGGCATGGGGGCCCAGGGTGACAGACACTGGCGTGGGGACCCAGGGGTGGCACTGGCATGGGGGCCCAGGGGTGGCACTGGCATGGGGGCCCAGGGTGACAGACACTGGCGTGGGGACCCAGGGGTGGCACTGGCATGGGGGCCCAGGGGTGGCACTGGCATGGGGGCCCAGGGTGACAGACACTGGCGTGGGGACCCAGGGGTGGCACTGGCATGGGGGCCCAGGCTTGGCACTGGCATGGGGACCCAGGGGTGGCACTGGCGTGGGGACCCAGGGGTGACACTGGCATGGGGGCCCAGGGTGACACTGGCATGGGGGCCAGAGGTGACACTGGCATGGGGGCCCAGGGTGACAGACACTGGCGTGGGGACCCAGGGGTGGCACTGGCATGGGGGCCCAGGGTGACAGACACTGGCGTGGGGGCCTAGGGTGACAGACACTGGCATGGGGACCCAGGTCGACAGACACTGGCGTGGGGGCCAGAGGTGACACTGGCATGGGGGCCCAGGGGTGACACTGGCATGGGGCCCAGAGGTGACACTGGCATGGGGGCCAGAGGTGACACTGGCATGGGGACCCAGGGGTGACACTGGCATGGGGGCCAGAGGTGACACTGGCATGGGGGCCAGAGGTGACACTGGCGTGGGGACCCAGGGGTGACACTGGCATGGGGGCCCAGGGGTGACACTGGCATGGGGGCCAGAGGTGACACTGGCATGGGGGCCAGAGGTGACACTGGCATGGGGGCCAGCGGTGACACTGGCATGGGGACCCAGGGGTGACACTGGCATGGGGGCCAGAGTTGACACTGGCGTGGGGACCCAGGGGTGACACTGGCATGGGGACCCAGGGGTGGCACTGGCATGGCGGCCAGAGGTGACACTGGCATGGGGGCCAGAGGTGACACTGGCATGGGGGCCAGAGGTGACACTGGCATGGGGACCCAGGGGTGACACTGGCATGGGGGCCAGAGGTGACACTGGCGTGGGGACCCAGGGGTGACACTGGCATGGGGACCCAGGGGTGGCACTGGCATGGGGGCCAGAGGTGACACTGGCGTGGGGACCCAGGGGTGACACTGGCATGGGGACCCAGGGGTGGCACTGGCATGGGGGCCAGAGGTGACACTGGCATGGGGGCCAGAGGTGACACTGGCATGGGGGCCAGAGGTGACACTGGCATGGGGACCCAGGGGTGACACTGGCATGGGGGCCAGAGGTGACACTGGCATGGGGGCCAGAGGTGACACTGGCGTGGGGACCCAGGGGTGGCACTGGCATGGGGGCCAGAGGTGACACTGGCATGGGGGCCAGAGGTGACACTGGCATGGGGACCCAGGGGTGACACTGGCATGGGGGCCAGAGGTGACACTGGCGTGGGGACCCAGGGGTGACACTGGCATGGGGGCCAGAGGTGACACTGGCGTGGGGACCCAGGGGTGACACTGGCATGGGGGCCAGAGGTGACACTGGCATGGGGACCCAGGGGTGGCACTGGCATGGGGGCCAGAGGTGACACTGGCATGGGGGCCAGAGGTGACACTGGCATGGGGGCCAGAGGTGACACTGGCATGGGGACCCAGGGGTGACACTGGCATGGGGGCCAGAGGTGACACTGGCATGGGGGCCAGAGGTGACACTGGCGTGGGGACCCAGGGGTGGCACTGGCATGGGGGCCAGAGGTGACACTGGCATGGGGACCCAGGGGTGACACTGGCATGGGGGCCAGAGGTGACACTGGCGTGGGGACCCAGGGGTGACACTGGCATGGGGGCCAGAGGTGACACTGGCGTGGGGACCCAGGGGTGACACTGGCATGGGGGCCAGAGGTGACACTGGCGTGGGGACCCAGGGGTGACACTGGCATGGGGGCCAGAGGTGACACTGGCATGGGGGCCCAGGGTGACAGACACTGGCGTGGGGACCCAGGGGTGGCACTGGCATGGGGGCCCAGGGTGACAGACACTGGCGTGGGGACCCAGGGGTGGCACTGGCGTGGGGACCCAGGGGTGGCACTGGCATGGGGGCCCAGGGTGACAGACACTGGCGTGGGGACCCAGGGGTGGCACTGGCATGGGGGCCCAGGGTGACAGACACTGGCATGGGGACCCAGGGGTGACACTGGCATGGGGGCCCAGGGTGACAGACACTGGCGTGGGGACCCAGGGGTGGCACTGGCGTGGGGGCCCAGGGTGACAGACACTGGCGTGGGGACCCAGGGGTGGCACTGGCGTGGGGGCCCAGGGTGACAGACACTGGCGTGGGGACCCAGGGGTGGCACTGGCATGGGGACCCAGGGGTGGCACTGGCATGGGGGCCCAGGGTGACAGACACTGGCGTGGGGACCCAGGGGTGGCACTGGCATGGGGGCCCAGGGTGACAGACACTGGCGTGGGGACCCAGGGGTGGCACTGGCATGGGGGCCCAGGGTGACAGACACTGGCGTGGGGACCCAGGGGTGGCACTGGCATGGGGGCCCAGGGTGACAGACACTGGCGTGGGGACCCAGGGGTGGCACTGGCATGGGGGCCCAGGTTGACAGACACTGGCATGGGGGCCCAGGGTGACAGACACTGGCATGGGGGCCCAGGGTGACAGACACTGGCGTGGGGACCCAGAGGTGACACTGGCATGGGGACCCAGGGGTGGCACTGGCATGGGGGCCCAGGGTGACAGACACTGGCGTGGGGGCCCAGGGTGACAGACACTGGCATGGGGGCCCAGGTTGACAGACACTGGCATGGGGGCCCAGGTTGACAGACACTGGCATGGGGGCCAGGTCTACAAGGCGTTCCCACCTCACTGTCTGCAGCGTGGCTTCCTCCATAAGGCAGCCCAGTTCTCGCCTGCACACAGCCTATCCTGTTGGCCCCAAAGGCGCCTGGCGTGTGAAAAGAAGGGGTGGAGCAGGTGACTGGAGGCCGCGGCACCATCCACCCAAGGGCAGTGGACCCTCCATCACACTCCGGGGGTGCTGCAGCAGGGGACCCACAGATGAGACAGGACCTGGGCCTGGGGACGCCAGAGCAGAGGCAGCACGTGCAGAGGGCTGTGGACAAGGAGCAGGCCTGGATGGAGTGGTGAGGGAGCCCTCAGGGTGCTCCCGGAGAGCGGTCTGTGGCTTGGAAGGGGTGGCAGGCCCTGCAGGTGGGAGACTCCATCCTAGAAAACACGCCTGCACACACAGAGCTGAGACGCCGGGAGCGTGCAGGGTCCAGCAGGGGCCGGGCAGGAGTCAGTATGACACCAGCCAGGGACGTGGAAGCTTCAGAGTTTGGCTGAGGGTTGAGTGGGAGCTCTTCCTTGTTAGCCGTCACTCTCACCAGGTGCGGAAGGCACGCCTGCCATCCCAGAGGCTTGGGAGGCTGAGGATGCACGTTCAAGGCCGGCCTGGGCAATTCAGTGAGGCCCTGAATCAAAGTTTTAAAATGGCAGGGAGTGTAGCTCCATGGTGGAGCACCCACTTAGCCTGCGTGAGGCCCTGGGTTCCAGCCCCAGTACCACGGGAGAAAGGGAAGGGAAGCCCCTCTCTGAAGGAGGCCATTTAAATGCCATGCCATCCCAATAAGTGTCCATAAAACCATGGATGGATAACAAGAGAGAGAGAGGGGCCACCCAGGCCCGGTGACGACACGCCATAGCGTCAGAGTCACCACGACCTCATGTTAAAACAGACCACCGCGTCAGTGTCACAGCAGCTGAGTCGAATGGACAGGGGAATCGATGAAATAGAACAGGGAGTCCAGGGATAGATCCAAATATCTATATCAGGGATTTGCTACACAACAAAGGTGCCTCTTTATATCATGAAGGAAAAGAAGGTCCAATAAATACTTCAAGGACACTGGTGACAATCTGGAAAAAGATTGATCTCTACTTTATCACTGATATCAAAATAAATCCCATACTGAGCAAAGCACCAAACACCCAACAACCCGGAGGAAGTCGAATCTCAGGGAAGAGGGTACTAGAGACGCTCCCGACCACCAACAGAAGAACATCTGCTTTCTGAACCAACAAAATTCAGAAGCCATAAAAGAATAGACTGATAAATTCAATTACATAGAAAGAGAAGTTTTCCAACTGCAAAGCTCCATAAAGCAGGCAAAGAAAAATCCGCAGACAGGCAGCATATTTACAACACAGCTCACAGAGAGCCCTGCCCCCACTCCAAAGAGCTTCTGCAAATCAATACGAGAGAGATCAATAACGAGGTAGAAATATGGGCAAAATGTGTGCACCAACAGGAAACGCGGGGCACGGAGATGGCGCCCCACCCGTGGGGAGCGTGGGGCCACACCCTGCACCAGAAGCCCAGTCACCACCCCTGGAAAGTGGCTTGGCACCACCAGAGGGACCAGGTCCAGTTGTCACACACTCCTCTGCCAGGGCTGGCCATGAGGCACTCCCTCCAGGGCTCAGTGTGTGGGACCAGGGTGAGCCCGCAGGTAAGTTAGTGACAGCTGTGGGACGGGAGTGCAGGGCCTCCTCCGGCTCCGAGTGACAGGCAGCCGAGGGCACGCGTGGCTCGGGGCACCAACGCAGAGGCCACCGCTCTGCACCTGAGACACCAGACCAGGAAACGGCCCGGAGGGCTGAGGTGAGGCAAACCAGGGGACGCGGGAAATGGAGCTGGTGTGAAGGCAGCCCCACAGGCCTGGTGGCCACAGGCCACGGGACGTGAGGGCGGGCCTTGCTTCCTCCCACGCCCTTTCACGTCTTCACACGTCATGCCACGCTGGGGCCCTAGTCTCCACAGGCGTGTGCGAGTTTTCAGCCTCCAGGTGTGCGGGAGAGACACGCCTCTTGAGAGGAGCCTGAGGCGCCCTCAGGGGCTCCGGAGGCCGAGTTCTGCAGTACCCAGGGCCCTGGGGCCCAGGGCTGAGCAGGAGCAGCCCTGTGGGCCCAGGGGAGTGAGCCAGTGGGAGTGACCAGCCGGAGGATCTCAAGCTGCAGAAATGTTTGAATCCACAAGAGGCCCGTGTTTCCTCAGAGGTGCAGCCAGAGCCTGCTCTTGACTCACGCGGGGGTACTAAGCACAGCGGGAAGCACTCCTCTCAGTGGCCGCAGGCCCAGAGGCCGCGAGCCAGGGCCCCAGGAGACACAGTGCACAGAACAGGTGCTGGCCCCCACACTGCCCAGCACGTCTGATCCTGTGAGCACAAGAGGCTTCCTGGAACCTACTTCATGAGCCAAAAGCACGTGCTGTCCTCAGAAGGCCCATTGTGGACGGAGCAGTCAGACGCACAGCTGGACCGCCCACTGCGGTGAAGAGCTGGAAGGACAAGAAGGGTACGGCCCTACCCAACCGACAGTAAGATTCAGACACGGTCAGCCCCTGGCGGGTGCCTCAGGAACCCCGAGGGCACAGTGGGACGCCTTGACCTGCACGGGGGACGGGACAAGCACTCAGGGAAAACCAGTGCAGGCAGGCAGGGCACTGGGCATGGGCATGTGGGATCTGAGCCATGTCACATTGTCCGGTAGATCTAACAAGCCCCTCTGCTCTCTGTGCTCCTCAACAGGGGACCAACTAGTGGACATGCCACCTCCACTGGTGACAGAGTATGCGTCACCCCTGTGTGGTGTCCTCCTACCTGTGGCCTCAAACATGGTTTCCAGCATCCCCAGACTCCTGCCACCTGCCTTGCCCTCCCCCAGGCCCCCCGTTACCCCCAAGGGACTTCACAGACGGGCTAGGCCGCCCCTGCTGCCCTGACTCACCCCATGCACACACACACGCTCACAGGCACACACGCGCACACACACACACACGCACACTGGCCTTCCCAGCCTCTGCCTGCTGGGAGTCTCCCTTCGCCTGTCTTTCGCCCACATCCCACGCCCAGTTCTCCAGGGGCTCCTGGCTGCCCCTTCCCAGCTGCCTCTGTCCCGCCTGGTCTCTGCTCCTCTGTGACCCCAACAGTCCACCTCATTCTAAATGCATAGACCAGATCGTCACACACCCCTGCTTGGAAACCCCCACGGTACCCAGAGTGCTTGCAGCCAGGTGTGCACCTTTGGGAGGCCTCAAGGCACCCTGGACACCCACTGCCACTGCCTTGTCTCCAGCCTCATTTGCACTCAGAGGCCGACTTCTCTGGACAGTGACAGCAGTCCTGTGTTCCTGAGTCTGTGCCTGCATCAGACTCCCTCCCTGCGATGGCCATGGCACCCCTGAGGGAAGCAATCTCAGTCTCCTCCTCGTGTCTCAGGACATACACCATGCACTGCTCCAACCACTGTGGACTCTTTCTAGGTAAAAGCAGAGTTCCTTGGTGCACAAGATACTGGTGTAGAAAAGAATGGCCCCTGCCACCAGACAAACAGGCTGCCAGAGTGGAGACCAGGGTCCAACCTGTGTGCCAGGGAGTGCTGGGGTGGGGAGGAGCTGGAGTGGGGAGGAGCTGGAGCAGGGAGGAGCTGGAGTGGGGAGGAGCTGGAGTGGGGAGGAGCTGGAGCATGAGGAGGAGCTGGAGTGGGGAGGAGCTGGAGTGGGGAGGAGGTGGAGCATGAGGAGGAGCTGGAGTGGGGAGGAGCTGGAGCATGAGGAGGAGCTGGAGTGGGGAGGAGGTGGAGCATGAGGAGGAGCTGGAGTGAGGAGGAGCTGGAGTGGGGAGGAGCTGGAGCATGAGGAGGAGCTGGAGTGGGGAAGAGCTGGAGTGGGGAGGAGGTGGAGCATGAGGAGGAGCTGGAGTGGGGAGGAGCTGGAGTGTGGAGGAGCTGGAGTGGGGAGGAGGTGGAGCAGGGAGAGCTGGAGTGGGGAGGAGCTGGAGTGGGGAGGAGCTGGAGTGTGGGGGAGGAGGTGGAGCAGGGAGAGCTGGAGTGGGGAGGAGCTGGAGTGGGGAGGAGCTGGAGTGGGGAGGAGCTGGAGCATGAGGAGGAGCTGGAGTGGGGAGGAGCTGGAGTGGGGAGGAGGTGGAGCATGAGGAGGAGCTGGAGCATGAGGAGCTGGAGTGGGGAGGAGCTGGAGTGGGGAGGAGCTGGAGCATGAGGAGGAGCTGGAGTGGGGAGGAGCTGGAGCACGAGGAGCTGGAGCATGAGGAGGAGCTGGAGTGGGGAGGAGCTGGAGCATGAGGAGGAGCTGGAGTGGGGAGGAGCTGGAGCACGAGGAGCTGGAGCATTAGGAGGAGCTGGAGTGGGGAGGAGCTGGAGCATGAGGAGGAGCTGGAGTGGGGAGGAGCTGGAGTGGGGAGGAGCTGGAGTGGGGAGGAGCTGGAGTGGGGAGGAGCTGGAGTGGGGAGGAGCAAAAGGGGGAAGAGCTGGGCTCCACGCGTCCTGGGCCTAGCCTTGCTGTGCCTGGACCTGTCCCCTCTGACCCATGGCAAGGGCAGCCAGCCTGCGGGACCAGGGCAGCTCTCTGTGGGGTGAGACCGGCATCTCATTCCAGGGCTGATTTGACAGTGGACCGCTCAGAGTCGCTGCACCCTCTGGGGCCCTGTCCCGTGTGGAGAACTTAGTGATGCCTTAGAAACAGGGAGGGGCCATGTCATGTCAGTCCTTCGCCACGTAAGTAAAACTCATGTCCACCCCTCGCTGTGCACACAAGTCGCCTCCACTGTGAGATGAACCCTCATTTTGAGGACACACATGTTGCCAGAGGGAAAGAAGGGTGGGCCGGGGGAGGCCTAGGTGGGGAGGGCCTCCTCGGGGCAGAGGGGCTGCGGCCACCATGCAGAAGGGGCTGGAGGCCGCCTGGAGGAGCAGGGCTCCAGCTCATGCTGAAGACCGTCCTGCCGTTGCTGCTCTCCACACGACAGACATGACAGACTTAAATGGAGAAACATGTGTGTGTGATCGCACACATGCACACACGTACTGGTGCACACATCTGTTTGTGCGTGTATGTGCAGGGGCCACAAAGAAAGGGTGGAGCTGCACGCCTTGAGGCTGTGGTTCCTGATCTTCACTGAAAATTAAGACAGGGCTGTTTAAATCGGGTTTGTAAGTCCCAGAATTACACCAGGGCTTCGTCTTTCATGTTGATTGGGATGAGGTCACTGGAGTACAGTGGGCTCCGTGTCCTGCAGGCTTTCGCCCCAGTTCGTGATGGCGGGCCTCAGGAGTCTCCTCTGCAGACCTGCTTAAATGGACAAGTGCTCTTTGCCACAGGGCTCCTCCTTAAGAAGTTCACACCGCTCGGAGATCATCTCTACTGTGTCCAGTGGAGACTATTCCCAGCTGGAGACCTCACTGACCAGAACAGCCACTCCTTGCTAATAAGCATAATGAGTTAATTAGTGGAATGACTTGCAGGGAGATCAGCCCCACCCTGTTGGACAGCCTTGCTCTAGGAAGCCCTCCTCTGAACATCGGCCTCTGCTCCGCTCAGGGACCTGAGGACTCAAGGTTCGGTGAGGAAGCTGGGTGTGGAGCTACACTTATGAAGATTCCGTAGGGCACAGCCAGGGGCTGGGGAGGCGAGCTGGACCCTGGGAGCCTGCAGGGGCTGGGTGGTCTCCGTTGCAGGAGTGAGCACTGTGGGACCCCTAGGTTCCAGGCAGCTCCAGCAAGTCGGAGAGACACGGAGCCGCAGGCCCATGAGGAGTCCCGTCCATTAGGAAAGCCGGGCAGAGATCAAAGGACGGCCCTTGGAGGCCCACAGGCTGCTGATGGCCTGTGCTCATGTTGGGTCTCTCACTGATCCTGAGGAGGCCCAGGGATTCTTTATTTTTTTGAGACCGTGGCATCCTCGCAGCTGGGAGGAGTGGAGGAAAGTGCTTGGCCTGTGGTGCTAGGTGATGGCCAGGGCATGGTCTGTGGGACCAGGGCATGGTCTGTGGGACCAGGGCATGGTCTGTGGGACTCTGCGAGAAGAGCTGGCCGATGGCGGTTTCCAGAGCCCGCCCAGCGGTACTGCCCATTCCACTTCTGCCATGGTATCTGGGTCGAGCCAGGAGGCCCAGATGCCCACAGCCTGGTCGCCACTGCCCGAGAACTGGCCGTATGTGGAAACAGCACTGTGAGAACGGGCCAGAGCAGGTGGTCCTCCATCCAGGAAGACTGCTGTGCCTGTCACAAAGGGGCACTCTGGGCACAGACAGGCAGGGAGCAGCCACAGAGACTGCCGCATGCAGTGCCTGCCACAAATCACCTCCCACCAGAAGGTGGAAGAGGCGGGAAAGACCCCCACCCCCAAGCCTCAGGAGGGAGCAAAGCCCTACCTGGACCGCAGACATGGCCCCCCCAGGGCCAGGGTGCACAAGTGTGCACAGACTCACAGGCACAACCCAGGTGCACCTGTGCACACACCCCAACTCACACAGGAAACACACCACCTTCTCTGCCCTCCAGAGATCTGTATACAGCATGCGGACAAAGGCCAGGTGGGTGAGATCACAGCTCCTGGCTTCCGGATGTGGGCATCAGAGACTCACAGGCAGGACACATGGCAGGCACCCCAGGCAGGCCAGGTTCCAACTCAGACGGCCATAATCCAAAGGCTCCACCCTCCCCACCCTTTCTAATAAAGCACTCAGTCACCACTCTCACCCATATCATAAATGCTCCAATAAAAATAAAATCCACTGGAAAATTATCACGACTGAGGTGCATTTCAATACACACAGAGAAGAGAGCGTCCAGCTCTGACCCTAAGATGACCTTCCAGTGAACATTCAGGGTCTTGGAGGAACCCTGGAATTCTAATGGATTAGGCTTCTGTCTTCCCAGGGTATCCGTCTAATAAAGACCACCTATCATAACCTGTTGTCTATAACTTAATTTCACCTTCAATTTACTTGTCTCTGCACCTGAGAGAAATTCTCCTAGGTTATTTAGAGATCCCCTACTGGTAGGCAGCCTGTGACATGGCACTCAGGAGGCAGCTGAGCAGGAGAGCGAGTTGTTGAACAGGTACTGGTTACAATGCACATTTGGACTGCGGACAGCAATGGAGATGGAGATGGTAGAGGCGTACATGAATAGAGAGTGTGGACTTCAGCATGGTGTCAGTGTGGATGCACACACAGGGAGAGATTATAGACGTAGATACATGAACAGAGAGCTGATGGGGACATGCAGATGCTGACACAGATTCATGTACAGGTGTAGGAACAGCAGGGACGTGACCAGCGTAGACCACAGAGGGGGGTATAGTTTGGACAAGCGTACCTATAGGTGGGAACAGACACTGGATGTAGCCGTACGGATTGAGAGATGACACAGGTGCAGATATTAATGTAGGCACAGGTGTGGGTACGAGACAGGTATAGATACAGCCATAGATATGACAGACATGGATGGCCTAGAGACAACATACATGTGGGCATCTACAGCCATGGATGTCAACAGATACGTAGACATAGATACAGACGTGGATAGCGATGATATGCACAGATATGCATAGGGTGTGGCAAGCATGCAGATAACGCAGATCCAAGCAGACAGCTTAGACAGACCCAGCTGCAGACAGCGCAGACACAGCTTTCGAACACAGGCTTCAGGCAAGCCTCAGAGAAGCTGTGTCCCTGCGGTGGTCCCTGTTGAGCAGGGAGCTCTCAGCTCTTCCCACGGCTCCTCGACGCTGCACCGCAGACACACTGGCACCTGCAGCAGGGAGCTGAACAAGCCACTCTTCTTCAGGCCTCTGACCCAAGCCCACGGGAGGGGAGAGGAGAGTATGGGGGCCGTATGGCCGTCCCTGTTGGTGGAGGAGTCCAGTGATCCTGGTGGCTTTCAGGTGCTGCCCTGCTAGGGCTGGTGCAGCCTTGTAGTCCTCTGCAGTTGTCCTCAAGAAGGGCTAGAAAAGTCTCCCCTTGCCATTCACAGGTGTGCAGGGCGCCCGAGAGAGGGGCGGGGCCTCGGGAGTGAACCTGCACGTGCCAGGAGGGGAAGGGTCTGAGGCCCAGGCCCTGGCCACCCTGCAGAGGCCAAGTCTGGGTGCTGCCCTGCCTGTCGGTCTAGTGCACACATCCTAGAGCCCAGGGGCCCCCCACACTCAGTCGTGCCCACCCTCACGCTCGGGCACTGGGACTCGTCTAACAATACCACACAAAGTGGCATTTAGAGTGACGTGCAAACCTCCGATGCCCTTCACTTCTCCTTCATGCCCCCATCCTGCCCCTCCAGCCACACACACACACATATGCACACCCAGACGCACACCCTGATATGCAGGGTGTGATACAGACACACTTGCAGATACACACATACACATGAACTCACACAAACACGCATATGCATTTAGCAGCTTCTCGGGTCAATGTGAAATATCTTTGTCACTACCAGCTTGGAACCTGTAGAGACATGATAAATAAAACCAGTGCAGGCAGGTAAGGTACAGGAAGGTGAGGTAAAGATAACTTCTTTTGTAACTGAAGGAAGTTCTCAAATACCCTCTCCTTTTCCCTCCCATTCCCTTCTCCCTTGAAAAGATAAAAGGCTAATCTTCAAATAAAGTTAATTATTGCTTTGAAGAATAGAAGGTCCTCTTACCAATTGCTGTTTCCTTGAGTATGTGTGTGTGTTTACATAGATAAAATAGATGATAGGTGGATAGATATATAGATAGAGACCTTATAAGGACAGCAGTAAATCTTCTTCTGCATTAATTTGACTTATAATCTATAAAATGCCAAAGTTCTATAAACTGCTCAAGCAAAAGCAAAGAGAAATTCTAAACGACAAACCAGTTCCTGTGAGCTGCGCCTACCTTTCCCAGGCATATTCCAGTAAAAAGTTAATTTGACAATGATATGAAAAACAGAAGAGGAATCGGCAAACAGCGTGAGTAATGGACAACAAGTTGCAAATTAAATACCAAAGAGATAAGCACCATCAAAGAGAGACAGAATACATCAAAATTCGTGTGCCTCTAGGGACAGGCTGAGTTCTCTGTGCCACATAAAGCGGAGCCATTAACGCGTCATGTCAGATGTCCTCTTGGAGGAGATGACGTTGGTGAATGTGGATGTTTTTCAGCACAAAAGAAGCCGGAGCACAGAATGAATTCAGCAGCTAGCCCTAGCAACAGTGTGCCACCACACCCCCTCGGAAGAGCTGGGCTGCTGAGGGAGCGCCGCCGTCCACAGGGCTGCTGGAGCTTGCCGAGAGGGTGACCGTTGGCTCCCAGCTTGCTCTGCAGAGGAAGACGAGATCTATTTCTCTTAATTGAATGTAGATTAAAGTAGAATGATCAAGTCCACTGTACGGAAAACATACTCATGAGGCTGAGAACTCAGCTATAACCACTAGGAAGGGGCTTTTGTTTTTCTTTGTCCATTTTTTTTTCTGAAAGACTTCATTTTTTTCAATGCAAAAAAAAAAAAATCAGAGTTTGGCTGCTTCCCAAAACAAATGAATAGAAATTTTCTTTGGGGAAAGAGTTAGACATTTACAAGACTGAATTCTTTGAAGAGATTTGTGTTACTGAGCAAACTTCGACATTGCAAAACTTAGCAATAAGTAAATGAACCAACACTTCTCTGGAATGGGCAGGAAGACTGAACTCAGAGCACCAGAAAGGAGAGAAGATGAAGAGTCAGAAATACTATAAGGATGAGATGAGACGTCCACTCAGATTTATTCTGGAAGGCATATAGAAGAACCAGACAGTTGGTCCAGTGGTTCCCCACCTAGTCCTCCCTGAGTCCACATGGCTCACGTCCACCTCTCAGGGTGAAATGAAGGCATGCCAAGCCCCCAAGGTTCCCGCTGCTACAGCTCACAACAATAAACAAAGTTTCCAACTCTCAAATATAGACTAATGTGGTTCCAAGCAACAATCCCTAGTCAGGAGAGCCAGGCCTCACATACGGAGGATTGAGTCTCTTCTCTTAGTACCATGAAGTGTGACATCTTCAGGGCATCGAGGAAAAATCTCCGTGACTAATTTAGGACCATAGGGAACCTGCCCCACATGGGTGGACTATTTTACACCCAGCAGGTGATCCTTCTTCCTTTGCCCTAGATAAATATTTTGAGTAAATCGTCTCCAAACCTTTATGAAGTAAATCATCTCACACACACGTGCACACATGTGGGCACACGCACACACATGCACAAGCACACACAGGCCGCCACTTCTTACCAGCAGGAGCTCAGGAAGGATGGCCGTGTCTATGTCTGCATCTGGTCTATGCTCAAAGCCATGGGTTCTATTTCCCCGAGCCAATGCCCCTAAAACATTCCAAACAGAAGTAAGCTGCAGGAGCGTCTCATCAGAGCTTGGAGAACCCCTGAAATATTTCATAGCTTTTGTCATCAGAAATGCCTCTGTATTTTCCAGCTAAAATGGAGAAGCCCCTGCCCAGAAAACACTCCTGCACTCAGGAGCCCAGTTGGGCTCGCCATTAGCAGCAACCTGCTACGTAAAGACAAACACCCGCGCCTCTCTGCTCGGCAAAACCCGAGGTCTGGATTAACTTATTGAAGTCTATTCTCTTTACAAAACGTGTGAAGATCCCGTCTGGCTGCGTCTCCATCAGGAGCTCCCGTTTTAAACTGCACACGCACGACAGAAGCAGCCTTCCATCTCCTACCCCAATTGGGAAAATGCAAATCCTTCCCTATTTTTTTCCTGCTATTATTCCTTCTTTCTTTTCACAGGATGTATTAAAAGATATCAGCATAGCTGAGGTACCTGTGTAAGGTTCTTTAAAGATGATTTTGAAAGTCCTGTGCAAAGATGAAGCTGTAATAGGCATTTCGGCTCTGCCGAGCAGCCCAGAGCCTGGTGACAAGGAAGAGAATAAAGCCTGGGACCACCTGCCACTGTGGCCTTCAGTCACAGACAACCACCCTTGAGCCACAGAGTCAGTACCCAGGACCCTGTGCAGGCCAGAGCTGGCCGGATGATGGCTTCCCGGGAGCGAAGGTTGCCACCCTCAAATCCATCTGGAGTTGGGAATCCACAGTGTCAGCCACGCGGGCCTCAGGTGCCCTCCGCACCCTGCGGCAGACACATGCGTTCAGCCCGCCTGGCTTCAGCGGGGCGCCCTGGCACTGCCCCGTCTGCAGTGCCAGGGCACCCCGGTCCCCCTCTTCAGACTCATGGAGCAGGCTCATCTCATAAATCTTTTTAATTGTTAAAAGTCTTTAACTATGTAACAGGATTCATTACCCACTGTGTTTGTCAAAATGCTACTTAAGAAGTTGCTTGTGTATTAACCCCGACAGGAGAAAACAGGGTCCTCACCTCCAGCTGCTGGAGACAGAGCCAGGACCCTCTGGGTGGGTTCTCCTAGCAGGTGGCAAACGGCAAGCTGGCTCCTGGGTCCCATCCCCTCCAACCCACAGAGCACCACCTACCAAGCCCCTGGGCCAGGAACGACCACTCCAACTCATGGTCCTCCATGCAGGCCCCACCACACACACTGGGGACCATGCGGGATACTCTGGCCATGATGGTCTGAGGTGAGCTGATAGCAAAGAAAGGCAAAGGACCTTCAAGGCCAAGGCATTTCCTGTTCCTGGGACCCCACAGGCAGCCAGCATGAGCCCAGGAAGCCATGAGAGGTAAGCACCGTCTTAGGTAATGGTGCAGACACAGAACCAGACCTACACCCTGAGTGCTGCAGGATGTTGACAGTTTTATTCCTGTACACATTGCAAAAGTTATCAAAGGTTGGAACAGCACCGGGGTACAGTGTACTTATAGAAGAGGCCTCAAGAAATGAGCAACTGACTGAAGCACTCACAAGGCGTACTTGCTTCAAATGGGAAAGGGCCGTGGCGACTCTCATCATCAAGCCGATCAGAGCCACATTGCCCAGGGCAAAACTGCAGTCCAGGGCCAGGCTCAGCCTCCCAAGAATGTGTTCCTGCATCTGAAGGTCAGGAGAGGTTGCGACCATGCTTCTCAGAATGAGTGACAGCTCAGCCACGTCTTCCTTTGTTAGAAATGACACCCTCTTTATGAGATGGAAAACCAGGGCTGCTGGTCCCATTACCCTTGCTGGGCTGTTTCCCCCTTTGAAAAGCAGAGATAAATCCCAGTAGCACAATTAAAGCACTAGCTAAATATGACTTTGTTGGGCTTAACGATAGATTACAATGTGTGCATAATGACCCAGTTCTAGTAATATCATCTGATTTAGTAAGGAAATCAGAGCCTGCCATATGCTCACCAATAAGGTCGCAGAAATCCTTCTTGTTCCTGATGCAGCAGCCGAAGGCAGGAGGGTGCTATCTGGTCTGGAGGCTCCCTGCCACCCAGCACCCAGCACCGGAGCCTTGACCAGGGCAGCGACCTCGAGTCACTTCCAAAGAGGACCTGGCTGGCGAGCTGCTGCTGCCCAGGGCCCTGCACCGTCTCTAGGTGCACTCACCTGCCCATTGCTCCTGGACTAGAGACTAGTCGAAAAGCCTGGGGGGTACAACAAGCCAGCCTGTCACAGGTAAGCACAGAATGACAGACTCCCCAGCTCCAAGAGCAGGCTGGAGTCCCCCTTGATGTCGGCAGAACGAGATACCGCTGATAAAACAGGTATGTGGTTTCTAAACCAGATTTCAGTGTTGACTATAGAACGTTCAATCCACAGCAAATACCTGGAAATCCTGTTACCAAGACGTAATCGCAGTTTTAACAATGTTAGACAATTTAATAGGACAAGTTGCTGATCCATTTAAGTCAGTATTCATGAGGGAATAGGAACAAATATTGACATAATCAAATATTTTCATTACTATGCTATAATTATGCAAATAATTTCACATATTTAAAACAACATTTGGTTCCTTTTTCTAAGGAAAGGGGCATATGTTGATAAGTAGCTACATAATAAAACAGAAAAGGGAGGTGAACCACAACAGAAGAATAAAGATAGCTAAAAGGGGCACAGAGAATAATGGGTATACACCACACTCAACTAAACATTGGAACTTTGTGAATATTTTATATGATAATAGACTAAAATCTGATCTAAAATTCAAATCCTAAAGTATGAAAAAGCCAAATAAAATCAAGAGTAAAAATAATTACCTGTGATTTGAACCACTATTCACAGTAGATGGTCTGACCCTAACTGAGTTAATCATCTGAAAAATAAACTATAGACACTCTCCAGTGGTTTTAACAGGCCTCTGGTCAACCCAACATCATAATATCTAGGATTCATGCCAAAATAATTGGAATGCACAGAATCAGGGAAATGAGAACACTTAGAAGTAAAAAATTCATCAGCATCTGCCAGGCTAAGATGGATACAGATGTTGGTGCTATCAGAAAGAGAACTTGAAATAATTACCGTGTAACTATCCCAAATAAGACCAAGGGAAATGCATTCAAAAATACTGAAAATATAGAATTCTCCAAAGACAAGTAGAAATGATAAACAAGAAGCAAATGGAGATTTAAGAGCTAAAAAAAAAAATAAGATACCTGAAATAAAACCTCCCTGGTGGAAACACTGGTACCCGGGAGGCAGAGCACGTGGGACAAGGCTACATGGGAACTCTCCATTCCTCTGACTAGTTTTGCTGTGAATCCAGAGTTAGTCTTAAAAAAAATAGCCAACAAAGAAAAAGAGCTCTCTGGATGGCCTCAGCACAGGGTAGCGAGATTGTAGGAAGGGAGCAGCAGCCCGAGAACAGAGCAACGAAGTCACCCAGGAGGCTGAGATGACAGCGAACAGAGGCTCGGGGGCCTGGGGGTGACAGTGAAGGGCCAGACAGGTGCTATGGAGCTCAGGTGGGAGACATCATGATGGGCACAGAAGAGAGCGGGGGGAAGCAACGTCAGGAACCTTGCCAAGCGTGCTGTAAGACATGAATCCACAAGTTCAAGAGGCTCCACAGACCAAGGGGAGGAGTGGAGGAGTGGAGGGATTGTGCCTTGCAACTTCCTCATGCTGAGAGCCTCAGAGGAAGATGAGCCACGAGGGAAAGATGAGAAGTGACATCCAGGGGAAACCAATCTGGATGGTCCCACATTCCACCAGAAACCACAGCAGCCAGCCAAGAGTGAAGGAGCACCTAAGAACCATCAGGACAGACGTATGGATGATTCTCCACCACAGAGGAAGTACAGACAGACACACCTCAGCAGACTCTGGAATTCACAGCCAGTTCTTAGATTCACATGAAAGATGCCAAGGGCTAGAGGAAGCACAGTGATTTAAAAGAAAAACACTGTAATTCATTTCTCTCCCTTGTAAAAAACAAGGGGGAGAAATGAATTACAGTAGATGGGGTAGAGAGAGAAGATGGGAGGGGAGGGGAGGGGAGGGGAGGGGGGATAGTGGAGGATAGGAAGGGCAGCAGAACACAACAGACACTAGTATGGCAGTATGTAAAACAGTGGATGCGTAACCGATGTGATTCTGCAATCTGTATATGGGGTAAAGATGGGAGTTCATAACCCACTTGAATCAAAGTGTGAAATATATGTCAAGAGCTATGTAATGTTTTCAACAACTAATAATAAATAAGGAAAGAAAGAAAGAAAGAAAGAAAGAAAGAAAGAAAGAAAGAAAGAAAGAAAGAAAGAAAGAAAAGAAAAGAAAAACACAGTTGGTGGATTTATCAAATCAAACTCTGATCCTGTGATTAAGCTACAGTAATCAAGGTGGTTTTGGTACTGAGGAAGACATACGTGAATGGATATGTGGGATCAAAGAAAAAGAACAAAAATAGGGACATGTATATCTGGTCAATTGGTTTCCAATAACTCTATCAAAGAAACTCACTGGGCAAAAGACAATGTTTTCAATAAATGGTGTTTGATCAACTGTATATCAATTTGCAAAAATGAATGTCAACTTTTTCCCTCAAGCCATACACAGAATTTAACTCACAATGAGTCACTGACCTAAATGTAAAACCTGATGAAATTATTTGTGAAATTGACAAAGTTTTAGATTTCTTAAATGCAAAGAACTCAAATTACAAGAAAAAATTAATAAACTTAGCGTCATCAAATTTTTAAATATTTGTTCTTTGGAAGACACTGTCATGGTTTTTGATATGAGATGTCTCCCCAAAAGCTCATGTGTGAGAAAATAAAAAGGCAGCCCCCGACCAGGGGAGAAGTTTCATGCACCTGCATCATATGGAGGACCGTGTCTAGAATATGGAAAGCACTCCTACAATTCAATAACAAGACCTCTAATAACACAGAGTAGACAGAAGATTTGGACAGAAACATCACAGAGGAGACCTGGGAACAGCGAGTTAGCTCAGAGTGACCGTCATCAGGGGAGTGGAAACCAACCACAGAACAGCTCCGTCAGCTTTGCTAAGAAGACTGACTGTCCTGCTGTGACTGGATCTGGAGGTCCTGGAGGTCCCTGAAGGCCCCTGTGTCACAGGCCCTGTCCCAGGAGCAATGCTATTGGGAGATGGCAGACACTTAAGACGAGGGGTCCTCTGTTCCCTGGGGGCGGGCCCTTGGGGGGTAGTGGGACCCCAGCCTCTTCTTTGGTCTGCTCTGTGGCTCGCAAGATGGTAGCTCCCCTGCCATGGTGTGCAGTGCCACCACAGGTCCAAACTGTGGACCGCTTGGCCACCATCTAAGGCCACCACCTTGAGGCAGTGGACAGAAAGTGCCTTCTCCCTGTGAACTGACCCTCACGGGGATTTGTGGGCATGATGTGTGTGGGTGGGAGCACGAGAACCCTTGTCCAGAGGTGGTGGAGAGCGTGGGCTACACAGCAGGAGCAGCGCCTGGAAAGGCCAAGTGTCCGCGAGTGACAGGGCGGCCTCGCACTCAGGTGTCCAAGCAGAAGCTCCCAAAGCCAGCACGAGAAGGTTCACGGCAGGCACTGAACAGCCCCAAGCCCGAAGCCCCCGCGGCCTGCCACAGAACGGGGTGAGCTGACTGGAATCATGGGGCGCAGAGCAGAGCATCAGCAAGGGGAGCCAGAGAGCAGACACTCAGAGCCATTTCCACAACACTCGGAAAACAAGTTCCACCTACCGTGGCCCCGAGCAGGCCCCGGGCTGCAGGGAGGAGGGGGAGGCAGGAGGGGGTTCCCCGAGGAGTCACGAGAGCTTCCGGGACCCAGGGAAATGGGTGTCCCTTGATCGTGGCGATGGATTCCCAGGACTATGCCTGTGGCGACCCTGACCACGTGGCCCACGCTGGGTGTGCCCACTGCATTCTTCCTCACAGAGTCCCCAGTGAGTCTCAGAAAAGCAAAACTAACTGGGGGAGAGCACCCAGCACCCAAGAGGCAGCGACTGAGAGCAGGAGTGCTACGGGGCAGAGGGGCTCCTCCTCTGCCACCCCCAGCTGATGGGTGTGGGGACGGAGGAGGGCGTAAGAGTAAGCGACTGTGGCATTGCATTTAAGGGAAGAACGTCCAGGCGACACCTGACAGGAAACTGCAGCTCAGGCCTGACTGAGGGGTTGGCCCAGGAGCAGTCGAGCCATAAGCAGTTTAACTGGCCAATTAAAACACAGTCAGCAGCAAAGGCTGTGGCTGATAACAGCACCTCGCAGACTGACAATAGAAGGACTCTCCCGTGCCGTGCTGGGCGTGGGGTGTCCCCAGTGCCTCGTGTGGGACAATGCAGGGAGCCCAGTGAGATGGTGGGTACTGGAAGCCTGGACCCACCAGTGCTGGAGCCCTGCAATGGGTGACCGGTGGAGACTCCAGGCAGCTGGGCTGCGGCCACAGGAGGCAGGTCCCTGGAGGTCCTTGACGAGCAGACCTCTCTGGGCTTCCTGGAGCCATGTCCTGCTGCTCTCCCCCACCACGCCCTTCTGCCCTGGTGCTCTGGCTCACCCTGGGCCCAGGGCTGTAGAGTCAACCATCTATAGACTGGGACCCCTGAAGCCTTGAGCCCCAAGTGTTTGCACACGGACATTCTGGTTTTATAAATGCACTGAACAAGCAGAAGCAGGATGCTCCTGCCGTGAGCCCGACTTTGTGTTTACTGTGTGCACTAATGTAGAGACGCTTTGTGTTTACTGTGTGCACTAATGTAAAAGATACATTTCTTTCTTAGCATCTCCTGTTTCCAGATACTTTGCTGTGTGACATGAGAATTTTATAATCAGAAAATATTTAGTCATTAATTCTGCGTACCAAGGCAAGGAGTGCCGTGAGGAGGTGACGTTTTCAGGTTTGGCCAGCTGAGAGCCATTCTGCCTTCTGGTAGGGCCTGTGCTCTAGAGCACTCAGGGGACAGGCTGGACAGGCCTCCCAGTCCCCACAGCTCCCTCCACCTGAAAGCCTGTCTGTGGGGACCAGCATCAGGGCCCTCAAGAGCACACCGCTCTGTGCCCCCCATGAGCCATCCAGCGTCTACCACCCTGTCTCTGTGCCTGGAGGGACAGCAGCACATTAAGAAGCCATGTAACTCCAAAAGCGACTGTGAAGCCTGGGATTATTTGTAGAACGTTTTTGAGGAAACTCCATATCATTACGTGGCTGGGTCTGCAGAGACGGCAGGGTCTTGTGACTCTGGCTTCGCACACAAAGCACACTTCCTCCTGTGACGCCCAGAGAGAAGGCGATGACCACCGACACTGGTGCCGGACTCCGTACTGGCCCGTTCCAGGTGGGTGTGGGCTTTGAGCCACACCAGTCTTGTCACTCGGGAACTGAAAAATCACCTCCGATAATCGGCTCATGCTGGGAACGTCCACATTTGGGGTTCTGCCTGGGGAGCATGGAGGCCGATACTCCAAAGCAGAATTATCAGAGCCGTCCGCTCTTCCCCAGGCAGGGGCCCAGTGGGCTTTTGAGCCACCCGTTGGCCTCAGCCCCGGCGGCTGTGTGGGAGAGAGCAGCACTGTGCTTTCCTGAGCCGCCTCCTCCTCTCAGACTCAAAGGAGCAGAGAGTGCCTGGAAAGCCTCCTGGCCTGGGCAGGGACTGGACAGCCTTTTCATCTGCCACTCACCTCTGGGCTCTCAGTCTTTTCTGTGAGCAGCTGCTGCCCATTCCATCCCTTGGCACTGGGACATCTGTGGCACTCCCAGCTCTGTCCCAAGTCCCCAGGGGAAGCTGGCTTGAGCTGGCATTAGGCCTCATGGTGATGGGCAGGTGACCTACCTCCTGCAGGACGATTTTGTAGGGTCCTATGAAGTCTGAGAGTGAAAAGCACAGGGTTTTTTTTCCTTTTTTATTCTTGCAATAATTGTTTCCTAGCTTAAGATAACATAGCCCCTACAAAATGTCACTGCAGCATAGAGGACATTTAGACATTTTACACCACTTTCTTCACGAGGTGGATGAATTGGTTTTCTGAAGGTAGAGCAGGAAGTGAAGACGGGAGATCTGGAAAACTAGGCAGCTCCTGGGAGGGAAAATACCTGTGGCACAAGATACCCGTGAGCCTGTCCAGAGCACGCGGCACCCAGAGGCTCAGCGGTCACCTGAGACACTTTAACAAAGACAGTAATGTCCACGTGCTACCTCTGTGGAATACGAACCCTTGCACAAGACATCCTCTCTCCAGAGACGCCAGGGGAGGACACTTCCTGTGGCCCCAGTCTCTGCGGCCCTGAGAGTGCTCTCCTGAGGACACTCCTGCACTCCAGGCCTCCAATCCACTGCCCCACCCCAGGTGATCATCCGCAATGACCTCACTTGCACATGGGGCTGTGTGCGCAGGTACCAGGGGTTGGGACGTGGAGGCTCCTCTGGGGACACCGGCCAGCTCACTGCACGAACGGCCTCGCACTCCCTTTTGCACCTGGGCTCCCGGGGAGGTCTATCTTGTCCCTGCCCTTTCCTTGCTCTCTGTCTCTGTTTGCCACCATGAAGGAAGCAGCTCTGTGGTCCCGGGTGCTCCCTCGGGATGTTCTGTCCCGCTAAAGGCCAGACGATGGACCAAGTGGCTGTGCACTGAGACTTCTGACCCCATGACAAAATAAATCTTTCCTTCCTTAAGTTGATTTTTTTCAAGTATTTGTCACAGTTGACCAGGCCACGCACCTCTTCCCACCCTGGAAGGGGACGTGCAAAGTTCTTCCTTCTGCACAAGCACCCCCACAGCCCATGTGGTCCTGGTCAGTGAAGGACCATGACTTGCTGCCCCACTGATTTCTCTTAAGCCTCAGCTCACATGGTGGTGGGGAGAAACCCAGTGTCCTTACTCCCGGGGAGACACAGTCTCATGGGACGCGCACACGGAGGCAAACATGGTCGCAGGTGACAGGAGCATGGCAGGAAGCATCTGCAGGTCTGCTGGGAATTCCACCTGGGTGCCCCCCTTCTACCTCTCCACGCACGCCCCGTCTCCCCTTTCCTCCTACCTCACCTCATGGACAATGTGGTGCAGCCCTTGGAACTGTGTTTCCAATCCATTGGAGCCACAGGTTTTTAAAACCTTCCTATGTCCACGCTGCTGGGTGCGTTTGGTGCACCTGAGCCCTGAAGTCCTGTTTACTCTGAGCCGTTGCAATGCTCAGCCCTCCGCGGGCTCCCATGCAAGGACTGTGTGTGACAGAAGTTCTGCAGTTGGACAGACGTGAGCCTGTCCACGAGCTGCCTGGGTGGTGTCCTCACTGGTCAGCGAGGAACCCCGAGAGGCTTACATGAGACCACACAGACACACAGAGCCCTAAATTCTGCACACAGGCCCATCTGCACAGGGAGACACACCGTGCACACCACACACAGGCAGAGCGACTCTCCACACACCGTGCGCTCACAGGCGTACACTGCCACATGCACACAAAGCCCCCGTCACATGCGGCCACTACCACAGGCTGCTCCCCGGCACATTCAGAGTCCTGTGGACAAGCAGAAGAGGCTGGTTCCGAGGGGCTGTGTCCAGGCCAGGCTGTGGCAGGTTTTCATTGGTTGGCAGAAAATCAGAAATAAAAAACCAAAATTTTAACTGCTGTTTGATTTTTTGGGGTGATAGTGATCATAGATCACATTTTGTATCTTGAGTGTTTGATATTTTTAATTGAGCATATTTTAAAATTGATGAATCAGTATCAATCTTGTTTATTTTTAACTTTCTTGTTCATGAAATCAAAAAAATCGAGAAGTGTAGATGAAAATTAAATCCCTAATCCCTGGAAATTTTTTTTACAGCCTTGGTCTTCTTTAAAAGTTATTTTTATTTCTGTAAAAAACTTTGATTACATGAAAAATCAGAATTCACTTAATTTAAAAGTAGGGAGTTTGTACCTGGGTCACGCTGTGTCCTCCTCTTTCAGTGCACACTGAGCAGGATGAACGTCCTGCAGTCCTGTGGAGACGTGTTCTTAAGACTGTACTTCCAAATAGAAGTGCAGATCCAGCCCCACGGCAGACAGCTCTGGTTGCCTACCCTGAGTTGTAGACTCTGATAAAACGGCGCAGAACGGAGAAGTGGACAGGTGGGGATGAAACGGAACCGTGTGCCCACAGCACTTCGCCTAGCTGCTGGCAGAACTCCCTCTGTTTAGAACCCCAGTAAGATTTTTCAAGCATCTTTCTGCCGAGAGCGATTTCAATATATTTTCTTTTGTAATGCTGTCAGGGATTAAAAAGAAAATGAACCAACAGACATGTGGCTGTCACCGTGAGCCTGTATTTCATGAAACAATCAGACCATTGTTCACATCCCCTGAGAACCAAAGTCAGGTCATGGAACTAATCAGGCACTCACCTTCCACGAGGGAGATTTAGCCCCAGAAACTTGTCTGGTAGGAAGCCTGTGAGTCAGGCTGGACCCTTGGAGTGGTCTCCACCATCTACCCTGAGAAGGGAATTATTTATTGGATGCAAATCGTGCCTAAAGGTGTCATTTGACTACTGTCCTGTCAAGCTGAGTTATTCATTTCTGTTTGTGAGAAGAACCAAAAATGCAGTGAACAGATGTTGTTTGCAGGGGACAAAAGAAATCAGGATGAACAGTAGGAAGGGTGTGAAGACAGTTAACACACTGACAAAGCTGTTACATTTTTTTCGTTCTTTGCCATTTGTGAAAAATAAAGTTTATTTGATTAATCAAAAATTATGGGAAGCCATCATGTAGATGTAGATGGATGACAGTTATTCAAAGTAATGTGACTTCATAGACGGTAAACTGCCTAACTAGTGTGGTACCAGACGTGCAGAGCTGTTTGTTGTCAGCCAGGGTGTCACTTCAGAAACGCAGGTGGTAGGGAACCACACAACCATCTGGAGTTCATGAGGATCAGCACAGAAGAAGTGAAATGAGGAAGCAGGTCACTGACAAGTGTTTTAGAAAGTGCCAGGTGGTAGAGTTCCACCAGGTTCAGCCACAGCAAGCAACGGAGATAGAGCATTGGTGTTCAACTGGCCACAGTGGACTCCACACATCCAAACCAAATCAAAAGGGACATTGAGGTCTTAAGAAAAGTCCACTTGGCTCTGGACGTCCAGGTGGATTCAGAGCTGTTGCTGGCAGGGTCAGATGGCAGGTGATGTTTTATGGAAGGAAGTAAAGTCACCTTATGTGAACACATCAATTGGTACAGAAAAATATGGGACAAAATCCATCACATATTCAAGATGAAAACTCTTAGCAAACTAGGAAGAGAGAGGAATTCCTTCAGCTTATAAAAGAACTTTTACCCCCAAAACTCTGAATTTAGTATAATTCCTTTTTTAATATTTATTTTTTTAGTTTTAGGTAGACACAATATCTTCACTTTGTTTTTACGTAGTGCTGAGAATCGAACCCAGTGCCTCATGCATGCTAGGTGAGTGTGCTACCACTTGAGCCACATCCCCAGCCCTAGTACAATTCTTAATGTGAAGGCTTTGATGTTTTCCCTGAATGCTGAGAACATAATCAAAGGTGCCCTTTCTCACAGCTCCTGTACAACATCACCATAGAAGAGCTCTCCAGTGTAATAAGACAAGAAAAGTAAGAGTCATATATTCGAAAGAAAGAAATGAAATTATCTCTTCAGAGATGATATATATTTCTATGTAGATAATCCCCTCAAATTCCCTTCCCCAATCCCTTCTTCCGTGAAGCCTACTAGAATTGATAGGGAGAATAGCAGAGCCATAACATATGAAGTGAATATATAAAAAGCAATTGTCTTCATATATACCAGCACTGGACAATTGATCATTGTAACTCTAAAAATAATGCCATTCACAATAACCCACACAAAAGTATTAGGTATCGATCTAACAAAATATGTATAGCATCTCTATCTTGAAAAGTTCAAACACTAATGAAAGAAATTCAAGATTTAAATAATCTTGCATGAGTGTTGGTAGACTTGGTATTGTCAAGATGTCAAAAATGAGCCAAAAAAAAATCTGAACAGATAACTGTCAATCAAAGAAGATGTACACATGCCAAGTAAGCAAATGAAAACTTCCTCAACATCCTTTTTATTAGGGAAATGCAAAATTAAAAAAAAAAAAACAAGAGCTACTATCCCAGACTTATTAGCCTGCCTAAAATTAGAAAATAAGGACTCACACTTCAACACTGGCAGGAATGTAGAACAAAAGTGACTCCATTGCTGTTGGCAATGTGGGAATGCAGAGTGACACAGCTAACCTGGAAACACGTCGGCAGTGTCTTACGAAGCTAAACACAGTCTCATTCTACCATCCAGCAACCCTGCTCCTTGGTGTTTATTCAACGGATTCAAAACGTAGGTTCACACAAACACCTACAGAATGTTTACAGCTGTTTTACATAACTGTCAGGAATCAGAAGCGATGAAAATGTGCTTCAGTGAGAGAACACACACACTGTGCTCCACCCACACAGTGGAACATCACCAGTGACCATGTCTGGGATTCAGTGACAATTCCAGCTGATGAGTCCATCAGCGTGACAGAAGGTACTGGATCATGTATGTGAGACTGCACACCTTCATTGTGCATCTCATTTTAAAAACAAATGGTTTACCCAGACACACGGACACACAGGTGAGTCACGGATGCATGTCGCTAAGGGGAGCAAGGGGTTCCATTCCGTGTCACTCAGAACAAGATAAGAGCACAGCTTCAGCCAGCCGCCGTGGTGCCAGGAGCCCAGAGGCAGAGGACAGGCAAAGCCAGGGCTTAGGTGACCAAACAACCTGCAGAATGCTGTCATGGGGAATACATGACAGCCAGCGGCACTTGTCAGACCCTCCCCATAGAACACCCCAGCATGAGAGTGAGCCCTAGTCACTCAGGCAGTGAGGAGCTCCCAGCATGGAGGGCAGACAGTGCCAGCAGAGCGTTCTGTGTCACGAACATGTGGACAGCCTCCCTGAAGGGGACTTGGGAAGGAGGTGCCATGCCACCAAAGGCAGAGGCCTTGTGAGCAGCATGCTCTCCTGCAGGGCATCTCCACAGAGGCACAGGCTGAGATCTGGCCACTGCCCTGCAGAGGACTGCACCGTTGGGGTGTGGTGGATGGGCAGTGGGAGCCCACTTGTGCAGGGCGGTCACAGGAAGAATGGGCAGGGCTGGGATGACCTTGTAACTCTGAAGGACAGCCAGAGACATCAGAACCAGCCATGCTGAGACCATGCTCATGCACCTGAGTACTTATGGAGACCTGGCACATGCCCACATGTGTCCCCTGTCAGTGGAAATGGTGGCTGCAGTCAGCTACCTGGTGCCTAGCCCTCTTCCCCAATCCCTTCTTCCGTGAAGCCAGCCAGGGAGCAGGGTCTAAAAAGCAGCCCTAATTGGGGCAGGAAATACACAAGATGAGCCTGGACATCTTGTAGGCCAAACAGAAGGTCCTTGTGCATATGCACACACATAGGTCACTGAAAAGTGTTTTAGAAAGTGCCAAGTGGTAGAGTTCCACATGTATGCATGCATGCACATGACACACAAGTACATGCACATATATGCACACATGCACATGCATACACACAAGCACACATGTGCACACACAAACACACACACATGCACACACAAGCACATGCACATACACATGCACACACACATACACATGCACACCCAAGCACACACACACACAAAGCCAACAGGAAGAACTTCAAAAGAACACACCTGGAAAATTCTGAGCAGGAAATAAAATGATTCTTGGAAAATAAGAAACTAAATACTCATGACAACACACTAATAAAATGATTGGTTGATTAACATAAACAGAATAGACCAATGTCCTGACCAGAATTCCAAATTATCTATGTGGAGGCCCCCAGTGGAGGCCAGGAGCAGATCCCAGCCCTGAGGTATGGCTGGACAGGGTGGCTTCCCTCCAGGGAGCGCCACAGCAGGGATACCTGTCACACAAGCCCAGCCAGGTGACCGAGGCCCTGGACCAGCAAGTCAGCCTGACCCCACGGACCTAGATATGGCACGATGGGAAGGAGGCTTGACCTCATCTTCTATCTCCCAGAGCCTAGCACACCAGTGCCCAAGAGAAACACACCTGCACACTCAGTGGAAGGACGTCCACAAATGCTTTCAAGCCCCTCCGCAGAACTGTCACACCCCAGAACAAGGTCAGTGTGAGACAGTCACACCAAGGAGAGCCCAGGAGACAGGGTGAACAAGGTGACAGTTTCCCAGATGACATCTGGGACAGAAAGAGGAGTACAGGAGAGAGGCAGGCTGGGAGAAGGAGGGGCTGGCTGGTACAGGTTCTCCATCCTGCGTAGGGTGACTCACTGCGGTGCTCACGCACTGCACCCCGGTGATGACCTCTGCACCAGGGTGACCTCTCTGCTCACCCGCTCACTTGTGCTGGGGTGCCGCTCAGTGGAGTGCTGGCCCCACACGCATGAGGCCCTGGGCCCCATCCCCCGTTCAGAAAACAGAATCTGAGAAAATAGGACAACAAAATGTAACCGCAGAGCACTTCTCAAGACAAAACCTCATACGGCCTTTTTTTCATTTAAGTAATATTATTTTTAGCATGTTTTAGGTAAAAGGCAATGATTTTACCTTGAAATAGAAAATTTATTACCCTAATTAGGCTCTAGAAGTTCCTAGAGACATACTTTTAACTAGAATAAGCTGCCGTTGAACAACTCAAATGATGAACTCAGAAAACAGCATAGGTTTCAATTGCCTTTAACATCCATTTGATAAGAATAAATATTGCAATTTACACTTGAATTTTAAAACTGCTCCAGCCACTTGTGTGGCATTGTGGGGTCCTGAGGGTATCACGGGACCTCTGCGTGTGGCTTTGGCCTCTGACTGAGATCTGCTCTCTAGTACAGGGGAGACGAGCCCTGCTCCATCAGCAATGTGGTGAGCAACAGGCCTTCTGCAGAGTGTCTCCCGGGGCTCTGCAAACAGCTCAGGTTCTCCTAACACGGGGCTGCCCTTGACCGTGGCTGTAATTAAATTCTGTGACTCTGCTATGGAGGGTTCCTTTCTAACATCACACAGTGGGGCCGAGGTCTCAAAGCTCCCCTTGTGTTGAAAGTGACATCAGGGCAGGTGGGCTGCTGCTAGGAGGGGCACACTGCACACACCTGCCTCAGGACACCAGCGGACACAGGCGGGGCCCGGCTCCTGTGCAGGTGTCAGAGGGAGTGCTCACCTTTCAAAGCCAGGCTTCGGTGTTGACATGGCGCCTTGCTTCTTGACACAGAGGAGAACTGTGGAGTTGTCCTCAAGTACCGCGCCACTGTCCCCAGCACGGGGAAGCTCGCTCTGAGGGAAAGGGGAGACTCCATCTCCATGCAGAGCTAATTCAAAATGGCAGCCGTGCATACAGGACTTCCTCCTCCTTCCTTTCCTCTTCTTCCTTGTGGGGACGCAGTGGGGTATCAGGAACACAGAGCTGCCTGGTTCCTGGATGATGATGTGGCCCTGTCAACAGCTCACCACGCCTGAGTGGGCCCATCCTCCAGCGGCCAGCAGTCTGTGTGCACAAACCCTACCCACAAATGGCAGACTCCTCCGACAGCCCAGTCGGGCCACTATCTAGCTAACTATCACCATGTCCACAGTCCAGGAGGGGCAGCTGAGCAAGTATCCTGGTCAGAAGTGACAGCCACAGAGAAAGCCTTCAGCCACCACACACACCCCCAGGTGGACGGCGGGCGGGCGAGGAAGCCCTTGTGTGCAGAGAAGGGATCAGGAGGGATTCCACGCAAACCACAGAAAGCCTGGTTACCTTGGGGCTGCTCAGGATGAATCCACTCTCCACACCATGGACCGTACAAGTGGTCCACAGCACACATGGCCAACAAAGCCCTTAGAGAAGGCTGCTCCCCGGCTGCTCCACACCGCTGGCCCCACATCTGGACTGGTCTCTGTGCCCTGGGGGTCAGTGCAGGAGTCGTGGAGATGACTGTTGGTTTTAGCCCATGGCCAGCACAGGCTTCAGAGGGGAAGGTTCCGCTACATGAGAAATCCAAAGGGAGTTTGAATTAAAGAGACAGACTCCAATCACCTTTAAACCAGCTCCAGGACGGCTTCCCATAGCCCCGCCTCAAGCTACCTGTTAGAGTAGCGAGGTTTACGCAAGAGGCCAGCGAGAGAGAGAGAGAACACGCCAGGGAGTGGACTTTTATTGGGGAAGAAAAAATTCATTCATCTTCTTCCTTATTTTTCTGTAAGCGTTCGTGACATGGTCTCTGTCCCATTGTGCTTTGACGGTTCTGTCTTAGACATGCTAGAGAATGCTCAGGCTTTCTGTAACTCCTGCTGGAGCTACGTTCCCCACCTCCACAACGTCACACTTCAGGCGTCTCTGCACCCTGCATGCTCCTGAGCCCCGAGGGGTGGGCACAAGCAGGGGACTGGGGAAAACAGCAGAGAGGAGAAGACCTCGCGTTTCAGGACGCTTAGCTCCTAGAGAGGGAAGCCGCTGATGGAAAGCTCTGAAGTCCCGACTGCTGTCTCTCAGACACAGCTGGTCACGTCAGCCCGCAGGCCAAGCCCCAGATACCCACCTGCAGAGAGGTGAGTGGCCTCCAGGGTGTGTGGAAGGGCCAGGCCAGGCCATGGGGCTGGAGGGAGGCCCAGGCCTGCGGTGTCTGGGGCTAGCAGTGACACCACTGCAGTGTGGCTGGTCCTGCCCTGGAGGTGAGCAAGGGACCCGAGTTCCCACAAGGCACACTGCAGCTCCCCCGGGGACTGTGAGGAAATGTGTTCCACATTTGCTGTTTTAAGTTTCTGGACTGCAGAGACCACAATGCCCACGTTGGACTTGTTCCCACAGAAGGCAACGCACCCTGGCCATGAGGTGTTAGAAGGCCACATCCAGCTGCTGTCTCTGAAGCTTCTGTACCTGGAGCATAGCTTGACTTCATCAGGGAAAGAAAGAGGAGGAACTCCCGGGGGTGGCAAATCTGGACCCTCGAGGTCCTGGAGAGTGGGCGTTACAGGTGCCCTTAGGTGGGCCCCTCCAACTTTCAAGATTTGAAGGATAAAAGCTGAAAAGAGAGTTAAGGCAAAGCCTTCTTCCTGTGGAGGAGGCTGGAATGTGCCATCCGGGCCCCTTAGGAAGTCTCCTTGCAAACCGAAGGGTCATCGACCCTTAGGAAGGCAGGAGACAAGGGTCCCCAAGTGCAGATGTTCTGGGTGAGGCCGAGAGCGTCCCCAGAGGAGCTTCCCTTTGGAGGCAGGCCTGGGTATCCAGCTGCCTCCTGCTTCACGGGGCAGGGACAGTGCCAGGGGAGGTGGCGGGCTTCCTGAGAGTGCTCCCTCCCTGCGGAGATCCCGAGGCAGAGCCCAGAGGAGACGGGCCAGAAGGACCACGGACTAGCAATGTCTCACCTGCTGTGTGGGTGAGCAGGCCTTCCACAGTGACACCAGGTGGCCTTCCGGGCTTTCGGTGGTGTTCGGGTCCTGAGGGCCAGCACCTTCAGAGCACTCTGGGCTCCAGGGGAGTGGGATTCTACTGCTGGCTCTCCCAAGAAACAACCCGAGTGTAGAGCCCAAAGTGGGGACAAGACTGGAGCGCTCCTTCTGCCTCAGAGCTGGACAGGTGTCCACGGGGGCAGGCTGGCCCCTGGGCACGGAAGGTCATCATGTGGGCCGGGAGTTCTGGCCTCTAAGGGCCACACCTGCAGGAGTGACCAGGAAAACCACATGGCTCCCCACTCCACCATCGCCACCTCAGATGGAGCCAAGGGGGGCTGGGCCAGGGGGAGCAGCCCCGGCAAGGGTCCGAGCAGGGCAGCTGCTGCGGGCCTGGGGAAGATGGCCTGTGCGGAGATCCCACCTGAAGAGGACTGGCCAGGTTCTCCTGAGGAAATGGGCTTTTAAAGGCAATCATTTGTTCCTCAGTGGAATAGGGACTTTGTGGCACTGTGGTGGCACTACCTGGGCATGTCATGCAGGAACCTCAATATAAAAGGTGCCGACTGTGACAGCAGAGGAAAGAGGTCTGAGAAGCAGAGCTACTCAGAAATGTCCATGGGCTGGGGGCAGCTCAGTGGGAGCACTGGCCTGGCCTGCACAAGGCCTGGTCCCATCCCCAACCCTGGGAGGAGGGGGAGGGGGGAGGGGGAGGGGGAAGGGGAAGGGAGAGGGAGGGGGGAGGGAGAAGAAGGGAGGGGAGGAGGGAAGGAAGGGGAAGGGAAGGGAGGGGGAGGGAGGGTCGTGTACTGATACACATGTTGCACAAGTATTTCCTGCTTGTGTTCTATTTTCCGTTGTCCCCATAATGTCCTCGAATGCAAAAGCATTGCTTTTATTTTGCTGCACAGAATGAATATCTGATATTTCAAGACCTATGTGTACATCGGAAAGGTGTTCGGCTTGTACCTGGGGATTATTCTTAATGTTTTTTAAATTTTCTGTGATGAATAGGAATTAAAAATGTTGAGAATAGCTCCTTTTAGGGTAATTCTCAAGCTAAAGTTCCAGGGTGAAACAGAGATGGGGTCAGTGGCCTAGACCTTGAAGGAAACCTGGACTCTGGACCCTGGCGCAGAACCCACTTACCGCATCTTGTCGCTGTTCTGAGGGTGTTTCCAGTGCTTCCTGTGCTGTAGGACAAGCCTGGGGTGGCCCTGAGCGCCTGCTCCCTGTGGACATCCTGGAGAATACTGCTTTCTCTGTCCCTGGGCCTCAGAGGCTGAACCAAAGAGGGAGCCTCGGGCACAAGCTTGCGTCCTCTTGTCCTCCCCACCCTGGTCTGCACAGGGTCCTCTAACACCAGCCCCGCCTCCAGCCTCCCTCAGTGCCCATGCAGCCGAGCTGGGCCCCTGGGCCTCCTGGCCTCTGGAACCTCCATGTGAGCAGAGTCTAGTTTTCTCATCTCAACCCACATCAGGACACCGTTGGAAATGAGATCGTCTTCTTACCCTCACTTAGACTGCTCACACTAGTGCACAAAGCAACGGGTTTTTTATCTTTATCTGTGTCTGGCAACCTTGCTGAACTCATGCATTAGCTCTAATTGTGTGCGTGTGTGTGTGTGAGAGTGTGTGCACGCACGTGAGTTTGTACATGCATGTGTGTGTGTGAGTGTGTGAGTGTGTGTGGGTTTCTGTACACACGGTCGTGACTTAGCCACAGAGACCCTTTATTTCTCCTTCACTAAGGCTAACCATATACTGTCTTGGGTGACTACCCTCCAGACCCCGGGGGGCAGTACTGAACAGAAGCCTGCCTCCTGGCCTCAGGAGGGTCTCTCCATTAGGCATGGTGCCCCTGAGTGTATTCAGACTCACCGTCAGGCTGGGGTGGTCTCTGCTGGTTTGCTGAGTGCTCTATTGAGAGCAGGTCTGGGATTTATCACGGGGTCTGAGCCCCAGCTGTTGAGCCTCGGGTGAATTCTGCATCAGGGCCAGGTGAGGCCCTTCTTAGAAGTCTAAGGGACCCTGAGTTACGAGTTTCCACTCAGACCCTTGGTGGCAGGCACACTCTGGCCCTGGGTGGCGTGTCACACTGCCCCATCCTCTGGGGTGGCTGTCTCTCTGACCCCAGGCACTTCCTCGTGTGTATGGGATGTGCTCCATTGTCCTCGAGTGACCTCTCGGGACATCTGCTGGCCTCTGGAGAGCTCCCAAGGAGGCTCTCCAGCCTCTGCCTGGGACTGCTCTCTCGCCTCTCAGGCCGGCTCTGCACCTCCATTCTGGGTGACCACGGCTCTGCCGCCCCTCCTTGCAGCCCGGCACGTCCAGGAATTAAGGGGAGTGGCCTCAGAGGCTGTCTGTCCAGTCTCTTGCTGAAGGGAGCCCTGGCCCCAAGGACTCGGCCCAAGGCCTGGAGCACCGCCCTTCCATGCCCTCATTGTGAACTTCAGGTGGGAAGGCAGACCTGGTGGCCCGCCGTCTGCCCCGTGTGTCCACCTTTCACCTAAGACAGGCTCACTCATGTTCAGGTGCTGGTGGTGCTGGGGAAAGCCAGCAGAAGAGGAGATGTAGAGATAAAGCAGGAGAGAGGGGTAAAGGTGGTCCCGAGGAACAAAAGGAGGCAGGGTCCGCTAAGAGAGGCTCGCCCTGGGGGCTCGAGGCAGGCTTGGAGAGCTGGCGACCTCCACCTCGCTGGCTCACTGGAGGGAGCCGGGAGCAGGTGCTTTCTTCTCCCTGAGGAGTACCGACATGCCTGCCGCAGGGCCAGGTGGGGACCACGGGGTCAGTGTGCGTGTGGGCAGAGAACATGCAGGTGCCTGAGGACCCTGTCAAACCGACAGCTATGAGCCCACTACCAGTGTGGACAGACCCCTCAGGGCTCTCGGGAGCTCAGCGCAGCCTGGGGCGGGAGGGCTGTCGGGCTGTTGGGCTGTTGGGCTGGTCTTCTCAGGGGTTGCAGCATGGATGCTACTCGTTGCCAAATCTAGGGTGTTGAGAGAAAAGAATTTCCAGGACGCTGGTCACCGGTCCTCACCCCCCAGTCCCAGGTGACGACCAGCTTACCGCCTTCCCCAGCGGAGCGGGTCTCTTGTGACTCATGGGTAATGCCTGCAGGTAGTTTTGGTCTTACTTCTTTTACCCTGTCTTCCCAAAAGTGAGCCTGCCCCACTCAGAAGATGTTAAGGTCTTTGCACCAGCATCTGCTTGCTCCTTGTGCCCAAAAAGTGTGCACCAAAAAACGTGCACCGTGGTCCTCTGCCCCCCGTTGCAGCTGTGCCCTGGACATGCGGTTGTGCAGCCCACACTTAATCGTCTTCCCTTCCAGTTGCCTCCCTCTCTAAGGAGGAGAATGTGAGAATCTAAAATGGAGGGAAATGGAATACTCCCCTCAAAATGAAGAGCCATCTTCGCTTGTCTTCTCACAGGGGAGACCCTTCCTCTCCCCGGAACGCGAGTTGCGGTGTTCTACTCCTGCCTCCATCTTCTAAGCTAATCTCTAGAGGCCATCTCTGTGGTCAGTTGAGAGACCTGTCCTGAGCACCTCTCTGCAGGAAGCCCCGCTCACTGGATGTGATAGAAGCAGAGGGACTGTCCCCAGTCTCCTGGGGACAAATCTCCTGCATTGAGAGGCGCACCACGGCCCTCCTGCCTTGCAGTGTCCGACTTGCAGACAAACAGCCTGGGCGTGTGCTGCCAGAGCCCAGCTTCACCACCAGGACAGCAGACCCCTTCCGGTGGCCACTGTCCCTTGGCCCCCCACACTCACTCCACACTGAGCAGGATGAGTCTGGGAAGACATGAGGTGCCGGTGCAGGCGCAGAGTGCTCAGCCTCTGAGCCCCCGGTGACAGCAGTCAGGAGACGGTTCTGACCAGGCAGAACCTCAGAGCCAGGTGACATCGGAGCGCCTTCTGCAGCAAGCTGCTGTGGGTAAGTGTGCCGCCTTCCCGCCCAGGGGAGCCTCTGCCCTACGCCGCTCGGAGCCCCGGACGAGCCGCGTTCAGCGTGGATCCTGTCACACGTTGCCCTGGAACTCATCTCATCTAAAGGAGCGTGGCACATCCCAGCTGGCCTCAGACACAGAAAGGCAGCCGTTGGGGGCCGGCCCTGTGCGGGCCTGCCACAGGTGCGCCCTGGGCCTGGGTCCACAGTACGCCGCGCCCACTGCTATACAAACCCCAGCCAGGCCAGCCGAGCACCGCAGCCTGCTGTCAGTTGGCTTCACATGCTCAGAATAGTGTGTTCGGGAAACCCAACCTCCGGGGATGCGAGCCCCATGAAACCCCAGGGTAGCGTTGGGCTGGACTTCCCTCCAGGGTCTCCAAACTGCTGCATCTGGTGGAACGGAACTGGGTCCTCGTAAGCACCCACCCTTTCCTCTCTGCGAGCTGTACACAGCGCACTGTGTCCACCCCACAGGCGGTCAGGTCCTCAGTGCTCACCTGAGCGGGCATCTGTTGTGCACAGGTGGATGGGGACCCTGGTGTGCAAGGGAACAGCTGCTCCAGGTGGTGTCTGGAGAGTGGTTGGGGTACCAGTGACCTGGGGCAGTGAGAGGGGAGTGAGAAGCTCCGAGAAGCCTCCAGAGGCGCAGAAACGGCAGCACCATCCCGGCATGGGCATGCGTGTGGAGCTGTGGGGCTCGGCTGCCCTTTCATGGCTTCTGTTGTTTGCTGGGCTCAGTGGGACGGGCAGTCAGTGCTGTGGCAAGACATGCCAACAAATTGCATCACTTGTGCCTCGGTGACCGAGGACAATGACATGCCATATGCCGGCGGCAGGAAATGAATGGGCTCATTACACTGGCACCGGGCGCTCGGGCCATCAGGCTTCTCAGCCGTCTGTGGCCAACTGGAAGGTGGCAGAGATGCAGAAAACCTCTGGCCTTCCGGGCCATGTTGTGGGGCAGGGCTCCGGGCAGGGTACCGGGAGCCCGCAGGGAAGGAGGGTACCCTCTCCCTGAAGGTTAGCTCACCATTTCAGAAAAGACCTGGGCAAAATTAGCCCTCTCTGCCCCCCTGCACCGAGGGAAGGAGAAAAGACAAATCACTATGTGCCTCCCAGCTGCAAGGAGAGACAAAAACCCAGCCGGTGCCGTGCCCCATGCATTCAGAGCCGGAGCTGCACAGACGGCCACAAAGGCTGCCCCAGCGCTGACCCCACCGCCTGGGCCACACCCCGCAACACGCCACTCATATCTGACCTCCGGCCTCTCTGGCAGCGCATCGTTTGTCTCCACGCATGGACGTGGGGGGGGGGCGGTAATGATGGAAGAGCCAGAGGGCTGGCGGTCCGAGTGGCTGACCAGGGGGAGAGCCGGTCAGGGGTCGGCCAGGCGACCTGACCCTTGCGTTTGTTCCAGGGGCAGGATGAGATGGGCAGCCACCACAGGTTCCTTTCTCCCTGATCACTGTAATTAGCTTCATGGTCAGAGTTGGGCCAGCCTGGGGCCCCCTCCTGGCAGACCCACACTTGGCACATAGCGGTATTAATAATTGGCATGGGAGGGCTTTTCAATACAACTGTAGACCACCCTGAGGTCACCTGCCTCTGCCTGCCTACCCTGCAGGCAGGGGATGGCAGCGTCAGCAGGAGCTGCCCTGGTCACAGGGAGAAACACAGGGGCCAGCACAGGGGGGCCTGGGCAAGGTGCTGGGCCCCAGGCAGCCCCTGGCTAGTGCACTGGTACCTGAGAGGAGGCGCTTGACAAGGCCATGAGTTCTCAGCCAGTGTCTCTCAGGCTCTGCCCCTCAGCTAGGTGGAAATAGCCAGTGTGTCCACTCTACCCTCCTTCTGCACGCAGCAGGCCCTGGTCAGCTCCTGCTGCCCACCACAGAACTCCTGATTGGGAAGAAGTGTGGACGTGAAGGAATGTGCCTCTGGCCAGGCGGGCACCAGGCCCGTTCCCAGCCCACCTGAGGGGAGGAAGGCAGGTCCCCCTGGCCTGGCCTGGCCTCTCACTGAGAGCATCTTAAATACAGTCACGTGAAGCAGCTTTCATTCTAAGCAGGCTTCTGGACACGCTTAGAGATGGAGAAATGTGTTCCGAGCCCCTAGAAGAGGAGCACACCCCTGTCTGCTCGCAACTGGATTCCACAAAACGGACCGCCTTTCCACTTTCTCCTCAGGATCCAGGACTGCTTTCCCTCCGTCTCTGGCTGGCCAAGCAGTGGCCATGGCGTCCAGCTTCCTGTTTGTGATGGCTCTCAAGAAGCAGGGCAGGGGTTGTGTGGCCTGCACACCATGGAGGGTTCTCAGGGAAGAGCCAGTTGGCCTCCATCAACTCTGGGAAAGAGTGGGCATCCTCAGCAGAGCAGCTGCAAGGACCCCGCACAAAGTCACCACAAATGAGCAGCCAGGCCGTGCGGGCCAGGGCGAGTGTCCGCCACCTCCTGTTAAAGGCGCAACCACAGGCCAGGGCCTGATTCCTACCACGCAGCTCTGCACTCTTGGAGGGCCCCCAGCCTGCACAGCACCTCCAGGAGGCCCACTGCTGCCCGAGAGCCCTGACTCTACCTCGGAGGTCAGTGATCTTCCCCAGACACACTTTGCAGAAGCACTCCTAACGGGGAGCATGCTCTCTAGCTTCTGGACACAATTTAATTGCACAGCCATGAAGAGAGGACTGTGGGAGGCTGGTCAGCACACCCAGCTGGATGCTGAGTCCTGCCACAGGACACCGCAGCACCCCTGGGACGCCCCACGTGCCTACGTGTCACTGTGGTGGCTTGGTGTACCCCTGCATGCTGTCCCTGGTAGGACCGCTGAGTAATTTGCCACAAACCTGCTGTGTGTGAGGGAGGAAGTGACCACTTTCCATCCTGTGATTTCATCTTGCCACTGAGGCCTGCTCTCTGGGAACACAAAACGCTCCATCAGGGCTGGAGCACGTGCGAGGCACTGGGTTCGATCCTCAGCACCACATAAAAAAATAAATAAATGAAATAAAGTCATTGTGCCCATCTTCAACTAAAAAATAATAATTTAAAATAACTAAAAAATAAATAAATAAAAAGAAAAGAAAATGTTCATCACACCAAGGACAGGAAGCCCATGCCCCTGTGCCCAGACTCCCAGGGTTCTCTCCTCTCAAGGGCGCCCCCTCTGCCACCCACATTCTGTTGGTGTGCAGGAGGCACTGGGTCACCTTGCCCTGAGGCTGCGGCCAGGGGAAACCCTGTCCTCTGCCCTCAGGGAATGACCTTCCTGCGCACCCCCACCACAACTGGGTTCCTGCCCTGGCTCTCTGTCTCGTGGGCTGGTGCCGCCAGAGGAGGCAGTAGTGGGCAGACTGTGCCAGCACTCCACACCAGACAGCCACAGGCTTCCCGTGGCCGCCTCGGAAGCCCTGCATCACCCCTCGGCACCAGACCAGAATCGTGCACCCTGCAGGTTGGCCTCCCGCCCCTCTACCACCTGCTCCAGCCAGAGGAGACTGCTCCTACCTGGGGAGCAGGGTGCAGGTCCTGGTGTCTTTGAGTAACCTGTGTAACCACACTGAGCCAGCCGCGTGGAATCATGGGGCCAGGGCTGGGTCTGTGCCTCCCTCTACTCCCCGGGCTGTGCCACTTTCTGAGACATGACCTAGGCCCTGAGCCCCTCCATCTCTCTAGGGCTTGCCGTGAGGTTCTGAGCACACTGTTGGGGGGTCGGTGAGCAGACTCATTCTGACTTCTCCAAGCCCAACTTTCAAGCCAACGGGCTCACTGTGGAGCTTAGGGCTGCTTAGAAATTCAACGTGAGCCAGAACTTCAGGACTCCTCCTGTGTATGCCAGCTTTCCCACTGGCATGGGAAAGGCATCCCTGCACCAGTCTCATGCCTCTGGGCTGCACAGGAGGAGAGGCCACACATGCGGCCCCAGCTGCACCATGTACCAAACCTGCTTTGTATAGCCAGTTATTGAACCTCTTGAAGCCTCCGTTTACCTTGTCACCAAGTGGAAACAGAGAGCTCCGTCCCCTGGGGCTGCAGCGTGGGTCCCGTGAGATATTCCACACATGCACACATGTGTGCCCCACAATGTCCAGGTCATACAGTGACTGTGCCAGCCTGAGGCCTGCTTCATGTCTGAGCTTCCCAAATCTGCACCTGCTTTGGATTCCAGAGTCAGGCACCTTCTAGCCTACCCTGAATGCAATTGTGTCATGTCTAGATGTTTTATAGATACAATGAATCATTGAGCACATTTGTAGAAAGGGTTCAAGGACTCTGGTCTCAGATTTCAAGTCCAAAAACAAACATTTCACTTTGGGCCACCTCCAGCCATGTCCACATACCAGGCAGGAGGTCAGTTCTCCAGCAGTGGGAACCAGGCTGCCTGCCATTCCTGTGGAGGAGCTCCAGGCCCTCGAGGGAGGGGGGTCATCGACAACGGCTTGATGTCCTGCAGCAGAGGCCACATGGAGTAAGGGACACTTGGAGACTGAGAAAGGGTGATGGAGGGCCAAGGCAGGAAGCTGGGCTCTGATGGCCGCCCACTGGGAACCTGGGGAGAAAGCTTCTGAAACAAAGGGGCAGGGAAAGGGGGGAGTAGAAGTGCTGAGAAGTTCTGGGAAGACCTGGGCAGGGGTCAGCGCACAGAGCAGGGGTCAGAGGCGCAGCTCCCACGGTGGCTCCTCAGCTGTGTCAAGGCTCAGGGCCCAAAGATAAACCAGGACTGTGCCAGGGATGTGGTCTGTCCCCAAGTGGCGAGGACATGAAAAGGGAATGAAGACAGAGGCAATCTGACAGGTGAACTCGGGGATGAGAACCCGGAGAGTGGGTAAGAGGCAGATGAGGGCCACAGCAAGCTTCGCTCCTGGCTTTCACCCCCAGTGAATGGAGGTGCTGATCATCTGTGTGAAAGGTCAGAGGAGAAAAGTTTGGTGAGCACATCCATGCATGTGTGTGTGCATATGTGTGTATGTTCATGCTGTGTGTCCGTGTGTGCCTGAGCACGTAAGTGTCAGTCTGCTAAGGAGAGGGAGTTTCAGTGCTCACTGTTTCAGAGATGTACAGTTAAATGATTAAAATGCAAGCGTGGTTTGTTTCTAAAAAACAGAAGTGGCTATATTAATATCAGATAAATTCGGTCTTCTGAGCAAAATATTAATAATAACTATTACAGAAAAAGGAAGGGGGAGTCATTATATAATGAAAGGATGAATTCATCAAGAAGAAGTAAAAGTCTGAAGTGCATGCCCTCCAAGCAACCAAATGAAAATGAGAACACAGAGTATCAAAATATGTGAGATGCAGTTAAAGCAGTGCTGAGAGGGAAATTCATAGCACTGACGGTTTACATTGGAAAACAGAAATGGTCTCAGGTCAATCTAGAAAAGGAACATTAAAAGAAATCTAGCAGAAGAAAGGAAATAATAAAGTGCAGAAAATGATGAAATCTAAAATAAGAAAGCAAAAGAGGAAATCAGTAAAGCAAAAAAAGCCAGTTACTCAAATAAATCAATAAATAGAGCCTTTAGAATACAGACCGTGGAAAAGAGAGAAGAATCCCCAACATCAAGAGTCAGGCAAGATCATAATACAGGTCCAACAGCCACTAAATGTTAAGGGACATCACAGTGACTTTACACCCACAGTCCCACAAATTCCAAGACCTAGATTGATTTGTTAAAGCTCAAATGCACCAGACTTCACCAAGATGATTTTATATGAACTTTGTGAGAATAAAGAAGAGGAAATAGGTGGTGTCTTTGTGGGGTCTGTGGGCACGAATGCCCCTCCCAGCCCACTGCTGGCCTCTTCACCCTGCTCACGAAGTCCCCCCAAAAAAGCTGAATGCTTTGATGAGCTCCAACCCACTGGATCCCCCTTTACAGATCACGTTTTAATCTTGGGCCAAAAAACTCTTCACACAGCACCAGATCCAGAGTTTCTCTACTTTCTTCTAAAAGTTTTATAGCTTTCCTCTTGCATTGAAGCAACCCTGTGTTCTCGTTTTCATTTGGTTGTTGGAGGGCACACACTTCAGATTTTTACTTCTTCCCTATGGATCCATCCTTTCATCATAACGACTCCTCATCCCTTTTCCTGTAATTGTTATTATTATAAATATTTTGTTCAGAAGACCAAATTGATCTGATATCAATATAGCCACTGCAAAGACGACGAAATACTTAGATTTAAATCTAAGAAAATATATGCAGTATCTTTATGGATAAAATCTTTATGGAATAAACCAAAGAAGACCAAATAGGCAGGCCACACTGACGGATTGGAAGACTCGCTGCATTAAAGGTGTCGGCTTTGTGGACATCAATCTGGAGTTTAATGTGAGTCTAAAAGGTATCCACAGGCATAGAGAAGAGCAGACAGGCCTGTTTCACAGTTCTAGATGGAGCACCACAGCACCTGGAGAGCCTGGGAGGAGGGCTCTGCCCAAGGCTGGCCTGGGTAAGCGCCAGGCCCAGCATCCTGGACAGCAGACACACAGACCCGGGGACAAAGGAAGACCCAGGACCGCGCCATGTGAAGATCCTGGGGACTCTGACAAAGGAGGAAAGGTGGGTCACGGCAGGTGGCAAGCTCGGGTCTGCCTCACACTCATGCAAAAGCTAACCCAAAACTCACATGGGATTGAATGCCAGATGTAAAGCTATAGAATTTTTAGAGGAAAATCTGAATCTAGTGCTGGATGGAGAGTTTTTTGACCTAAGATTAAAGAGCAAGAGGGAGATCCGAGGGGTTGGAGCTCAGCAAAATGTCCAGCTTTGCTGGGGGGCTTCGTGAGCAGGTGAAGAGGCCAGCTGCAGCTGGGAGGGGCGTGCACGCCCACAGAGGCACCACCAGGCTATCTGGGGAATTCGCAAACTCAACAGTAAAAAAAGGAAAACATCCAACCCAGAAACGGTGAGCACTGAGCAGACGTGCCTGGACAGGACCCAGGAGGTGGGCGGGACATGAGCAGAGGCTCAGGATCAGGAGCGCAGGGGGCACAGCTGCGGCCAGGGCCACCACGCTGTCACCAGGGCTGGAGTGAAATCCACGACCACCCAGAGCATTGACAGGGCCAGGAGGAAGCAGGGCTCTGACCACAGGCGGGGGCACCAAGCCTATCAGCCTCCTGAGGGACGAGGGTGTCTTCACAGCACCTCCAGAGCAGCGGCTGCATGCACAGCTGGAACCGAAGTAGCACAGTGCCTGTGGGTGCAGCGGGCACAGCAGGGGCACTGCAGGACCTGCCCACAGTAGCAACAGGGCCTGGTGCTGTCCACTACACAGACAGCATCCAGGGGAGTGTGCTGGGTGGGGAAATCCAAATGCCAAGTGACTAGGCGTGTCTGTCACTCTTGAAATGACACAATGATGAAGACGTGTGACCGTTAGTGACTCACATGTCCAGGGAGGGGTGGACAAGGGGGGAGGCAGCTGAGGCATCCTTGGGACGGAGCGTCCTGCTCCCTCCTCTGGCCTGTCACTCGACCCATGGATGTCAGCACACTGCACGTGACTAAATGCGTGTGCACACACACACACACACACACACTCTTAAGCACGTGGAAAACCTGTGCAATCTGGAGGAGGCCAGGGTTTCCCAATGGTGATTCCCTGGACGCAGCACCATTCTGCGGCTGTAAGATGCTTCCCTGGGGTACTGAGGGCACGAGGGCTCTCTGCTGGCTTTCCCAGCTGCACGACCATCTCAAAATAAAAGGTGGTGAAGTAGCTCTCCTTTTGTAGTTTGCAAATTAAAATCTCAAACATTAAACTGTAACTGTTAAAACCACACTGTGTTATAGTCTTTTATTATAAAATTACACTTGGCAGATGAGCCATCATGATGCTAACAAAATGAAACCTAACAACTGTGTGCTCCTATAAAACGCGAAGCAGATCTCACTGGTTTACACTTGCAGTGCCTAAAAGAAAGAAATGTCCAAGTGGAGTGGAGAGGGGCGGGTTCACACCTGGGCCTCGGCCCTGTGAGACGGAGCCGCGCTGTGCACGGCCTCCGCTTCTGTGTGGAAGGCAGGCCCACCGGCCTCTGCTCGAGGTCTGCAGGCCACCCCTGCCACAGCTCGCCCCAGGTCTACTGACAATGGAGTTACAAAACCCGCCCCTTTGCCAGCGTCAGCCTCCACCAATGCTTCTGTTGCGGCTCACATTCAGGCCCAGGCCCTTGGGGGACAGCATCCTTCCACAAGGACGGACTGGAGGGCACAAAGAAAGGGTCACCACAGCGGCAGCATGACGTCAAGTCTAAAGGCTCACTAGGCTGCAGTAGGGGTTTCCTCCCACCTTTAAATCAGTGAGAACCAGGACACGGCCAGTCACGTCTGGCCGGCGTAGTCCTCTGAATGTGGCCATCACCCCGTGTCCACCCTGGAATCTGTGTTGACACAGCCGGGCCCACGGTGGCCCTCAATCCCAGAGCCCCTACCGCAGGGCTCCCGTTCAGCAGAGCAGAGGGCCCTGCTCGTCAGGAAGCTCCTCACCTCCGGCCCCTGGACTGGAGGGTCCCAGGACTCGGCCGAGGCTCAGGATCCCACGACGGGGCGAGGCCACACCACTCAGGTATTTCAGAAAGAACTTCCTGGCAGGGTGCGATTTTGAGGCGCCACTTGCAGCTGCCACAGGAGGTCAGACTCCTGTGTAGGGAATCGGAGGAGGCATGCTGCCTGGGGTCCCTGGGCCGGGTCTCAGGAGGGACTCAGGCAGCCTAGGCTTAGGGTTTCTGCTGCACACGCTCTTTCAACTCGGAGGACAACCTCTCTGAGGACTTCAAAACCATGGTCAGCCGCCACAGCCCCCCAGTGGCAGAGCGTCCTGGGAGGGAATAGGTCACATTTGAGTGGCACCCACCTGCGGAGCCTGAAGCGGGTGTGCTGCCCCTTTGTTGGAGAACGCTCTAGCTTGCCCCAGGTCTGAACTGCTCTGTCCACTACCCCTCATGGGCCTGTTTATCTTTATGGTCTCCAAACAGCACAGAGTCCATTGTATGACTCTTCTTTCTGTTCTGCCTTGGGTCACGTGTTACGAACTGAGCAGTGTCAGAGGATGCAGCTATCAGAACAGGGTGTGGGCAGAGGGATTTCCTTGTGGTCCCTTAGACCGTGACGGTCCATGAGAATCAGAGCAGGGGAAGGAGGAATGGCCACCATGGCCACAGGAGCCAGGACGAGCTTTGCCCCAGCAAGGGTTCACCTCTGGGCCCCTGAAAGCAGCAAATTAGAGAGGTAGACACTAACGTGCACCGAGCCCCACGTGTCACATACTCCGGCACAGCGACAACCAGGAGGGGAGTCATTAGCCCTGCCAGAGCTTGGCATTTGGGGGACAGAGACACATCCATGAAAGTGGCCTCCAGGAAGCCTGGGTCCTCTGTGTGTGGCATTCTAGACCTTGACCAGGAAGTGGGTGGCCCTGTGCAGAGGAGGCAGCTCCACGGGGACCGTGCCAATAGGGCACATCTGGTGCACGGCTTCCCGGCACAGTGACAGTCATCGCTCTCAGCCCCACATTCCAGCTCCTAGCTCGGAGTCCCTGCTGTTCTGTGTCCAAGGCCCCTTTCCAGGTAGAAAGTACACTCTAGCAACACTACAAAACAGCAGTGTTTCAGACACGTCACACCACTCTGCTGTGCAGAGCAAGTGAGAGCCTTTGCAACCAACTCCAACCTGGCAGGCGGAGTCAAGGCAGGGGCCCAGGAACCAGGGAGAGGCCTCCACGGGTTCAGGCCCCTGGTCTGCAGTGAGGGCCCTGGTGCAGTGAGTTCTCTTTCCAGGCACACAGCAGAAGGCTCACCCGGGTTGGCCACCTACAGGACCTGCGAACTGGCTGTCTGCGCTTAGAGCTGCATGGGTCCCCTCCGGCAGGAAAGCAAGGGCACCAGCACTCTCTGCTGTCTGTCATACTCCGCAGAGAAGGAACTCTGTGGGCTCCCTGCCTTTCTGGACGTGGAGGATGTTGACAGCAGCCCAACCTGGTTGCACACCTGACACCAGGCACATCCCCCGGCACAGAACACAGCACACAGCCAGCAGGAGAGCCACATGTTCCTATGCCAAGAGATGTCTAAAGAAGCCCTAACTCAGAGCACATGGCTCATTTAAGGTACATAGAGTCTGGTCCCAGAAATGTTTCCAGACAGCACAGGATAGGGTATGCAGTTACTGTTAAATAAGTGCATTCTTTGCCTTGACCAGCTAGGACCCTGAGTTACCTTGATTGCTGAGCCATGCCCAGTGTCAGGAATCCACCTCTCCAGGACTTGTCCACTGTGTGTTGCAGGGAGGTCTCTGTTCAGGTGGCCCAAGACTCCAGGCTGGGCGAGCTCACAATAAAAACCCAAGCCTCGGCCTGGGAAATAACTGCTCAGCTCCTCCACTGCACACTCCCTCTTCAGGCAGAACTTCCCCTGCGGACTTTCCTCTGCCCACACGAGGAGGTCCCTTTGGCACTTCTGACGCCCAGTGAGCAGAAGAGGGTGGCCCTGTCCCTCCCTGGATGCTGGCACTGCCACGAGGGAGGGCCACGATCATGGAGGCAGCTCTCCAGCCAGCCTCTGCTGCTCCGACAGCCAGGCAACAGAGGAACTTCCAGTGCCCAGGGCCTTGCCCTGGGACAGGCAGGGCGCCAGCGGGGGAGGGACCACGGTGATGACCAGCAGGTACATGGTGCAGTCCCCAACTCTGGGGGACAACCCAGTCCTCAATCTGAAAAGCAAAGAAAGGAGCAAGCAGGGAGCTGGACTCCACTTGAAGGCTGCTCTGTGCTGGCTTCATGCAGCTTGGCCCTGGGAGCTCTGTCCTGCAGGAGGCCCACCTCCAGGTCAGCACCCTCATACCCAAGGCCACGCGCTCTTCCGAGGTTCCGTCTGTGCAAGCTCAGGCACGCCATTGCACCTTTCAAAGGCTTTTTCTTCTGTGTGAGTGAGGATAATAATCCCCAAACCCAAACGATCCTGTGGAAGCTCCCTGTAAATTCTGTGGGATGAGAGCCGTAGCACCCTGCACCAGCTCTGCCAGGTGAGCTGATGCTCCCGAGCCTGCCCTACCCCTCCTCTGTGAGCCTGCCGTCTCCTGTCTAAATCAGGCTGCAGAAGGGGCCCACGGGCCTCCTCAGTGGGGCAGGGGCCCGTTTCACCTGAAAGCAGTTGATAATTAGCTTTCATGTGGGAGGGTCCTCTGTGCTTTATGGACATTACCCAGAATCTAAAAGTCTATAAACAGCAAGTAGCATGAATATTTTCATAATATATTAAACTTTGGACCACATTAAGAGTCAGGAAAGGCCTCACCTGCGCCTGGGAATCTTGCCCCTCACCCGCACCCATGTGAGAACTGTTCAGGACCCAGCTTCTGCTTTCTTCCTCCCCAAGCCTGTGTGGCCCCCGGCACCTCCTCCTCCTGTCTGTCTGGGTGAACCTGCCCTCGGCTGTTTCCTTTCTTCTGTAGGAAGCTCACATCTTCCTGCCGCCCTGGGCTCAGTCCTCCCAACAGTCTGGGCATTCTCCAGGCCTGGTGCAGGTCTGCCGGCCCCACCTGGCTGTTGGGCTGGTGCTCACCAGGGCTTTCCTCAACTCCTCTGCAGAGTGCCAGCCCAGTCTCAGAGCTGCTGAGACACGAGGGCACGCCAGGGCAGAAAGACACTGGGCCCGATAAGAAGGACAGGCACCCTGGAGAACTCAGCACCTCGGTGGGCTTTGGAGGGGGATCATGAACTCTCAGCCTCCAAATCAGCTCCGATCCTGGGCTCGCAGGTGCGTCCTGAGGGCAAGAGGAGACATGGGGCGCCATGGCTGAGAAGCAGAGCTGGGGGTGAGGGGCAACATGCAAGGCATCGGAAATTTCAGCAAAGAGCTGAGATGCCCCAGTGCTGACCAGATGAATGAGTCATCAAGTGAGGGTCACAACGTAATAGGGTGTTTCAGTTGCATGGAGAGAAACCATAGAAAAGGCATCAGCAACCTCGGACCCCAGCGGGTCGACCTGGGGCACCGTGACGGTAGCATGAGGACAAACTCCCCTGGGCCAGCCTTGCCAACAGCAGGGAGGCCCCTGCTCCCACATTGCCAGCTCCTCCTCCCAGGTCCAGCTGACCAGCATCCTCCCGAAGGACCCAGCTCCCCTGGAAGCTAGTGAAGCTTCCCTGCCTCCAGCCCTACCCCCGGGAAACGTCCTTATCTTTGGGCTGCCTTTGCAAGCGTCCCACAGCAATTAGGCACCAATGTGTGCACTTAAATCAGAAGCCAGCACTGTCTTCTGATTTCCATGAACTTGAGGGGTGCTTCTCTGTCAGACAGACTACGAAGGATAAACCACAATCAAAAGAGGTCACCATGGGGGGGGGGGCAGGAGCCACCCTTCCAGGTGCACGTGGGGTCAGGTTTGTCAGAAGTGGAGGTGCCTGGCACCCCTGAAGCAGGTGGCAGGTGTGCAGGCAGAGGTCCCTGTGCACTCACCCTCGTTCCAGGGGCCCTAACCTGGACAGTGGTCAGATCCAGATGTGTTCATAGAAGGTGGAGAAATGACCGATGCCTGTCAGGACGTCTCACGTGGCGGCCAGAGGCAGGGGGGACATGCCTACAGGAAGGCCTGGCTGGAGGAGGGATCCTGCAAAGACAGAGCTTATGGTCTGGGCCTGGGTGAGCAAAGGGCCCTCTGCCACTGTCCGAGCCCATGTGCTCAGCCTCAGAGACCAAAGGGTAGAGGTCAAGCTCTCTTTGGGAAAGGCCACGGCAGCGCCAGGCCCTGGATGCCTGCACTCCCAGGCCGTGGGTCTCCAGGGGTCAGGGGCCCAGACAGGGGCTGGGAGGGGCTTGGCCCTCAGGCAGCTCCGGCAGAGTCCTCAGCACCCAGTGGCCAGCAGTGTGAGGAGGCACGGGGCATGCCCACTTGCCAGGCATGGCCAGCCCTTGGAGGGCAAAAGAGGAGGGACTACCATCTGAAGCTGAGGGCACAGTCTCAGAAAAAGCCCCTGCAGAACTCTGATCTGGGATTCCCAGTCTCTGGAACTGCAGAAGGGTAAGGTCTGGGGTTTGTTAGGGCAGCCCAGGACACCAACGCAGCCAGGTCATGGAGTCCAGGACCGCAGGCTTGTCCACTGTTAAATGGTGAGGGGCAAAGGAGCTTTGGAAGGAGCAGTGGAGTGGAGGGCTGGGCAGACGATCGCCATCATTCTTGGACACTATGTCTGGTGTCGCACCTCATGTGACCACCCAGCCCAGCCCCAGGTGACCCCTCCACCTGCCTTTAGCTGATAAAATCTCTTTCAGACCCAAGAGCTGAACCACAGTGTGCTGGGCTCCGAGACGCTGTGGCTGCTGGAGACGCTGAGAGGGTGTGAGGATCCAACCAGGCTTCCGCACAGCAGGTGTGTGGAGACACAGGTCTGGGGAGGCGGGAGGGGGTCCTCGGGAAGCGAGGGGTGACCGACCTGCAGACAAGGCTCTCACCTAGATGTGGGTCTTACTTACCCTGCAGAACCATAGCCTAAGGTAGGCGCCCCAGGTGCGAATGCATGTGGGAAAGCACATGGGCAGGCGGAAAAGGAATGCATTTAAAATGCTGAGACCTTCTGAAGGGTGTAAATTTACACACTCCAGCAAAACAGACTAAAGGAAACACAACCAAGGGTATCACATGACCGCTTGGGAACTCCCTGCAGGGAGCACACAGTGGAGGAGGAGCAGGTGCTATACCCACAGGTGCTCCCAGGAGGGTGCTCCCAGGCAGGTGCTACCAGGTGATGCTCCCAGGCAGGTGCTCCCAGACATGTGCTGCACCCATAGGTGTTCCCAGGTGGGTGCTGTACCCACTGGTGCTCCCAGGCAGGTGCTCCCAGGTGATGCTCCCAGGCAGGTGCTCCCAGGAATGTGCTGCACCCATGGGTGCTCCCAGGCAGGTGCCTCACTGATTTGCTCCTGCATGGCCCCTTCACACTGAGGAACTTCATGCTGCAGAGATGACAGGGACCAAACAGCTGCATAATTATTACTTTGGTTGCTGGCAGATCAATCGCTCGGGGAGGGCGCCTCTGAGGTCCTCTGTGATGTGACCTTTTGCAAGCTCAGGGCTCATGCTGCACACCTAGTATTGTACCAGGCTTGGCAACATCCAAGGGGACTCCTTCCGTGCCATCAGATGCTTGTAATTGTGACAAACGACTAACTGTTCTTTTCTGCAAAGCCATGACAGGCAGAAGGGTAGCGAGGGCTGGGCAAGGTGAGGCCACACAGCTTTGGAGGCGTGTCCCTGTGGCTGCACACAGGCTGTGTCCCACGTGACCACTGAGCCCACCGAGTGCCAGAGGGCCTTGCTCTGTGCTGGTCTCCTCAGGTGCCAAGCCCCCCAATCCCCCAGCAGCCCAGTGCCTGAGCACAAGCACCCTGCTGGGGGGCTGCAGACAGGAGTGAGGAAGACCCGAACCCTGCACAGCTCACGGCATGGGGAAGGGGCAGCCAGCTCCCCTGGCTCCCGCCTGGTTCTTCAGGGCTGCAGGATAGGGCTTCCCCAGTGGCACAACAGAGAGAGCGAGGTCAGGCCCTGGAAAGCAGGGCACCGTCGGAGCTGCCTGCTCCTCTTTCCTCTTGTTCTGTGACTTGAGGAAAGAGGGCAAGAGCCCCCAAGCCCAAAGGTCACCCCTCCTCCATCTGCCCCCCAGAGCCACATCCTCACCCGAGCCTGAGAGGGAGCTGCCGCCATGCGCCTCTCCCCAGGAGAACTCCCTTGCTCTCCACATAAGCCCTCCCCGGGGTGTCTCCCTTCTCCCACTCTACCCCTGGGCTGCAGGGGTCCCCAGGACCCTGGGGACACTTCAATAGAGCTGTGGGGTTTTGCTGAAGCTCTTTCCTGAGCTGGTATTTGTCGGCCTCCCTGCTCCGGTTTCTCTGGTTCAAAGCAGGTGCTACCCAGGAGCCAGCGGTCACTCGAGGTCTGGGTAGCACCCACGTTTCTGGTCAGGCTGTCCATGTCCTACACCCCACAGCACCTGCCTTCCCTGTCGTGTCCCTCTTAGGTAGGGAACATCTCTGAGAATAAATGGACAGAGGAGAACGAAGCCAAGGGCAGTACAAACTCCTGCAATCAAGGAGGACCCGCCCCGTGTGGTCAGAAGCCACGGCAGGACCCCAGAGGCCCAGGAGGGTGGCATCTGCCTGCACAGGGAGGTCTTCGCTCTGGGCCATGTGTGCAGGCAGGATGTGTCCTGATGGAGGAGCAACAAGAGAGGAACAGGCACCACCCTGGCTGCTGGACACAGCCCAAGTCCTGGCCCTGGGTCGGCCCCTCTCTTCACAGAGTCAGCCTCCGTCCAGCCTCCTCCAGGACGGCCACCTGCCCCACAGCCCGCCGAGGGCTGTGCCTCCCTGGTGGGCAGCTCCGTCTCCCTCAGCGGCCCTCCATCCTCTCGTCCCTGCACTTGGCCTCAGCAGGAAGTCCTGAGCCCAGCCCTGGTGAGGACCTGGGAACACTGCACAGTCAGCAGCCGAGCTGAGCCACAGGGGACTCTCTGGGGGCACCACTCAGCAGCCTCCCTGGAGGGGCTCCCGGTCAGTGTCCTCTTGAGTGAACACTGACCGGAAGCAGAGGGCGCCCTGCCATGGTGGGGGTGGGAGACAGTGGCTCTGTCCTCTGCTCCTGTCACTAGACTAAAGGTTGCCCTCACCCCCTCCCACCCAGCAAGACTATCCCCTCTGCAACAACCCACTGCCAACAGGTCACTCTGCAGGTCCTGTGGCCAGGACCTCCAGGTGTCCCTTCAGAGACAGAATTCCATCCACAGCACAGTTGCTCTGAGGAAGGCAGGAGGCCTCCTTCCACAAGACCAACAATCTAACACAGTTCTCCATGATTGGTCACTCAGGCCCGGAGACAGTCCGTCTCTTCAGCTCCACCCCAAGTGAGGAGGAGCCAGGCAGTGCACCCTTCAGAGAGACTTCAGGACCCCTCCTGGAACCACCTGGACCGACCCTGGGCCAGCAGGCCTGTCCTAATGTTGCTCTGGGCAGTCCAGCCAGGGGCCTGACCACCTGGGCCTGTCCACCTGCACAGTGGGGCCAGAGTGCCTGCCCCCTGGTAAGAGGGAGTATGGAGCACAAGCTCCAGGTACAGTTCTTGCTTTAGCAAAAGGAGATAGAACTACACTCAGGGGGACCTTCTAGAGTCCCAGAGCAAGCCAGTGGAGGGACCCGTGGGGCTCTGTGCAGCTGACCTGGGCTTTCTCCTCACCCCAGGAGGGAGCCAGACCTGCACCCAGACTCCCACTGTCTGGCTGCCCATAAAATGAAAGCGAATCTTAGCTGCATACTTTCCTGGGGTGTGTGGGAGAATCACCAAGGAAACCTAGAAGGTTCCTATGTTCTTCTGCAGACCGGGAGACAGGTAACAGGCTATGCACAAAGCATGGCAGTTCCCTCACTAGGAGGGCACTCCTGCTCCAGGCAGAGTGCTCCAGGGACACAGGGTAGCACACCCACAGGACCCGCAGATGAGCCGCTCAGAGGAAAGCTCTCAGGTGCCCCAGGGACACGGCTACAAGTGTGCATGGCCAGAGTGGAAGGCCAGCCAAGCAACCAGCCACAGTCAGCCTGAGCCTCAGGTCCCCAGGGTAGCTGCAGGGCACCTGCTCTGCACATCCTCACCAGCAAGGTTTGGGCAGAAGCCAGACGCCACTTTGTTTGTTGCCTCAGTAATTATCTAAATCTGTCCCCAAGCAGCTTGTCTTCTGAACTCAGAAGTTTTCAAACAGATGACTAAAATCCATCATGTTTTGTAAAGCTGTGCATACGAGCACACCGTCTTAGAGGAAAATAACAGCTCTCCTAAACTTGGGACTTAAAGACTCACAAACCTGCTCCCAGTGCCATCTATCACAGAACTGGAGCTCGAGAGAGTCGAGCAGGAGAGCGCTCAGACCCACACACTCCCAGGCTCAGAGCCCTGCCACCAGCCTGGGGCCAGGAAGAAGGGCGGTCACATACATGTAGGCCAGGGGGACCCAGGGCTCTCCCCAGGCCGCCAGTGGGCACGGAATCCCAAACGTGGCAGGCGGCCTGGTTCAAAGAGTCGCCCTGCCTTTGGGTTCAAACCTGTTCTGCAAAACCCTTTCCAACAGTTGCCGAGAGCAGGCACACCTCAACAGGAAGGTGGCCAGGTCAGAGGGTCTCTCCCCCCCGGAAGGGCCGCCCTCAGACCCATCATCCCGGATCTCGGAACCCTCGGCTCCAGGGTGACGGCCTGTGCAGCGAGCATCACGCACAGGCGCTCGCGCCTCACGCTCTGCTTCGGGCTGGGAGGCACTCCCCCGCGCTCCACCAGAGTTCACAGCTGCACGGACAGTTTGATGCGAATGGTTTCTAATTATGCCTCCCTGGGAAGGGGAGGCTGTCAGTTCTGCTCGTCCCGTGGTGAGAAACAAAATGATTCCACTTTCCCTGCCAACCAGCTCGTCCTCTTCTCCAGGAAGGCTAAGAATAGCCGGTAAATGGGAAGTCAACAGGGGTGACTCTGCTGCAGGAGAGAATCCTGGTTCTCCAGAGCCAGGCGCCCAGAGGCAGAGGCCCAGGCCACGGGGAGACTCCAGGTGAGGTGCCACCAACAGTTCCCAGCCCTGCCCCCGCTCGATGCTGCAGTGATGGGGCCTCGGTCCTCAGGGCCCTCGCCAGTGACGGCTGGGGCCAGGGCCAGGGTCCTTCCCAGGTGGTGGGTGCCTGGTGGCAGGAGGACTGGGCTGCAGCGACTGCAAGGAAGGGCCCAGCAGGTGCTCCTGGGCCAGCCACCTGTGAGCTTCCAATGGCATCAGGAGGAAAGGTCACCCAAGCAGCCGGCTGGGGACCACCACCGTGGCCACCACCGTGGCCATGTTCCTCATCAGTCCTGCTGCGGAGTGCTTGACAGGTGAGCTCTGGTGGGCACAGAGGCCACCTGAGGTGCCTTGAGGCCCCAGTAGCCTGGTCAGTGAGCTGACCCCTGGGGCCAGGGCCCAGCATCAGAGTGCCGTGCACTCAGGACCTACCTTGGTCTGGGGGGCCAGGAGCAGCACCCTTGGGCGAATGAGGGAGCAGCAGCCTGGCTGGGTCAGCGTGCTCCAGGGCCTTCCAGGGCAGTGTCACCAGGCCCTTCTCCTCATGCAGATGACTGTGGGGCCCTGTGGTGGGCAGGGAGGGGCTTGCAGGAGTGCCTTGAGGGACCCTAGGTGCCCCCTGTTCACTGTCCTGGCTCACCCAGCCGGCCCAGCCCTTGCCAGTCAGACCACGGCACCTGGGCACAGAGCACGGCCCACAGGAGTGTCAGAGCAGGAGCCGTCCTGGCCCCAGGCCAGTCCAGCCAGCAGCCTCCTCTGTGGTGTGAGAGACACCTAACAGGTGTGGCTTGTTCCACCAACAGTGCAGGTGGGAGAGGTTCCAGAAGAATCCACAGGAAAGGCCTCTCCTGACCCGAGAGCTGGGAACCATCCACACCCACCACTCATTCCACTGTACTGCGCCACACGGAGCTTGGGGGCCATGTGGGCAGAGAGCCGAGGACACCCCCCCCCCCCCCCCCCCCGTCTCTGGCCACCTGCACACTCTCCCCTGTGCCCAACCACCCATTTTAAAGGAATCCCTTGATCGGGTTTCAGGAATTTGTTAATTTGGGTCTTTTAACACAGAGTGTCAAGTTACACTACCTACAGCATGACCTTGCTTGGCAAGGGTGTCGTGAAAGTGACACAGAAGGGCTCCCTTCTCAGGGCAATGGTGGCGCTGTCAGTGTGGATAATCAGAGCTCACCTGGGGGGAGTGAACCCAGAGTCCGCTTCCCACCTTTCCTCCAACTACGGCATGCGACAGGCCACACAGCATGCCTATGTGAAAGTAAGTCCGGCGGGCAGGCTTTGGGGGCGGGGGAGCTAACTGGAGGGTCTGAAGAGCTGTGGCTGGGCCCATCATGAGGGTCATTCAGGGTCAGCTTCCACGTCGGAGAGCTCAGTAGAAACTCCACATCTGGTTAAGGACAGATTTAGAATATGTCAGATCCACTGAGACAGATCTCACGTTTGCCCACCTCTGAAGTTAAGAAAGGCACTTCTCTTCCAGAGAATCGGGACCAAAGTCCCAAGCCACAAGAGGATTAGTGGGCAGAGTGCTAGCCTCTGTCATCGACCCTGGGAGTGACATGAGACAGGAGAGAGACACGCGAATCTTCCCAGCTGATCTGCCCTGTAGGGCCCCGGAGTACAGGAGGGGACTCACTGGCTGGAGCCAGAGCCGGAGCAGCAGCAAAGGCTGAAACCGCAGTCCCCCCCATTTCCCTTGGCTGGCGTCACCCCTGAGAAGAACACAAATGTGAGCTCGGCAGGGCCACAGGGGCAGGTCAGCTCACTGTCACACGCACGCCAGGCAGGTGAGGGCAGGACAGCACGGCTGTCGGTGGTGTGCAGTCTTGTGGGGAGGCCACTCTACACCCGATGTCCTTGCCTTTGTGTTCCTCCTCCGCAAGTCATGCCCCCTCCCATCAGTCCTACAGCTGTGGCCCCCAAGGCCTGAAGGTAACACGGTGTTTAGGCATCTTGAGTCCTTCCTGGTCACTGAAGGGTGCCGTGCTTCTCAATTAAAACAGGAAGGAATAGCCTAGCTCATCCTCACAGCCAGTTTCACTCTGACTCTGAAACCAGACAAAGAGATCCCCTGAAAAGCCAAGACTGTGCCTCATGAAGATAGAACTCTGGCCCCAGCAAAGACAGGGTGGCGCTGAGCCACCCATGCAGGACAGAGGTCCCCCATGGCCAGACAGGCCTCCACACAGCGCAGGGCTGGCTCCACCTGTGGGGCCCACACCACTCCACACCGAGGGGTGGAGGCAGAGCCCACGATGATCTCCACAGAGGCAGAGAGAACTCTCCACAAGCTGCAGGCTGCAATGAGCGGCACCCAGCCTGCAGGGAGCAACCGGTGCTCAGCCTACAGGGGCGTCTCCAGCCAGGCGGCTGTTACCCAACAGCTGAGGGGTGGGCTTTGGCCCTGGCTCAGGGGAAGAGCAGCAGCCACTCTCCACGTCTGCTGACGTGCTCCTGGAGGTGGAAGCCAGGCCAGCCAGGCTGGAGACCCAGCCATTGGGGTGGAAAGGAAGACGGGCTCTGCTGCAGGGGCCATGTGGAAACCCAAGGAGCTGCGCAGGCAGGTGCTCACACACCGTCAGACCTGCGGCACGGCCCCCAGGACGGGAATGGTGAGTTCAAGGCCCGAAAGCTGCTCCGTGCACAGAGTGTGACCGTGGAGAGCAGAGGAGCACTGGGTGGGCCAGAGCAGGTCAGGGCCCCCAGCCAGCCAGGAAGCACTTCCCTAGCAGCACAGGAGACCTCCCCGCTCCTGTGGGACCCCTCAGCATGGCCCGGGCTCCGTGTGGCTCCCTGCAGATTTCCCCCAGTGCTCATCTCCTCAGCTTCAGAAGTCTCGGATCTGTGCTCGGCTACGAAATTCAGACACAGATGGGGCTGCTATGGGGAGGACATTGCAGGACACCAGCCTCACATGGACGCAGTGGAAGTGACTACGTGGATGTGATGGGCGTGGAGGGCATGGAAGCTAAAATAAGGACCGTGAACCACAACTGTGTCTGTTGTGTGCAACGTCACACTGGGCACGCCGCCTCTGTGGGCAAAGAGGGCCGGAGGGAAGGGCCACAGCAGGGGCAAGGCTGCGTCCCTTGGGCCAGGCCGCAGGGCAGCGCCTCCTCCGCCAGGCGGTGGGGGGATGCCTGGCTTGCACAGTGCCCCACGTACCTCCCCGTTGTACTAGCGCTCGCTCCAGGCTGGTCAGTCACACGCCACCCACTGGCTCTGACTGGGTCTCAGCTTCAATTTGGTAAAGAGACCACATCTTCCCAACCTTCAGGGCAGGGCAGGGGTTGAGAGTTTCCCTGGAAAAGGTTTTCACTGGGTCTCAAGACGCAGAAGGGGATGGTGACCCCCACTGCAGACCGTTCCCTTCTCTGGGATCACTGTTGTCACGCAGGAAGGAGGAGATCAGGTCAATGCCACGCAGGAGCTGCCCCAGACTGAGCCGCCAGGTGTTCCCAGGGAGCAGGAGGGAGCGAGAGGAGAGAGAGCCCCCGTGGTCTCCAGCAGCGACCATCACATTTTAAGCTGCAGAAATTTGACAAAGACACTAAAGAGGATGCGGCAGAGCCCCGGCATTTCTACACGATGCTTTTGTGAGCAGGAGCTTTTAAATAGTTTACGACGTAATCACAGCATCCATAGAAAATCTCTGGTCTAGAGGGAAGAAAGGAAATAAAAACTCAGATTCTTGGGAAAAAAGTGCTTCACGGGTGCAAAGCAAGTGATTTAGTGACGCTGTTTTCACATTAAATGAGCCCGGAGATCAGAGACTAAAAACGCTTAAATATGATTTTAAAATCAATTGTGCTTCACCCCATAATCGTGTTTAAATTGCATTTAAATTGTTTCTCCACACACTGGCCTCGTCAGACACAAACACGTCCTGCCCTCACTCAGGGGCACAGCCTGCAGGTGAGCCCCGGTGCAGCCCCCAGGGTCCTCTTGGGCTGGCAAAGAGGGCACCAGAGAACCCCCGTGTGTGGCAAGAAACCCACCGTCAGAGAGCACGAGTGGCTTCAGTTGGTTGAATGGCCTCCTGAAAGAACCTCGCCACCGTCCCACCAGATCAGCATTTTGTTAAGAAATGAAAAAAAAAATCTGTGAACTTTAAGAAAGGTCATAAACTGTGGCTATGGCTCAGTGGTAGAGCGCTCACCTAGCATCAGTGAGGCTCTGGGTTCCACCCTCAGGACCAGAAAGAGAGAGAGAGAGGGAAGGAAGGAAGGAAGGAAGGAAGGAAGGAAGGAAGGGAGGGAGGGAGGGAGGGAGGGAGGGAGGGAGGGAGGGAGGGAGGAAGGAAGGAAGGGAGGGAGGGAGGGAGGGAGGAAGGAAGGAAGGAAGGAAGGAAGGAAGGAAGGAAAGAAGGGAGGGAGGGAGGGAGGGAGGAAGGAAGGAAGGAAGGAAAGAAGGGAGGGAGGGAGGGAGGGAGGGAAGGAAGGGAGGGAGGAAGG